>NW_024581137.1:19239128-19480115 GCF_017639235.1 Corvus kubaryi | reverse complement strand
GGGCAGAGAGCTCCCACCGCTGCCGGTGACTACCTTTGCCTTTCTTTTTTTTTTTTTTTTTTTTTTTCTTTTTTTTGACACCCTTCGCACTTGCTGGTAACTTCTGCCACGCTTGTACCACGTAAACTGAAATTTTCTATGTCAGGTGTCTGCCTCAGGCTGATTTTTTTTTTCTTTTTTTTTTCTTTTGGAAAAAAGTAACGAAAATAATTCAGTCATTTCCAAAAATAATGTTATTTGCCCTTGCATAAATAGTCCAACAATCCTTTATTCAAAAGGCTGGGGGAGTGGGAGGGAGCAGTGTCAAGGTTGTACTTTTGGCTGCCCCTGTAAAGCTTTGCTCCAGTGAAAGTTTTCAGAAAGAAACAGCTGTTAACACGTGTCTAGTAGAGCTAACTTTTCCTTGCCTGCCTCCGTAAAAGTTACACCCTCCTTAGGCTCATTCAATTGTAAAACACCTTGTGCTGATGGGAGTGAGCATCCACATACAGCAGGTGAACCATCCCTTCATGCTTCCTGTTCTTGACTACATGCTCACATTGCCCTGGGGATTCTCCTTCTAACTATGCCCACTACACTTTAGGGGGAATTGCATACTGTGGCTCCTTTTTCCACCCTGACACTCTGCCTGGCCTGAGGAGAAAAGTCTTTATTTGCCCACGGCTTCCAGACTGAGCTGCCACTGAAGCTCTAACATAAACACAGGGAGTTGATGGGCACCAGCAGGGCAGAGAGGCCACACATGTGCAATACAACCAGTTCTCTGGATCGCTTTTGGGATACTTTGGGCTTAGCATTTATTTGTTACCAACAGTGAACTCTGAATGGCTGGCAAGTGTCAGGAAGAAAATAGCAGTGACTTCACTGCGACAGGGCCAGTCCCAGCTTGACTTCTGAAAGCAGCAAAAAGTCTAGAGTCACTTGATGAGAGGCACAGAGGTTTCAGGATCAGACCAGGATCACAGGAGATGAGTGTAAAAGTGAAGGCAGGGTGAATGACGCAGATACAGCATGGTCAAGACAAATCAAGGCAAGGGGATCAAGATTGGACTGGGTCTCAAACAAGCCCTCTCAAATGGAGACAAGAAGAGCTTCTGGTCTTATCAGCAGTTTTGGAAGCAGCACATGAAAGGAATGCATGCATCAACAAATCCCATGCTGAACTAAGAACACTATAAAAGGAGGCTCTGCAGAGCCTGCGGACAAAAATATAAACCTGGCTGTGGAGGCAAAGCAGGCCTCTGGCACTGCCTACCAGCAGGAGGCTTAGCACAGCCTCAGAGACCTGCTTGCTTTGGAGGCTGGCCACAGAAGAGTGAATGGCTCCGGACCTTTGCCTGAGCCTGGCAGGAAGAGCTGATTGGTGACCACTAACCCATTCTGTGCTTTTCAGGAAAGGCGCTGGCAGAGCCAGAACAGTCTGCAAACGAAATCAGTTCCCTATTTCTCTGAACAGAAGCAAATGCCCTGGAGGGAATAGCAGGTGCACACACTGTGGGATGGCACTGGGCAGACGCAATCCTTGCAATCCTGGCCAGAGCTCCTGACCCATACAACCTGGAGGGAGCTTTCAAATGAAAGATTTGGCATGGGCCTATACCAAGTCACTAAAACCTGCACTTTGAGGAATGCATCATTAGTGTAAACTACACCTGCCTAATTGTACTGAGAAGATGGTATCAGGCAAGCTGTGTGGATCTGATTGAACAGGGACCAGTCTTAACACGTTCTTCAGTCAAAGATTATGACCCGGTCAGGTCTCAGATGAGTTTTAACAGATAATAAAGCACTGTGCACAACCACCACAAAATAATAACCTTGATATAAAGGGCCTTTATACCTGCAGTATAACTGTGACCTATTCTGTCCTTTCCTCTTCCAGGAACAGTACTGGCAGAGTTTCAGCCCAGATAAACCATTGAAAATGGCCTTGTACAAAACAGCATGGGTATAATAGGGATGGATTGTAACTTCAGGTCCCACATAATTGGTGCTAAATATGTCTTGGGAGGCAGATTGCAGTGGTCCTCCATTGATATTGCGATGAACACAACCCATCTTCACAAGCACAGAACTTCTCCATTCTCTGGGGACTCAGCCCAGAGAACAGTAATATCTAAAACAGGACTTCCCGTAATGTGCAGTGAACTGCAGTATTTAGTGAGGTTTCTCAGGGGACAGGAGATGAAGGGTTAGAGTGAGAAAAATGTTTGGTCCATCAAAAAGGAGCCTACTGACATGAATGCCAGTTCGGTTTTGGCATAAAAGGACGTTCCTTTCCCCTTGATCTCTGAGGAGGGATCTCTGTCAAGATCTTCTAGCACTTTTGTCACTGCAATCAGAGAATGCCCAATGGACAAATCAAGGTTCAGTAGGGCAATAGGGCCCAGCATTCCTTCACCTTACTTCCTTTAGCACTCTGCTGAAAACAACATCTCCAGGTGAACCCACAGTCATTTGCTGAGCTGAAAAACTCCAAAAAATTTGTTTGGTCACTGCGTTCCATCTGGTCACCATATGTATAACTATAGCAGAAAAGGCCAACCTAGCTTCCCCATGCCATGCTGCCTGAGTGAAAAGAAAGTGATGCCACTGTACACACAAGTTGACCAGAACTTCAAAACATTCAAAACTACCAAACCTCCTAGAAGTCATTATCAAAATAGAAGTAGGTCAGCTTTGTGCATATGAATATAAGTACAACTGTCACTGACACACCACATTACGTATGAAAGGAGAGGGGTAGGGCTTGTGGGGCACTGAAAAGATGGACCATCAGTATCTTTAATGAGATAGTGTAACCGGTCCATTAAGAGTGGCCTGATGGTGCTTTTTCTCCACTCATCTTCCTCCCTTTCCTTCCCCACCCCTCCCTAAACACATTCTTGAACATAGATGGAAGAGGCAGAAATTGTTGGATAAGCCAGATCTCTGATCAGGAAATTGCCTGTCTCCTGTTTCATTAGGACAGTGCCATCAGAGTCAGCTTTACACTTCATTCTCCTGCTGTTTAATTTCTTGCCAACTACCAGGCACTTAAAGGTCTCAAAGAAAGGAAGTTAGAGCCTGACAAGAGCACCTTCCACCCAGCCTGACACCAGCATCAGATCCACTCCAGTCATCAGGTGCTCTGGCAAGTAGGACTTCTGATAGGAAGTTACCACAGACTTCACAAACAGGATGAAAAGATGATGTTTGATGGGATAACTGGAACAGCCATTACTTCTACCAAAGTAGATTCTTTCTCAAGGCTTTTATCTATTAATACTGGCTGTTCTTACAGTGTGACACAATATTACTAACAAAAACATAATCAGCTTTAATGGTGCAGAGTACCTGGTGCAGGGAATCACAAGAGGAGGTTGTTTTAGCAGCAGTAGCACCCCTAAGAATGGCAAAGGAGGAAAATGCTAGGAGTCAGTATTCCATGGTCCTTGTAACCTTTTCCTTCCAGACTACGCAGAAATCATTTCCATGACTAGGACAGAGTTTCAGGCTGAGGAGCCATCAATACAAAAATGAAAGGAAGAGCTGAGGGGAGAAGAAAATGAGGGGCCTGGCCCCTCTTTCTCTTTAGAGCATCTGATGCTGGCAGAAGCAAACAAATTCAAGAAATTGCATGATGAGGAGAGGGAAGCAGTATGCAAACAACCAGTTCCTATAACTCCAGTAGAACAAAGAACATTTAATTAGGAGGAACAAAAGCTGAACAAAAGCCAAACAAAAGGAATAAGGGCAAAAAGACACAAATATTAGTGCAAACAATCACAGGTACAGAAGGAGACAGGCAAGAGAAACACCTGGGTAGGTGGAGAAGACTGGCTCCAAGCAAAGAAGTGGAGTAAACTTGGGGAGAAAGATGCTGATTTCTTGGGGATCAAAAAGGTAAGTA
This sequence comes from Corvus kubaryi, assembly GCF_017639235.1. Lineage (NCBI taxonomy): Eukaryota > Metazoa > Chordata > Aves > Passeriformes > Corvidae > Corvus > Corvus kubaryi. The sequence continues at coordinate 19,476,223 of NW_024581137.1, read as the reverse complement.
TCAGATGTTAAACAGGGTGTGAGGGGAAGAAGGGTGAGGAAACAAACACAAATTAGAGCTACAAAAGGAGAAAGAGGAATTCTGACCTAATGCTCTTAAAGAGAAGGGTCTAGGGAAGGAAGATTCTCTGCTAGGAGGAGTATAGGAGAAAACGGAAGAGTCTCAGGACCCCTGCCAAGGTAATTTCTATATCACAATTTTAAAAATGAAACTTTCTCCTATGTGCTCCACTAAACAGTGCATTCTTTACACTCTGAGTACCTGTTTGCCAGGTTCAGACTGAAAAAAAGCCAAAGATATTTGCAGAGAAAGCCAGATGATGTTACATTTTGAGGACAAGTGTCATACAATACTTAGCATGTAAAAAAATTACCAGTTGAGGCATCTAAAATTGGATACTGAAGATCAGTTGAAACTTGACATTGTTTGACTATCTGCGAGAAGATAAATCCCCCTTCCCATGCTTGTGAAAGCTATGATGAAAGTCAGTGCTTATGAAAGAAACAGATATATAAACCTGAGTATTAGTAAAAAGCTAAAAAGAAAAAAGTCACTCCAGTGCAGTAAATAATAAATAAATGCATCCTAAGTCTGCGCAATTAAAATAAAACACCTAGAAGTTGTTCATTAAGTAAATGATGTCATATTTTCTGTGATGAATGCAGTGTGTGTGATCTTGTAAAAAAAATAATAAAACCCAAAAGACCTGAAACAATTGTGTAAATGAAGACCATCTCATAAGGCACATGAACGACAGGGTCAAATCAAAACTAAGATTTAACCTGCACATTCTAGCAGGTCCTTAACTAAGATTTACAAATGTTGAGTGCTCATCTCTGCACAGTTTGTGGGTATAATATTAAATGCCAAATTGTGACTAAATATTTATTGTAAATTCATATGGTCAAGGATCAAAGTTGTTCTTGTTTCTTTCCAGGAGATTTAGTGTACTATGTGGTTTTTAAATGCTTATGAAGAAATAATAACAGGCCTGATGAGTTCATAATCTAAAGCTAAGAAAAGCAGACTTGAGAACAAGTGCAGCATGTTTGAGGTGTACCAAAATTACCAAATTCCAAAGCTGACGAGTAATCAATCTCCTAAAACAATCTCTTTTGTGATTGTGCTCAAAAGAGATTTCAGTATAAACAAAACAATGATGTCACCATCATTACAGTCACTAGCTTGAATGAGTACAGGTTCAGATGAGTAAAGTAGATTTGAAAGGTATATAGCAAGTCAAGACAGGGCTACTTAATGAATAAAATCACTTCCAGTTAATTTTCTCTCCTCAATTCTCCTTTTAAAAGATCAATTGTCTTACAGTTTCTTTTTTTCTTCCATGTAAAGAAAGAATACACATTTTAAATCAGATGTGTGTTTGAACTGTTACATAGCTCAAAACCAAGTTTTAGTCTAGGGAAATTTATTTCACCTTGTCTTTAAAAAAAAAGAAAAGAAAAAATCTGCTGCTTAATAGTTTTCTGGTACAGACCTTTGACAGAAGGAAAATATTTACTAACTTCAGTGTATAGAACCAGGCCATTTTAGAGGGCATGGTCAGATAGCATGAAAGGTCTCTAACAAACTACCAAATGTCTTGACTGTGTGTCCATCTGTTACTATTTATCCCTCCTTAGTACCTACATGGTAATTACCTTGTCCAACTACACCAACAGAAATAACAAATTTGACCATCAACAGTAGCAGTAGCAGACTTCAAAGAAATTTTCAGTCAAATGTCCATACAAGTCACAATTATATGCACCTGATCTTTAACACCCATTTGTATTTCTTACCCCATCCAGCTTGTGTAGAGTATCTAAAATGTACACCTTGTATAGAAAAGCAGTGAAATCCATCCTCAGACTTGACCGTGTGTTTAATGCTCAGTGCATCACCGTGCTAACTTAGCATCACCATGGCCAGCTTGGGAGAAGGAGATGCCTTCCTGACATTCCAACTTCACATGATTTAGCTCTGTGGTAGTCATGGTATTTACTTTTTCCCCAGGACAAAGTAAAGAATAGTCGTTTAGCATAAAAGATAACATTGGCACAATTTAGGCTGGAAAAGGTTTCTAGACATCAGAAGAATGAAATCTAGGGAACCCTTTTAGGACATGTTTTGGGCAAGCTTGAGAAAGCTAAAATCTTAAGATAGTCCTTGAAGTAGTAATTAAGGACTTTAGCATGTAAATGCCTGCAGTAGGAGAAGACTCTTCCAAGAAAAGATTCCAAGAAGTTCTTTCCAATCATGTGGTCTCACACATTTCACAGCTGCACTTGTTCCTTGTTTTCTATACAGGCTCTCAGTGTAATATTTTAACCTCACCCATGCAGGCCTTCACATCACCAAAACAATCAGTACCCTTTATTAAAGCCCTACCTAGCCTAAAGTCATGAGTTTAACCTCTAACCTGTTCTTCAGCCAAGGAAGAATATTAAAGATTAGTCAACTTCTGCAAAAATTTTTCACATGCACAGAAGGAAGACAGTAAATAAACACCAAAGATATTCATATATCCAGGGTTCCAGGTAGCTAAGTTGTGCAATATGGGACACCAAATCTCTTTTCCCATAAGGCTCTCCAGATGATCGTATTCTTCCCACACAGTTTCTCTTCCATCACCCCAGGGAGTTTAATCATACCTGTTGTGATGAAAAGCCAAGTTCTAAATGAGTTTGGGCACCCTCTGGACTCAGTTCCAAAACGCCCAATGCACCACATGCCAATTATCTACATATAAAAGGCCTTCAGAGTTGGCATTTCTGTTTCAAAATGTCCTACCACAAGGTCTTCACCCAGCATCTGGTGACTATATCTTTATAAACAATTGTAACATCATCTGCATTAACATAATTTCCCTTTTTTTTCAATAATCAGTTGGGATTTAAAAAAAAATCAAAAATAGACAATACATTTATGCAATCATTGCCTGTCCAAATGAAGTATCTTTACTTCATACAAAGTTTTCAATTTTCTGTTGTGGTCTTTGTTTTCTGACCAAGAACATAGCCAAAAAGCATGCCTAACTTCAAATACTTTTCTTCCATATTTAAGAAGTTTCAGCTCTTGAGAAGTAAGGTACTTAGAGATAAAAAACAGCGGCATAACAAAGTCATAGTCTTCTAATATTTAAATAAACAGTTAGAATAAATCAAAATATTTAATTACAGATTGCAACTTAAGTGTTTTACTGAATATTATCAGAATTTTTTAACATTGCCTTTTTTCTCTTACGTTAAAGCATAACCCCATATATTTCTATTTTCTCCACAAGAGATAGGAAACCTTTACTTTAAAAGGGGAATTAAGCACGAAGGTGCCAATAAAACAGGAAGGTAATTCTTTCACTCCTGCCCTCCTGGGAGAGAACAGATTTGAATGTTGCTCCTAACAGAGCATGATCAGCATAGTGAAAAATGTGTTTGTGGATGAAGAACTCGACTGATGCAAATGAGGTTACACATCCCACTAGGCACAGCTTTGTGATATTTTGGGGGAGGAAGTGGGTGGCCTACTTTGCTCCCCCCCCTCACTTAAAGAAAAATACTGCATAGATTGTCATCCTCACTATCTCCCGTTTGCTGGCACTCTTAGAGGACCATGGATATATGGAACATTTATTTACAAGTCAAATGAATGTCCCACATTTAGTTATGTGGTAATTAAGACAACAGTGCTGCTAATGAGCTGTATGTATTCCCTAATGCAAATCAGATTAAGAATTACAGAGATTATAAACTCCCATGGGGGAACTGTTGTCCAAGTCCCCGTGTAAACATGACTTCTAGAAAGTTCAGATCTCCTTTCTGAGACTTCTAAAGAACAATTACCATTACAACATATTACATTAAAGAGTCTTAACTGAAAGGAATAATCATCAATGGCAAATGTAGGTGCAGTGTTCACGAGAGAAAGTCATTACAGCATAAATTCAGAGATTACTGTCCCTCAGAATATTCTTCTTAGCAAAAAACGATTCATCACCAATAGATAACATGAAACAAAATAATACTTTCCAGGTCCTTAATCTGATCTATCCTTGTATCTTTTTCTTAATAAAGAGGCATTCACCTGATTGTATTAAGAGGCAGGATGTCCACCAAAAAAGCCTAGAAAAAAACAGATCAGAGCTGAAAATTTTCCTGAGCCATTATCAAAATGCACTCTGGTTCTTGTCGTTCAGGACTCTTCCACATGTGTGCTTTCAATTCTAATGACTTACTCTACTTCAGTCTGGAAATCACCATGGCACAAATCCCACCCATTAGACAATTTTGGGCAAAGAAGCTGTGAGGCTTAGAGCAAGAAGAAAGCAGCTAAAAATGAGAATTGCCGGCTAAGGAAAGCAAGGTACAGCATGACCTGTCTCAATTCCTAAATAGCCTGTACTCCAGTCTGGAGGATTTGCTGAGTGAGCTCGCAGTGATCTTAGAAGTGATGGCCTTAGGCCATCGCAGTGCAAATGGAAACTGCTACCTGCACTTTCTGTGCTGTACCACATAAGTTCTTAGAATATTTATGAAAGTACCGAATTGTAACTAAATGCTACCCGGGACAATCGTTCTGTCAACAAATGGAACACATGTTTCTGCAGCACTCTGGTAACTGAGTAGGAGTCAGATTACAACCCATCAGCCAGCTGGGAAGCTTAGTTTTCCCTTGTGATTGCGAACCACCAAGTTGTTTTTGGCAAGATACAAATAGCTGTGGCCCTGACAGACATCTAGTCACTGAATTTCCAATTATGGAGAAGTTGCATTTTATAGTTTCAGATCTGAAATATGGACTTCACCTTAATTCCACAGCTATTGCAAAATAACTTGCCTATGAAGTTACAGGCCGATCTCGGCAAAAAATGCTATAGAAGTTCAGAAAAAGTTTGCTAATGCACTTGTATTTGTCTAGCAAAGGATTAAAATGCCTATAGCCAGGGCACATGGATTTCCAGTTTTAGTAAAATGCAATTATTTTACCTCAAAATTGGCTTTTCTTGACTGATTGATACTATTGGTGGATGAGGTGAGAAAGCAAGTTGGAGTCTATTGATACCAAAATTTCGACAGAAAAGAGGTTCTTGGATTTTCTTCCTTTGAATTTGCAACATTAAAATTTTATCCTGTCTTCCTGTCTTCAAAAATCATCTGGCTATACTGACACATTCAGCTTCCACTTAGGTGCCTTCAAAATTCCTTGAACTATGAGTTCATTTCTTGTGTATTTTGTATTGCAAAAAGAGTTTTCTGTAGAGGTGTATGAGTAGATGGGATAGGCACTTCTTTCTCTGTGCTGCTGAAGTGCCCTTTGTACTCTTCACAATGCTACTTCTTTAGTGTGGTCTCTTTTAAAGGCGCAACATAGTTGGACAATCTCAAATTCCAATCTGATAACAGAAAAGTCAAATTTCTTGAAAGGAAAAACTTCTTTTTGTGATCATGCAGGCCACCTAACATAGCAGAAAGTTTCATACACAACATTTGCTCAGAAATTCATCCAAAGGACTTTAGTAACATCAGATATTAGATCATATATTAAATATATTAAAGAGGGAGCAGTATCTAAATAAATTATTTTTAAATAAATAACAAGGAAAGAGAAAACTTGTGGAAAAAGAATAAGGAAGTAGATTTTTGGGAAAGATATTTACAAGACACAGTTACTTGCATCTTTTAAACTGGGCTACTTAATATGAAATGCTTTACGTCAGTAACCAGATGTCTTTATTAGTCACCACATGATTGCCACCATGTGCTAAATGGGTTACAGCAGATACTCCAAAATTTAGGAAAATCTAGATTCTTTAGTTAGTGCATATGTAACAATTTAAATTTCAAATAGCCAAACCTGGAAAAAAAACCCCAAGAAAATAGGCACAAATCTTGAACCTAATTCATAACTCTCATTTCAAGTCCCATAGCTCCCAGTTACAGAACTCTTGCTTACCTTGGTGACTGTTGCTAAAGTATTCTCAGTCTCAAGTGAAAGCGAAACAATTATCCCTGTGTTACTTCTTCAGATGTGGTATCACAGAATCATAGAACAGTTTGGGTGGGAGGGAACCTTAAGGTCACCTCCTTCAATCCCCTGCAATGTGCAGCGACGTCAGCCCATGGGGTAGCTCAGAGGCCCGTCCAATCCTATGACTCTGTGATTCTTGAAAGTGACATGAGTATTATTTCCGTGGTAGGAATATTAACTGAAAGCAGTGGCTCTGAGTCACATCAGCAGATTCACTAGTGCTTTGTAAAGACTTGCACAGAATTTCTATTCGTCTCTAATTTTGATGCAAATTTTCAGATTCTTTCTTCTTAAAAAAAACCCAACACAATGTTCACTATTCTGATTTAAGCATTTTATCAATGGATATAAGAGGATTTTTGGAAACAAGTGTTATCACCACATCCAGGATAATGGAAGTTCCTATGGCACCAAAGGAAGAGTACTGCCACAAGTACAAAATGTCATAGGAGCAGTATTACCTAAAATGACCTAGACTAAGCTGATTTTTTTGGATGCTGACTTTGATGATGTCTGCAAGTGATCTAAAGGCATATTTGCAGTTAAAACTAACACATACTCACTTCCAAGATCCCATTTACATCACATAGCTCTCCTGAAGCCTGTTTTATTTCAGCTTAGAAATTATTTTTTTCTTCCATATTTGTAGTTCTAATACTCCAACAATATTTGATCATAAAGACCTATACTAACTGCATCTAGCAGAAAAATATCTTGGCCTGGATGCAGAAGGGGTAGAAAAAGCCAAATACAGTCTCTATTGTTTCATTCTTTCCTGAACAAGACATACTCGGAACAAGACTCTTCCTTACTAAAGATTTGCAGCTTGTGTAAATCATCTTGGCTACCCTGGCTTGGCTGCATCTGTGTCAAGCAGTCCATGTACAGCCTAAGCAATAGCAGTATATCATCTCAAAAGAGTGCAGGAAAAGACAGAGGGAGAGAAGCTGACCAGGCATGAGCCACTTCTGAACTGAGAACCAAGTTGGCACATTAGCATGGAACTCTGTTGGGCTGCTCACTCTGGTGAAAAAGTGGCCATAGAGATGTAACTTCAGATAGCTGCTGACATTTTATGACTCTCCTTTGCCTTTTATGGGAGCTGCCATTTATAGCCAAGAAATGGTTCTTATTTTATTCCTTCCCAGTTTCTGGATCTAAACCAGTACTAGAAGCCTGTTCAACAAACCCACATGAGACTTCCCAGTTTAAAGCTGCCACCACCAGCCTGCTGGAGTTTGAAGGTAACAGGCACTGTGGTTTGGCTTTCCACCTTATCTTCCCATCAGCGTTTGTCTTAAGCTTTTATTTATATTGTTCTGTCACAAGTAAAAACATACAGAGACAACTCTTTTATCTTCAGCTCTGTGGTGTGGTTTGGAGTGATTTTGGCAGTTTCATTTATAATCAGACCTGCTTAAGCTGTGAGTAAAACATTCATTTACACCAGCAGATACAGAAATCATGTTTACATATTCAGTTCTGACTTAGTACAACCAATAATTGTAACATACTTTTTGATCCCTAATTGCAAGGTACAATAAGAACATACAGTCTTGCAATCATTATACACACTTATTTTCTTTCTACTTAATAAAAAGTTATTATGATAGCTACAGAGAAATATATCCCAGAATTTTAGCACACAAAAATTGCCTATAAAAACAAAGTTTCTAGGATTTGGTTTCTCAAAGAAAATAGACATAATAATGACAATGTTAGGGCCCCAAGTTTGGTCTCTATTCTCAGATCACCTAAGATATTTAAGTGTTACTGTTGTATTGCATTTCAGTAAGAAATTTGCTCTCCACCTTCCTCTCCATTAGAGTTTCATTTGAAAGAAAAACAAAACACTACTGAAAATAGTTGTTAATTCAGTATTAACATAAGTTCAGCAAACCTCTACACAAATCTTCTAGTACAGAATATGGCTTTCTTTGCTTAAGCTTCTAAATTACATTATATAAAACCTATTATAATTTATATCACCCACCCAAAACCCTGTATAAACCCTAAGATCTGCAAAGTGTAATACAAACCAAAGATAGAAGATTGCAGAGGGAAATAAAATGCCAAACATAAGCTTCACAATTTGCCAAGGAAACTGCAGATAAAAATAAAGCTCAGAGTTTAATACTTGGCTGCAGGAAAGCTTACTTTACTGAGGACTAGAGTATAGAGTAATTCCCCAAAGAACTCTGGCACTAGGAGACTGAAAGGACTTATGTTATTTAGAAAACAATTTCTTCTGCAGAGAGAATGATTAGCTTTCAAGAGCATATCTGGCTTTCTTTCTTCTTAGTTTTTAGTTAAAATAAAATCCTTTTGACACTAGTCTTTTTGGAGAAGACCCAGAGTGGGTAAAAATGGTTCCATTAAAATAGGACAGCTTTGCAACAGAGATGTCTCCGGGCAGGAGCAACAGTAATCAGATATTTTTGGCTACTTTATGTTCTCTCTGTCTACAGAGGAAAGGATTTTCCCCTGTGAGAGGCTACACCCCAGATAACTCAAGTATATCACTGTTCTCTCAAGATGCCTAGGCCAGCGACAAGTTACAACTCTAGAGCCTATTGCTACTACCAAGTTTCGAGTTTTGCACATTGTACCATACAAGGGAGTATATCCCACCATCTATTTCTACGACTGAAATGCTCTGTTCAAATCTAGTCCCTGAGAGCAAGATTATATTAGCTCTTTGCAGAGCTCATGGCAGTGAAGAAAAATCAGCTCTTAACTGCTTCCCTTGCGCCTATTATTTCTGACTCAGAGTCAGAAGGTTGATGTGTGATCCTATAGCTATGTGGTTTAATCGGAACCTGGGGCTGCTTGCAGTCTTGCTCTCCTCTGCATGCTACCATGTAATTCTCCTGTGCTAGCACTGCTGATTCTGCAATTGTTTGGTGAGGAGAGCCATCTGAGAACCAATCCTGAAAAAAGGGATTCATTTTTGTCTGGCTCAGCCCTCAAAGGAGAGAGAACCATGGCAGCCCCCAGTAGTTCAGCTACAATTGCTGCAATACTGCACCTTTATTTGCATCTCCAGCTTGCCTATCACATCAGACTCTTCTATCTCCTCCTTTAGAATTTCTAACTGGAGCCCTGTGCTTTCTTCCTGCAGCTTTTCATTTAGCTGAAGCTCTTCATAAGCATCCCCCAAGGTATCTTATTCTTCCAATCCCCTACAGTTAACACGGGTGAAATTGCTGACGTGCAGTGACAACTTGTTATAAGCATAGATCAAAAATATCCCCCTTGTTTACTTACCCTGCCTATTTGCAAGACTTGTTTATGCGACAGTCCTTGAGGTACTGGTTATGTCTGTGCTATATACTGTTCAAATACAGAGCAAAAATTTCAGCTGGACACACAGGGCAATAAAAGTTCCATGTCCTAGATCCAATAGAGCAGTCGCTCACAGACTGTGTGATGTATCAGTACCAGGACATCCAGCGCTGGTACCTGTTGCCTTTGCCACTACTATCACTGATACATAGAAAAAAAATAAAGTTAAACTAAATTTTAAAAAAAGAGTTGTGAGGTAAGGAGCACTTGTGTTACTTGGGCTGCACATTACTAAATAAACTACCCATTATGCATGCTCACTGTGCCTGCACTTGTGAGGCTCAGCAGAGAGAAACAGGGTTCCGTAATGAAAAGCTCCCCCAATTGCAGCTGCCTTCAGGAGCAGCAGAGCAACCCAAGCCAGCAGGACTTACTACAAAAGAGAGGAAGGATGGTGCTTAAGCTATCATACTGACTAAACCCCACAGACAGCAGCTCTTCCACTCTGTCATCAGACATGTTTTAACCCTGAGTCTGTTTTCAGCCCGGTTGTAAAAAAGTTATTTGGCTTTGGTGAAAGAGCCCTGAATGTCTCCTGCACACTGCTGACACAGGATGTCTCACTGCTTCCCATGCTATTTCAAATGCAGAAATTCCTCTCAAACACCAAGCTTGCAGGATGAAAATGTCACTCAGCACTACCAGCATGTTTTTTTTCAGGCAAGAAGGTAGGGACAAATCAAAGGCCATTCCTTCTATCCTTTCTACAGTCCTCAAGCAAGCTGCATACTATAAATCTGGGGCACCTCAAAGTACCTTTATTAACAGGCCCAAACATGATTCCTAGTAACAAAGTCCAGACTGTGTCACTAAAATAAGACAGTAGAAACTAAGTACTCTTTGGACATACTTAGACAGTAGATTGCCAGCACAGGTTCCAAATGACTGGTCCTGATAAGAACAATCCTCCAGCAACTATCCCATGGTGTCTTTGTTCTTCAGGTAGCATAAACTGCAGTTGCTTTTTTAGAGCTCCACCACCCAGGAACCCAGATACCATAACTCTTTTCTGAGAAGCTAATTTCCTAGCCCACCTTGCCACACAAAATCTCCATCTCAAAACTGTACTGCTGCCTGGGAAAGGATTCTTGGATCCCTTAGGCCTGCAGGTTTGTACTGCCTCTTGGATCCCACTGCAGGACACATTTACATGGTTGCTGAAGCCTGGAAAGCAAGAGTGAGCTCTGCTGGAAACACATTAGGTAAAGGTACATCAAGAGCCTTACTGAGAAGTGAGGAAAACATACAATCCAGGCTGCTCTCCTCCAGAATAGAAAGGTTCTTGAGAAACCTGGCAGTGATGCCGCTCCAGTGTTGTTACTCCTGTTGTCACTTGTCACTCGTCCCTCCTAAGATCCAGAAGGAGAAATGTTGGCAGTGACCACTGAGAATGGATTTGAGGGATTATCCCTGATGGAAGATATACATTGAGGAGGGGGATATGGACTTCATTTACAGCAGGAATAGCTCTGTCCTAAGTCAGGTTAAACCTACACTTTGAAAGAGACACAGTAAGAGCAAGGGAAGACAGTTCAAATTATTCTAGCACACATTTTTCTCACTCACAAAGTCTGTAATCGACATTCCCCCTCCTTTTCAATGTACGAGATGCATGCAGGTATCTAGAGAATAAAAAATTTGACTTTTTAAGACCAGCTTATTCCAAGGGCATGTCCTAAGGAAGCAGACTGAAGGAAAGGACTGAGAATTTCCACTGAGGAGCACACCAGGAGGCTAGGAGAGCACTGAAAGTGGTCCTGATGGTCCTGACTCTGGAAAGTAGCATATGACAGCCCATTGGCTCTCTGTGTTATGCAGCTACGTGCATCCCCACTGCACCAGAGTGAGCAGTTTAAACTTACACCCTTCACCTCATGGCTGCAGCTAGCAGAGGCCACAGGTGCAGCCGGGTCCCGCAGTGCAGCTAACAGGCACATGCTAACACAGCTTTGCCAGTGCCCACACCCAAATATGTTTCTCAGTCAAGGAATTTTGACAAGATACTCATTGTATGGCATTCATACCTCTTGCAAAATAAAAGATTAAGTTTTCCATGGACACAGAGCACAGCAAAGGTCCTACAGAACAGGACTTTGGATGCTGGTAGTTTGCCCTTCACAGTGCCTGTGCATTTAGTGTTTGTAGCTGCTCATAATGATGGCAAATCACAAAGACCCTGAGCACAAACATAACAGCCAAGCAGACAAAGGCCATTATCCACTCTAGCTTTTAGTGTCAGACCTGGCTGTAGTCACGTTGGCCAAGGCTAGTGACAAGCATAAAGAAATTGAACAGCTGGCCTGAGTTCGTCTATATGGAATTAGCCTAAGCACTACAGCCTCTCTCTTTACTTCTGCTAGCAGAGATTGATCTGCATTCAGTGTTCTATATTGTACCTAAGGACATAGCTTCATGCTGGCAGCCTGAGCCTGTGTCACACAAACCACTGCTGCTAGGTTGAAACCAACCTATTGACAACTGTGCCTATAATGTTTGCTTCTTACGTTATCTTATTGGACCAGCTTCGCAGAAACAGAATTCATTTAATAACTCCTTATCAAAGCTTCAAGCTGGATTTTATCTTTCTGCTCTTCTTGCAAAGCATATTGTTTGTGCAAAATTAATCTGACTGTGGACTTCTTTCTGTCTCTATGCCCATCAAAGCACTTATACTTAATTTCTTTTCCTATATGTATTCAGTCAAGTTTAACTATTTTCTAACTTGGCCAGTAGATATGTTTGTACATCCTATCTCATGGTTAAATGTCAGTTTCATTGTTTTTAATGCAATGTATGATTTATGCGGCCTCTTCACACATGAGTGTTATACGTTGGATATACTAAGTATGTATTTTGGATCTCATAAGTGCAAATGACTACAATACTCCAATACTCTTTATAAGCTCAACACTCTTGAAGAACCAGTATTAGACACACATTACACTATTCTAATGAAGGAGAAAGAGAGCAGAGTTGGACTTAAAAAAATATCTTTTTTCCTGGAAATGTGTATTTGGCAATGTGAGGATGCTCTTTTCAGTTGAAGGTGACTGAAGATTCACAATAAAAAATGAATAAAATTTATTATCAGAGAAAGGGGGAGAGGTTGCAAGGGAGAAAAGAGACTGATGGCTTTCCATAAAATGTTTCGATTCTTGTTTTGATTTCCTTTAGCCTTTTGTTTTGCTGTTGCCTAAGGAAAACTCTCTGATCGAACACGTCACATCTAATGTCAGATAGAGTTAATCTAATTCTTTGCACGGAATACTGTTAGTTTACCAAAACGATGCATCAAATCCCTAACTACTTCAAAGGCTGTATGCACAAGTTATTATTTCCCTGGAGATAGGACAATCCAAATAAAACATTGTTTCTGCTCCTTGGACCAGAAACAGAAAAGGCTAGTTTTGCAGTAACAGGGCCTCCTAACATTTGGCCTATTTTGTCTGACAGAAATGACTTGAAAGATTGTCAGTTTTATGCCTAAAAATCAGGACTGTAAAAAGATTGAAGAGTATCACCCAGATGCCAATGAAGGATTTTTTTTCTTTTTTTTTAAGATTCCAGTGAATTTTCTGTACTTCTAAGTTTTCTAAATTCCACTAAGAGGAAATGTGATTTTTTTCAGTGTTGCTGTAGAAAATTCCATTCATGAGAATTGGATTGACAGTCTCTGTATCTCACACTATCCAAAAAGAATCTCCCATACACATATTAGCTCATTTACTGTTATGAATTGTAACTGCTTACAGCAGCACAAACAGCTCTGGGGACCATTTGATGTAAATTCTGCAATAGCTTAATTCAGTGCAGCTCCAATGACTTCAGTGCAAATATGTTAGATTTAAATAAACACAAATAAGCAAAATTAGAACTTGGAATCACACTCAGCAAAGTTTTCTCACAGTCAATCCTACTTGCAGAAAGAATTATTTGGTCTTTCCTTTTAAACGTATTTGGCAAGCCTTAAAAAAACCCTTCCTCCCTACAACATGCACACAGGTACTGTCACAATGTTATGTCCCACTTAAAGCGTCTTCTTGACTTTAAGAAGGAAAGAAAAGATGCAAGTCTGTATTAAAATTATGGTACAGAGTGTAATTTTTGGCATAAAGAGAACTACCTCAGATTGGCATAACTTAAGCTGTATGTCTCTGCAGACAGCAGCATTCAGAGCAGACATGGCTGATTTATCATGCTTTCACCGTGTCATGTATTTATGATCCCACTGGAAAATAGAACTAAAGAAAAAGGAAAGAAGTGCTGAGTCCAGTTACACCTTTAAAATGAGAGCAGGTACAAACATGCTCTGCTTAGAGCTGCGCCAAGAACAGCTCATTGAAATACACGCAGCAAACACATTCACTCCTATTCCAGCCTCCCAATGAACTTTCACCAGCATGCCTATCAGCCACCAGAGCAGCACAGAAAATCAGTACTTGTCAGTAGTATTTTACCCTCTCTATTTTCAGGTGCATAATTCCTAATCTGAGGAATTTGGGCAGCTGTGTATCTTTGAGGATCCAAATCTAAACTTCAAGTAATTCAACCTGAATCATCAACCACGTATTTGAAAAAAACCTACCCTGTTGGGAGCACATCCTTGCCAAATCCCAATGCCAGATTTGGATTATTCACTTTGCTCTCTGCAATCCACATCCCACAATTCCCTGCAGCAAATAACTAAAATGCTTACACTTCCAAAGAGCTGGCACTTCTAAATGCTGGCGGTAATTCATACCTGAAGTGGCTCCTTACTAGACAGCTGGTGAACTAGTGGAAAATGTCTGGTACTTACAAAAAGCGTGAAGTCTTTCCTCTGAGAATTGCCGGTTACAGTCTTTCACCTTCTGCATGTGTTACCAAGCGCTGGAACAGGGTAGTTGAGTCACCATTCCTGGAGATACTTAGAACATGTGTAGACGTGGTGCTAAGAACAAGATGTGGACATGGTGGACTTAGCTGTTAGGTTTACGGTTGGACTCAGTGATCATAAGGGTCTTTTCCAACCTAAATTATTCTAAGATTCTATCTCATGGCTGCATCCAAAGAACTTACAAAGTAGGAGAGATGAGAAGAATTATTAGACTTACTATAGCTAGTCAAGGCAGCATCTTGCATACTGAGCACTGTGTATCAGCTGCTATTGATGTCATTTTGATCTTTTATTCCTTCTAGGCTAAGTAAAATCAATTTGAAAGCCTCATGGATTAGTCTAACACACAAGATATACCACAGGGAGAAGACAGAGAATAATTCTCTACAAAGTCATGAATGCTGATTTCAGCGAATATTCTGAATCAGGCAGACAATCATTGGTCGCCAGAAAATGTCTTTAACAGTTTTATGGTGTAAATGTCACTGTTCTTCAATATGTTCTTCTTGGATCTAAAATTTTAAAAGGTGAGAAGTCTATCATACATAGATTACGTATTTTGCATCCATCTATTATGTAGCATGTATGTTTCTTTTCCTGTGGTTGTTTTCAGGTTCCATACCTCTGTCTGCTGGAGCCAAATACAGGGAGAGGGGATGCAATGTCATCTTACGGATTTCACGAACAAAAGCACTGAAGTTGTGAGCTCAGGCCTCAGGAAACAAGCTCAAACACCACGAAGTTCAACTGGCAATTTTCTCTCCTGGAAAAGACTTGTTAGTGGAGGAGGAAGACTTAAACTGGTTACTGACAAAGAATGTGGGCATCACCTTTCACAACACTCACATGTATAAGATTAGCTGATTCCAGCCCATCCTCTTAGCTCCTTCCTTGAAGTAGAATCAAAGTGCCCCAACAAATTTCAGCAGGAGTCCTAAAAATATACTGATCTGACAAATGACAAATAAGGTTATTTTTTGTTTGGTTGTTGGTTGCTGTTTTGGGGTTTTTCCTCCAGGTTTCAAGGAGATTCTTGTAAAATGTCTATTTTCTCATGTACAAATACATGATCCAGCCTCATTATATGTATTCCTGAGACTCAAGACAATCATACACATCTTAACCACCTAACTGGAGATTCCCTAGACATATAAGCCTTGCTCAGAGACACAGCAGGCTGCTGCCTTTCAGCAAGCCTTTGCTGTTTTCATTTCCTGAAGGGGCTCTGCTTTGGGCCCTATTTAAAGGAAATCACAGAATACAGGACCAGAAGAAACCTCATCTAGAAGTCTCTCTCCCAGCCCTGAGACTGAATCAGCAGTATGGTTCTCAACACAGTGATTGTGCAGTTTTTCCCCTGAAGGCTGCAGAATGGATAACTACCTCAGCTATTAAATGAGGCCTTGCCTGCATCCAGTCCAAACACCACTTGCTGCATCTCAAGTATTATACACAGATAACACAGGGCATCATTCATTCCTTTCCATTTTGCATTTATCTTGTCTATATTTGATGTCTTTTTTATCTTTCTTCTGACTGCTCTTACCTAGACTAGGGACTGACATTTTTTCTGTCTTGTCTTGTAGATCTTAACTGTTAGCTGGAGTTACCAGCAGGAGGACAGCACTGCATTTTATTGATTGCCATAGTGACAACTTATTTGTGTGCCTGAAGATCTTTATCTTTTAAAAATCGATTTAATTGTCATGGATTTCAAAATTCCTTATGACGATATCATATACCAATAGATATTTTGTCTCTTCACTGGTAAACACATTAATTTCATTTACCACTGAATTGTATTCTTTCACTGTGCTATGAAAAGAAATGATTTGTAAATGCGCAGAACTTTTATTAAATTCTAGTTCCACAGCTCATCTGACTACAGCAAACCACTGGGTACCGTAAGTATTTTCTATAGTACACGGGAAGAATATGCTACTCCTCTAGTCAGCTACCCTTTCACCCACTGACAACAACCATAGTCAAGATAATTTGTCTAGTAGCAAAATTAAGAAATAGAAGATTATTTCCCCTCACAAACTCCTTATTCAGTTTTTCCAGTATCTGGTGTTTATCAGTTTTTTTATTAAATAGTTTACCTATATGCTGTCTCCATACCAACAACTGATAAACTACCACAGTCAAAATGGAAAAGCACATCTGTTCAGGAAGTGTGCACAGACAAGAAAATTACTTCAATCATTAATTAACTCCACGACTCCCATCAGAAAGTAATTTCTGACTTTTCAATAGGAAAAATGAAGGTGTATCTGCTCTGCAAATTACTTAGTACCTATGATGCTTAGACCTTGGTGTCCTTTCATAAAAAGTTAAGTGTGGAATACTTCAGGTGTCCATAGTTAAAAATCACCACTACAATGCAGCCTGCATGGACAATTAATAACGAAGTAAATCAGAACAAATTACACACTGACAGTATAAAGCAACACTGGAACAAAGCAAGTGGAAAAAAAAAAAAACCCCAAACTCTTTGTTTAGCAGATTAATCAGTTTCATCATCCTTGGTAACAAGATCAGGCACTGTAATTAACTGTTAGAAAGCTAATAGTGTAAATAATCCAAGTTAACTGAAACCAGGGTGTGATGTCTGAGTATGTTTTTTGTAGAAGGGTGTTAGCTTTCCAAGCCCTCTTCACAAGAACAGAAAACAGGTTAAATATCCTTGTTAGTGAGTTAGTGAGTTAGACATTTTAATCGAGCTGTAACTAAAATTCTTTAGAAACACAAAGAGCAAAGGGAAGAGAAAAACACCACATTCAAGTACTACCTTAACAAAGAAAAAAAGAATGAATGAGGCTTCGTACAACTAAGCTGTTTCTGTAACTAACTAAAGCGTTCAAGAGCAAGTGGTCTCGAGTTGGAGACCTGGTCTGTCAAAACTTTGTCTCTAAATGTTTCCCACTCAGGTAAGAGCATTCATAAGAAGTGCTATAGCACTGATCTTTATGCTCCTCTCCATGGAAAGCAGAGGATAGAGGATGAAACAAGTACAGTTCCAAACATAATTTTATACACTGTCATGTAGCATTCACTTTTATGTTTGTCTCTTTCTATTTCCACTCTGACAGTCAGTACATTTCAAAAAAAATACATTAAGATTTCAGCATAGCCAGAGCTTAACTGTTTTCAAAATATCTGAGCTGGTCAGAGCTAACTCTTACATCATATGAAACACAGATGGGGCCAGTCTGTCGCTTGTGAACAGGCCCCAGCATCTTAAGCCCTCTACAGGCATGTGACACAAACTTCTCTATGGAACTTTGGATCCAAGATACACTGAAGTCTTCATTTTTTTCCAAAAAACAAAAGAAACCTCTCCAAGACACCACTGCATTCAGAGACATTGATGTTTACCCATGCACTACTACAGACTCTGTAATCTTCCATTCTGCGGTCTTCGGGGCTGTAGATAAGGTCCACTCTCAGAATAACCTTGGCAAAACCCTTCCTTCACAACCTCCCCAACCTTTGAATTCTTCCAGTGTCATTCTTCCACCCAGTACTCTGCTCTGGCTTCTAAGATCTCCCAAAATTTCTTGGCCTCTCTATTAGTTTACTGAGTTGACTTACTACCCATACTCAGCAACAGCACAAACCCTTTACAGTGACACTATAGCCACTAATCTGTTTAGCAGACACTTTTAATTTGAGATTAGACAAAATATAACTAACAAAGCAGGCATAATTTGAGCAACGAAGGAAAGAGAATAGACTCAGGGTTTGACTTGAGCCTGGTGAAGTTTGACCCAGAATATTTTTAGGAACTGCCTGAAGCTATTCCAGAACCATTAGCAATTATCATTGAGAACTTGTGGAGGAAGGATGAGGCTTTTGATAAAGGGTGAATACAGTGCTTATCTATAAAAATAGAGAGATAGGAGGACCCTAGAAATGACAGAGCACTTAGCCTAACACTTAAGTTCTTGGAAAGACATCAGAACAAACCATCCAGCTCCTATGTAAGCACCTCGTAGATAAGGACACATCAGCAGGGATTTGTCAGTAGCAAATCACTTCAGCCCAAGTTAATTTTCTTTAAGGCAAACAGCAAGCCTAAAATCCGGTGGAGATATGAATGATTGTTGGGTTGTTGCCTTGTTAAGGCTTTCATGCTCTATCACATAACAGTCTCATAGGCAAGCTACATCATCTTAAGACAGGTACAAAATATGGAAAAAATATTCCGAATGACGAGGTATCAATGAGACATTGTCCAACAGGAAAGTATCAACCTGTGTTATGCAGAACACTGCTCTAGGGCCTCAGCTAGTCAATATTTGTACTTGTGATCTTAAAACCGGTAGAGACTTACTACATCTGCAAACAATGTCAAACTGGAGGGAGCTGTGAGCACTCTGGAAGATGACAACTGAAAGCAATTGAGACAGCAATGAATAACTGAGTCTCTGGCCCTGTTTTCTATGATTGTATTTTCCTTCATATCTAAACCTTATGCAAAACACAAGCTTTAATCCCCTAATTTGACACGTCCTAAGGCTTCCCCTTACCCATGTTGTGCTTTCATTCAATTCCTTTTGGCCAAATCCAGACAATTGTCTGTCTCCTCAGGCTGTCACACTTGATACTCGACTGCAAGTTCCTTTCGAGCAGGGCTGCTTTTCACTGTATTTGCACATCCCAAAACTTTGCTGTGGTTTCTAGAAGTTTATATGTTACAAATCAGTTAAAAGAAAAGAAAAAAACCAACATAAACCAGGCAGGCCTCTTCTTTGTCAAAAGTGATGATTGTTGTTTTCAGCATTGAAGTATTCTGAATGTTTTGAACAGGACAGCATACTGGACAGGAATTGAATTTAAATTTGCATCCACTTTTAATTTGCTTTCTTTTCATGCAATATCTAAGGAAGAAGTATTCAACTCTGGTATGTACTAATAGCGCATGTACTGAGGGGTGACGTGGAAAACGAAGTGAAGTCTATATAAAATTAAATCATTCCATACAAGGACACCAGAGCCTAAGGGATGGAATTGTCAGCCCTAAATGACACAGCAGCTAGCTTCTGCAGTGTCTGATCTTGCAAACATTGAACACACATGCTCAGCTTGACTATGAATAACCCTATTCAGTTGAATGGAATTACTTATAGTAGTAAAGTCTGTGCATAAGCACTCACAGATTGGGATTTAGAACAGGCCATTAGGAAAAAAAAAAGGAAGAAACCAGATGTCTCCTGTGCTACAGAGAGGTTTCAGACCAGCAGATCTGCTCAGAGCCCAGTCCAGAAAGGCTAGAACTTTCTGTAAACACCTACATTGGAGTCTTCTAAGCAAACAGATGGGGTGGAGCTCCCATGTGTCAGAGGCACTCCTGTACCTACCCAAGCACCTTCACAGTGTCTGTAGTGCTTCTGGATCTAAGGTGGCAATAAAGGGCACTCTCAAATTGTCACCCGTGGCCTTTTCACTCAGTTCAGAGAAACTGAATCACATATTATATTTTCATTGACGGTGAAATACAAGCCAAGAATAAAATCACACAAGCTTTTACACACTGCCCTCACCCCACCACACTGGTATTTTCCAAACTCTCAGACAAATGAATACATGTTCTCCACAGCCTTTGAAGGGCCAGTCTCCATCCTGCAATGCATCTCCTCTTTACTATCTCTGTTATCCTTTAGATCTGACTTTGGTTTGCTTAATAGATTTTAAATGCTTTTTTTTTATTTAGGGAATAAAGCAATTCACTGGATCCTAAAAGGTATTTAGGCCACAACACAAAAATAAATTATCTGTAGAGGATTTAAAATAGGCCTGTACTCTCTATTCTGTAATGCTTTATGATTTAGTCACTGGAATGGAGAAGGGATGATGCCATAGTCGAAGCATAGGACTGACACTTAGGGGCTTTATTGTTGACTGTTAGAAATATGCTCTGTGATTCTAAGCACATTATCCAAATTCTTTGGCTGAATTTCCATCAGCGATCCATCATATACAATCAGAATCCTCAGACTGGATACTTAGATACCTTGCACTCTTCATTCTGGAAATCTAGAAGGTTTCCTTTCCAATACCTCATATGCTGCCTTCCCTGTAAGTGACATTTTCAAAGGAAGTGAGAGGTGGGGGAAATTAGTTCAGAAATCAGAGCATTCAAGTTGTAAACCAGGGTTGGATTTCAAATCCTAAGGCTTAATTCATTAATGAAAACATCTAACAGTAAAGTGTTCTGGACACAATGTGTTATTTCTTACATTTTTCTCTCTTGAGTTTGCTTGCTCCAAAAACCATGTTCACCTAGCAGTCCCTGTAAGGTCAACCTGAAGGTGTTGTAGTTATGGCAGGGTTAGAACTGAAATAGCCCCACCAGGAAAGTGCTTTACAGCAGACTACCTTTGACTTCAGCATGGGAACATAATACCAACAACCCCTTTTAGGCCGACACTTCTGCCTCGTATAACAGGAAGTGGCATGTACAGAGCTCACAGTACTCCTCTCTCGCACCAGTTCCTCTAAAGGGGAGGCACGGCAGAGCACAAAGCAGGAGCCAAAGAGCTTTTATCCAGGTTAGCTATCCACCCGCCTCTGTAAGGCAGCAGGACACAAGAGCAGGGCTGAGCTGATGGCAGCGGTGCCCCATGTCCTCCTTTGAAAGGCGCAGGGCACCGATGCAGAACTGACTGCAGGGCAGTGGTGCAGCAGAGGAGGAACCAAGATGTTGTGTACGCAATTACAATTAATCCCTCCTGGCATAGCCACATGCTGTTCAGACGTCAGTGGCAGAAGTTCAGTTTTTCTTTTAGAGCTGGTTTTGCAGAGGTGGGCTAGAATAAGCTGTACAAGCTGAAACACAGCTTTGCTGTCGTAAACGGTGGCCACAATGGGGAACTGTTCTGAACTTTATTGGCACAGTAAACTGAGTAGCACCTCCTCCAGAGAGACAGAAACTGCGTGCAGGGGCTATTGTCAGGCTATCTGGTTATCATTTCTGCTTTCTCCACCTGAACAAAACCAGAGGTGTTAGTCAGCATAGACATGTTGAATTATTCTCACCAGTGATTTTGTCAGTAATAAATCCTGATGACTTCAAATTTAGATTTCTTCTATTTTTCACTCAGACAAAAATATTAGAAAGTCCTCACCGCTTGTATTTTATTTCAAAGTTGTCTGAAAATATATTTTTGAGAAGGGATGATCAGTAAATACTCATTTATCAGGATTATTCTGCACTAAAAAGTGGGTTTAAATTTGATCACTCTCCTTTCATAATGAAAAATTTGTAAAAAAGTCCTTATGTGAACAGACATGTACACATCCTTATGATATCCTGTTAGTGCACTGTTTCATAAGATCATATTGTCATGTGACAACAGGCCCATTTGTATCACAGGCTTCTTTTGAACAGAGAATGTGGTTCAGCAGTTTGGACTTCTATCTCATGGGTGGGTGTTTGTCAGAGAAAAGATACTGATGGGCCTAGTTAAGCAAGTGGACAGAGAAGTCATGGAATAATACTGAGGCGCACAGCTAACACAATTTGGTTCTTTCATAAGAACAGAGATAAGAATATAAAAGAAGTTCCTTTGTTTTCACTACACAGATCAACCCTGCTAGCTTCAGGCAAGTGAGAGCAGCTACATCCATGCCCTGTCCAACAGCAGGGAAGTGGACTACAACCTGCAATTCTTGGTACAGCTGCACTGAGCTGAATTTATCCCAAAACTATTGTTTGAGAACTTGCTGAATTCAAGTAGAGGTGGTCATAGACCACAACTTTACGGAAATGAACTACTTCCAGCATGGCACATGCTTGATTTCTGACTGTGGGCTTTCTTTCTTTCAGTCAGTATCAAGGCATGGGTCCAGTTCCGAAAGGGGAGTTTTCAGCTGCCAACATCAATACAACCCTTAGTACAGGAAGGAGGAGGAGGTACCCACACAAAAGAGTTCGTAATGGCAGTGGCTTCTTATCCTGGGTGCTTTGCTAAGCAGAGGCACCTCCAGGGCTTTGACAGGTGTGAAACACTCCTGAGCTAACTTTGAATGGGACACCAGGTACAAAAATGTCAGGGACTGTAATGCCAAGAAAGCTTAGGGTAGCATACAGGAACCCCACAATGCCCACTCGAGGCTGTCCAAAATCCTGGAGCTGTTGAGAAGTGTCTGCTCTCAGGGCAGAGAGGAGGTGCCACATAAGCAAGAATCTGAGTTAACCTTGCAACAAAGATATGTAATTTACATTTCCTGGTATTTCATATTTGTGTAGAGTATCTGTGTTTTCTTCACTGCCATGTCACCTGCTAGTTCTATGGTTTCAGCCACAGTAGTTTCATACAGCTGAAATGTTTTTCCTGGCCACAAAAGTTTTGCCTTGCCCAGATAGAAATCCCCTCAAATGTTTATCTTGATCACTTAGAATGTTGGCCCAAGAAACAGAAATGAAAAATTGCAACTAATGGAGCAAACAAGCAGAGAGGACTGAAAAAGGAAACTGGAAAACAGAGATCTAAAGAACATAACAGTGAGCTACCTTCAAAGATATCAGAAGAATAGTTTCAGCGGTGAGAATAGGAAGGCGTAGTGTGTGACTATTTACTTTTGTTTACATTAATAGAGGAGAGCCAGAGCAATTCAACAGGAGGCATTATTACTGCTTGTGTGTAGTAACAGCACACCTGAAACTACCAGTTAGGAGTTTTAACTTTACCAGGCCCAGTTCTTACCTGAAGAATTGTCCTCATCCATCCCCTTGAGTTCCCCTTGCTAGCACCCAGCAGACTGCCATTTTGGCACCTCTCACATCATTTGACAGCATGTTCATGACTCCACAATGGGTGTGAAAAGAAAAGTCAAGCTCATTGTTTTTAAATGCACTAAAACAAATGCCAGAAAAGTCAACTGTAGGGTATTTACATGCTTATTTTAAAAAGCAAGGATTGGGCACTAGACAGCTAAGATCTATTTAGTCACTTGTCTAAACCAATATGATTTCCTTGAAATTTGGACAGATGCATGACACAGTCAGTTATTGCAGCTCAACACACAGCTAGCAATTACTTTAACCGCAGCAAAGCATCCACTCTGTATCAAGAGATCCCAGATGACAGAGCAACCCAGACTGATGGAGCCCACAGGCTTCCAACTGTGGCACAAGATCAGGAGAACTGAGTATAGTGCCTGACTGTAAGGACTAAAGACCTTTAATGGTCTGCTCAATGCCAGGCCTCATATAGATACTTCAGACTGTAGTTCTACTGCCGCAGAGGAACTGAGCACCTGCCTTTCTAGATCTAGGCTTTCACAACTGCCTTGTTTCCCAGATCTTAGTTAGACAGGACCTTGGCTCCCTTGTTAGAGTTGAATTTAAAGAAAGATTAATTGGGCAAGGTGATACAAGTAGGTAAAATGTTGGCTGATTAAAAAAAAAAAAAAGAAATAGGTAAAGTAGACATTTCTGTTACCTCACAGCAAAAGAACCAAGAAAATGCTGAAGCAAACTGCAAGACGATAAATTCAGAGCTGATAAGAAAGTTGTTATACATATATATGCAATAAAAAAAATTCAGCCAAACCCAACAGTCAGACAGTGTCACTGAAGATACAAGTTAGACAAGACTCTACCAGGGCTTACACATTTATAAAAGAGAGTTATGGTAACCACTTTTTCAAAGGGGACGACAACTAACTACATGCTCCCAGGCTCAGTATTTGGAGACTGCATTGCAACGAGAGTCTCCTTTGAGGACCAGAATCTCACACATACTAATTAAAAGCAAAATATGCCTTCCCCTAGAGTATCCCATACTGACCACTGCTGGAGAAGAAGAACTGTCATGTTGAAACAGATCTGGAAATGGATCAAGTCCCATGACTAGTCTCAAGGTACTGTACAGGTCCATGGTCAGGCAGTGAGGGGCTGCAGGGAGCTGGAGACTAACTCTGCAGTGGCATCACTGCGCCAGGAACTGACAGCCCCAGGCTAGGCTGAAATGGGGGCTTGAGCCAGGGTAAGAAAAATCCCTTGGGGAAGCTGGGTGTGGCCATTAGTGCCCTCAATGCCCAAACAACTTATGGGAAAAATTTTTTTTTAATTATTCCCTGTTGCTAAATAGTTTTTCTATGACCAACTCAAATGTGGTTTCCCAAATTACAATCAAAAATAAATATTCATCAACTTTTATGAATAATATCTCTACCTGTTCAAAGGGTGGAAGCATTGGAGTGGGAAAAGCAGACAGACCCAAATTCTGCTCCTGGTCCTGCTAATAACCTGCAGAAGGGAGGTTGCTTGCTCTCAATTTTACCATGTTAGAGTGGAGGACAGTGAAACAGTCCACAGCTGCAAGCAATAGTCTTTACACATGGCCACAAGAAATGGGATAATTTTGCATCAAGCCATTTTGGAAACATTCAGAATTGAGGTTGAAAGAGTTGTTTTGTTTGCTAATATATGCTATATACTGGGGCTATTTTCTAGCTAATTCATACCCAGGCTCTGTTAGTTGCCAAGACTCCAAACAATACAATTCTGGGAAAGAGAGAACTATCTCCTCAATACATTTGTAATCTTTTAAGACTACGTAGAACAGTTTATCTGTATCTAGATGACATTGCTAAGGCCAATATAACAAGTGTATCTAGAACTGGTTCTGTGCAAGCAGTACCCCTAGCAAAGAAAGATTAAAGGTGAAAATATGGTCAAAGTACTCAAAGTACAAGACATTGTTTTGGTTTGGTTTTAATCACGTAACTCCACAATTTAGTACAATTATGTCCTTCCACATACTGAGTGCTGTTATCTTAGGGGTCAAGCAGTAATCAAAGAGAATCTCTGCTCTGCTGATTTAAGAGCTGTTTTTTTCAGATACATTATTTACAGACTGTCGTAAGTTTTACATTGGTCATAAGAATAGATGTTGTCACTGTTCCAAGAATTTAATAAACACACCTAACCATCAAACAACCAAAGCAGAAAAAAAATTCTTGAAGTACTGCTTACATCTGTAGCTGACAAGATAATTATAGGCAGCTTTTCTGGATAAATAACCTAAAACTTTAAAATAATTTTCCAAGTGAAATCAGATAAAAAGACAGAAGTGCCACTTGGGCATGAGAACCTGTCGGTGCTCCCCACAGACATACAGCATAAGGAAAAAAATTTAGATGAGAAAAATTGAAAGGGTCTAGTCCAGTTTCACTGATGTTAATAACAGCCTTTCCATTGACTCCACAGGGCTAATATGGCCAAAGACAGCAGTTAGCAAGAAGGCCTGTAAAATGAAAGCACTAGATTAAGGATATGAAGAATAAGGGCAGATTGGGTTGGAATCATAATGAAGTCAGGATAAGGTTGGACTTTCACAAATAAAGTATTGAACTGATTGCAGAGAGGGTCTCTTATATTTCACAGCCAAAAAGATGATCATTAACTTAATTTACATCTTTCTTCTAAATCAAATTATGGGGGATATACAACACTGTTGACTATTAACCTCTTAGAAAGGTCTAAACTCCAATTGTCCCAAGTACCTTCACCACCTATTGGCCTGGAATTTTATCATAAATACTAGAAGCAATAATCCCTATTGAAACTGTGCTATCATGATATCAAGAGGCTGGCTTGCA
The DNA here is from genome assembly GCF_017639235.1 of Corvus kubaryi. Taxonomy (NCBI): domain Eukaryota; kingdom Metazoa; phylum Chordata; class Aves; order Passeriformes; family Corvidae; genus Corvus; species Corvus kubaryi. The sequence goes on along the minus strand of NW_024581137.1, from coordinate 19,450,365 downwards.
TGGATATTTGGTCACTGTCTGCCAGGGAGGTATTCAGAAAGCAATTAAAGCTGTCTGGCTGTGCTGACATTTTACTCAGTGTTCACCAAGTCTTTAATTTCTGTAAGTGTACATTAGAATTTGAGCTGCTGAGAGGGAAAGGAGGGAAAAAAGATCAGTCCCTGAAGTCTCTTCTGTATCAGGTTGAAATTTTTGTTTAAAATCAAGTCTGATCAGCTCCCTAACATGGGTAAAAGTCCTGTGTGAGAGGCCATGTCACTCTCCATTCGAATGGCCAGAAGCCATCGTTTCCACAAGAAACAAAAGCAACTAAAAGCTTTAAATCCTATCCCATTGTAGGGACACAATTGAATTCTCTTGCCAACATGAGGACAGAGTATACATAGTCACTGCATAGGACTGACAGTCTGTGTGGGAATTACTGGAGTCTAGCTGCAAGATTTCCATATACAGACATTTCCTGCCACGAGAATGTTACAGTACTAAGTCAGCATCCAAAGTAATCTAAAGAACAAAAGGAAAGCCTCTAAAACAGTGAGAAGGAAAAAAATTATACACAAAGATCACTTCACATATTCAATACAGGCATTTAAAGTGGAGGATATCAAGGTCGTAATTGTGCAGCCTTTTTTCAGGCATATCAATAGGAGTGTGTTTTTAAAGTAAAGCCTGAGGCAATATCCGACCTTTTTCAATTTTATTTTCTTTTTCCTTTGGATTGATGATCATGAGATGCTGCCCAAGAACAGAACTATAGGACATACCAAACTCAAACACACATTTGCAATTGAGTATTATCTGTGTTTCAAAGTATGGTCCCAAAGAAACTACATTAATATCAGTACAAGAGACAAATGATTCTTGGGTCCATAGTCTAATAGTATAAAAATAATCTAATCTTGCTATAAACAAAGCGAAGAGAGTTTAATTAATCAGCCATTACATCAGCCATGTTTTAAGTGAACACAGCAATTCTCATGGAGGTTTGATGGCCTTCCAAACTGTTAAATTAATTTTGTGGTGACAAGCGAACTAATACAGGTAACGCTCTGAAGCAACCCTGTCCACCTACCTCCCAAGAAATCTTGTTTAGTATAGAGAATGGAGATGTAGGCTGCGACTGTATCAGCTCCAAAATCCAGCTCATCCTTGTGACCTTGAATCCTGTTGCTCAAGACATGGAGAGAAACAAGATTTCCCAAGAATTGTCATGATGGAAAGCATCTCCTTCTTCAACAAGCAGTTTAGGCTAAATACTTTTGTGTCTCTGCATACACAGACATCTGAGAGGTAAGCAGCCATGTCAACTCCCCTCCTACATTGCTTCAGATCAATCCCACTAGAAAGACAAGAACTATTAGGTCTGCAGTGATTTTCCAGTGTTCTCTCACTTTCCTTTTCCCATGTCTAATGACCTACAATTACTTGACATATAATTTTAAAAAAACAAAAATACAACCCCCCCAAAACCAAACAAAAAACAAACAAACAAACAAACAAACCAAGCCCCATAATAAATTACACTAAAGCATTTGTTTTCCTATGTACCCAGGTGGTATACCTGTGCAGGGAAGCAGACTGTCCCAAACCTAGCTCCGATGTTATTATACAGCACTATTATAACACTTAGTAGCTGTTCCATACACTTACTGTATCTCACTGCTACTATTACTGATTGATGCTTCTTAGTATTAATTACAGTGTTATCAGAACAGCTCTTAAAAGCGATGTAGCAGGCACCTGAAAATACCTGTGAGCTCACTGCAAGTGTTGTACATTGATACCTATTCTGCCTGAGCACTCGCTTGAATAAATGAATGAACTCTTGCTTCTTACAATGTGTTCTTAGAAAAACTTGGTTTTTACTGAATTTTCTGTTTTCAGCTTCTCCTAGAAGAAAGAAGCTTTGAAAATCATATTAAAACAATCACACCATGCAAGGAAATAGGCACCTCTCCAGCTAAGAGTGCTGGGCTGGGCTTGGTGCCCCCGTCTTGGGCTGCCTCATGCAGAGTGTGTGATTTATGCACGTGTAACATCTCCCTCTACTGGCTAAAACCGTAGGAATACTTCAATTTCCAAGCAGAAAGGTTTTACCTGGAGTGAGAATCCCCGTACCAGGTCACCTCTCATCCTCTAGTTTTTACACACTTGTAATCTCTCTCTGTAACCCTAAAGCAGACAAGGTTTTCGTGGTGGATCGGGTGGTGATGAGCGGGGCACAGATCAGCTGAAACCCAAAACCCTTGATGCTAAATGCCTTAGTGAGATGCTGAAGGCTTCAAATGCTTTGAGGACAAGGAGACTTAAGCAAGTGCAGTAGGGCCTTTCCTGGGAACCCAGGACTAAAGAGGACTTTGCAACTACAGTTGCTTTGCAGCAGCTTTCATCTTGGACTCTGAACAACGTCTGATTTAGCAATATTTATTATTAAATGGTTTTGAAAACTGTGATCCTAATGGTGAATCTTAAGTCTCTTAAGTAAAAAACAGAGCCCATTAAATATGGATACTTTACCAAACCTCAGTTCTTCACTCTTTGATGACCACTGAAGCCATAATTCAGTGTTATTGTGTGCCCCACACTAACAGCATTTTTGTATCAGTGTTGTCTTTAAATGCTCAATAGCTGACAGAACTGATGAAAAATTATCTTAATACATTCTGAGAACAAGAAAGGCTCAGCTATGAACACACTCCAGATGGAAAGGCATGGCAGGGATACTCTATCAGGAGAATTTCAGCACACAGCACCTATGCACACATTCTGTTTCCAGCAGTGCATTCCATGCTTCCCCACACCCCCTAGAACTAATAGTTTTAACAGGCCCTTTGGGCTACAACTAGTAGTATACAGCTAGAATTAGTAGGGTACGGTTCCCATATACCCCAACACCAAATGACATTAAGGTGAGATAAAAACATTCTAAAGTTAACCTTCTCTATTTGAAGCTGCTGTCAGAGCTGCCCATATAGATCTCCTGTACTCAAGAAAAACTGAAAAGATTATACATCCCATTAAAAATGGAGAATTCACTTCACACCAACCCTTCTAAAATGTGGCCTACACTATATATTCTTGATGTATGGGCTACAGACACTAATATTTTTCCTGCTATGAGATTGTAAAGTTCAACAAATAACTCAAAAACTATTTCTATTATAATTCACACAATTTTAAATAAGGTAAATAAAAGAAAAATTAAGTTATTCATAGCAAGAAAGAATTATATGCTTTCCTTTCTCCATCTTTTAAAAGGCTTTTTAATTCACCATTTCTTCCCTTTTATTTCCCTTCTTCTTTTGTTTGATAAGCTTTTTCTAAATTTCCCTTCCCTGCATCCTGCATGCAGGGCGGAACCATTCATGCAGAATTCATCAGAGGAAAACAAACATAATATCTCACTCCCATATTCCCAAGAGGGAATTAACTGAAATTACCAGTTCTTGGGAAATCGGCATAGACAAAAAGCAGGAGAAATTACAATAGCCAAGTTGTCAGGGAAACTGTTAGCACACTGGTAGCTCAGGAAAATGGGCTATTTGAAACACTTTCTACTAAGTACCCAAGCAAACTATAGGGTCATCTGTGGGGTTTGGAGGCGCACAAAGCCTGAAAGCATTATTGCCTTTGAAAGGCTTAGTAACTCCTGGCTATTGTGAGGGAGTGCCCTGCAGAATGGACGCTTGCTAGCTTTTCAGCACAGACATAGAGTTCTATGAATAGCACTTGGCTAATTCCCCCTTTGTGGAAGTCTTTAGGAAGCTTTTCATTGTACAGGCCATTCTATAGAACTCCTAAAGCCAAAAGATAAGAGTTTTATGAGGAAATTGTCCAATTCTAAGTGGGCTTTTAAAAAATTGTTTGTGCCCAGCCCTGTTACATTTCCTTTGCTGCTCAAGGGGCAACAATTATCACAGCGAGCAGGAGACAGACTTTTGTGATAGAACTTCATCGCTTTTAGTCCTGCATGAGAACATGAAAGGGCAGCACTCTGCCGATTCCAAGTGCCCAGGCAGCTTCTGTAAGCTGCAGCTAAGTCACAGAGCTAACGTGCAGCTCGAAGGTGTGATGATCAGTGCAACACTCCCCTGAGCTCTCTGTCAGGGAAGGCTGCAGACTGTAACACGACCTGAACTTGGGGCACGCTGGGAACCTTCTGCCAGGGTGAGAGACTGGCTCCAGCAGCCCTCCCTACACGGACGCACTCAAACCGAAATGATGTCTTGCCTTTCTGTGCCACTACAAACACACGCAACTACAACTACGGCTGGGAGAGCAGAAAACGAGAGTTAGAGTAGCAGGGTTTGTGCTATAACTGCCCTTGAAGCAGTACTTTTGTGAGGAGAGTAATGAAGATAAAAAGAGAAAAAGCAACGTGCCTATGCCAACCAATCTTTCAAGTTGACCTTGTTATGAACAAGTGACCAGTGAGAGCAAGTACATTAACTGTGGGCCAGGGCAGAGGGACAAGAAATCCGAGGCTTTAGCCTGACCCAGGACTGCAGTGGATATGTAACAAATCAATAAATAAATGTCTTTTATATCACATGAGGAGATGCCTCATGGTTAAAGGTGTGGAGCTCTCACATACCTAACATCATATTCCAGAAGCTTAAACAGCCAGTAGCAGATTTCACATTATCATTGCTTTCACATGGATCAGACAAAAAGAACCCTGGTCAAAAATACACGAGGCAGTCTGGGTTATTCTAAACATAATCTGTGCAAGGTGGGGGGGGGGGGGAACATCAAGAGATAAAAACTTGCTGACAACAATGGCAGGTTAGCATCAGAGTAAAAGCTGAGATTTGGGGGGGCCATCCCAAGGTTTTTCTCCCCATTTCCCCTCTCTCAGAAATACTGCCTATGCTATACAGCCTTAAATATATCAATAGTTATTTGATTACAAATTTTGAGACCTGCTAAAGACAAATTTTTGTGACCTGATTTTACCTTTTATCTCACAGGTTATGGGAAGTTTCCTGCGTGGCTTGCTCATAGAGTATTAAAGTATTCCTCCTTCTCTGATTACTCAATTTGCCTGCTTGAGCTACAGACCTACCAGCCCTGGAGATCCATCTAACTTGTACCTACTTACCCTCCCCAGAAGTGCTTGCCATCTCTGGCTCCCTTTCACCTTAGAGCGTGAGGATGTGCACGCACATATACAAGGTGTGTTAAGAGGTTAAAAGGGTGAATTTGTGCTGGGAGCATCATGTAGATGATTGGAGGCTCAGCTTGGCACAAGAAAAAAGACCAAGGCATGCCAGAATTTGCAGAGACATATTCCTTAAGTTGCTTGAACTGTACTTGGCTCTCAGACTCCTAGCAGAGACCACAAGACTGAAGGTCACCGTGTTCATACAGAGAATTTTTGAGCATGTGAGTGCACATGCCATTGATTCAGTGCACATCTGAGGCCCTGCCATCAAGGGCATTTTGCCATATGCATTCCTTATTATACAGGGCTTCCCCTTCCCCTGACAAGGAGCAGCCATTACATTCAGATAATTCATTTCACTGGCTATAAACCTCCAGAGCAGAGCAGAGCAGAGCAGCCTAGCCTGCAGTTTTGCCTTTCTCTGCTGTGAGGAAAAATATTCATTGTCGTTCTCCAGGTTAACCAAGCACATATTGGAAAAGTACTGGGGCTGAGGAGGCATGGGAAAAAGAGTGAAATCCAAGCCTGTAGCCCCAAGGGCAAGAAGGGATTGCACAGCAGTGTCTGGACAGCCTGCCCGCAACACTTGGCTCTTTGCAGCAGTGATTACACTCACCTTCCTTATAAACTAACCTGCTTAAACCACCCATGCCAAGCCTTGGAAGAAGAGCCAGCAGACACCTGCAGCAAAGTCCCACTTCTATGAAAATTGCCCTCCTGCAAAAAATTGGGAAGGATACTCTTGCAGAGACTGGGACTCTGATTCAATTCAATTCACAGCTCAGCAATCAATTTCCACAGCAAGACAGAGAAAGGCACTCTGTGCCTCAACAACCAGTGTATAACAGGGAAACAGTGCAGCCTTTCTCCCAAAGACACCTTTTACTGGTCTGCAGAGCTTAACTCTAAGGTTACTGATACACAGTATAATCTAGAAGGACTTTGAAGCATCTGAACTAGCTCTTGAGATTCACTTTAGGAGTGGAAGACAGTCACATTAACAGTATTTTGGATCAGTTAGCCCTGATAAAAAGCAGGGTCTGTCCTATAAGATGACAGCTAGGTACCTTTCTCTCTCTACCAGTAATCTCAACACCCTTGAGAGGAGAAAGAAGCAGGCAAATGTCCCCGGCACAGGGTCACAAGGCAAAGATAATGTTGATGCTCCTCAAATCTCTTGGTGAATGATCCCTCTGGCAAATGTAACTCCCTTTCTCTCACTGAAAATTCTGTTTTCACTGAAAACTCTGTTCACTGAAAACTCTGTAAACAGCAACTCTGTTCTGGGACTTCTCTAGAGAAAGAAAAAAACATTGCCATATGGAGTTGAGGAGAGGGTGAATAAAAAGAGAAGCATAGGGTCCTTGGAGAACAGAGGTTGTGCAAATAACACAAGTCGTGGTTGAGAAGAGAAACATGGCAGGTGAGATAGGGAAAGGAGGAGTACAGCATTTCAAAAAGATCACAATAACAGACAAAAATGTTAGCATTGGTATATAGTAACACTTAATACAACATGTATATTGCAAAACCCCTACACCATCACAAATAGCATCACAGCATGGCATCAGGCCATGTACACACACTAACACTTCGGAATCTCATTCCCATTAGCTTTCATAGGAATTATGCATCTGACTAGGTAACTTTTTACCTCCGTGCATACCCCATGAGCCTGCACTGAAGTACAGATTAATTGGGACAGTGTCTGTCCAGAGGATGCTAGGTATGGGGAAAAAAGAGCATCAGTGCATCTGGGAGCTGCTAGCTCCAAACTCCTGCTGTGTCTCAAACATACGATAGCTTTCAAAGTTGGTTTTGTCTTTTCTGCAGGCCTATTCCCTAATGGTATCACCAACTGCATGTTCCAGCTTGCATTAAGCAGCACCCTATTCACAAGAAGTAATTTTGCAAGAAATTGAGGTGGTTTCAGCATATTTCAAGGTATTAAAATCGGTTTAGCAAGTATCAAACACTGAGGTAAAGTAGATAATAGGCATTAATCACCCAAGTAAATCCATTAGTCAGTTGCACAGCATTCATGGCTGTTCCTGCACCTACAGTATCGATGAAGTCAGAATGAAACATCAGCCTTCTCCAACTTGCTATAGCAAATTCATGTTCCTTGAACGAAATAAAAAATTTCAGCCCCATGATCTCCTCCTTTATTTTTGCTAATTACTTTGGTACAGAGATTTCAAAACCATTTTTATGCCGCAATAAAAATGTAATGGCTCATCTAGCCTGCAGAGGCATAATTAGTACAAATATATTTGCAATGCAGATAATGATTCTGAATAGCATGTTTCCACGGGCAAAAGCTAAAAGGAGAAAGCAAACTGAGGACTGTCACCTGACTGCCAGTTTTCTAAAACAATGCTCCTTCCAAGAAGATCAACACCACTGCCTAAAAGCTAATGTGCCTAAAAGTATGTGTCTCAGGCACCACTTAATATTTGATCTTTCCTCATATTATCAGTTGAAGTCATGTATTTCCAGAGAGTTGGGGTTTTTTTCCTATCTTGTCAATTTTGCTGTAAGCAAAGACCATTAGATAAAGGATTGCTAAATAAACATCTTTCACTCTGGAAAGTCAAATTGCAGTCAGCTGTTCACCACTATGGAAACAGTCGTTCAATACTTGTGCATATTTAATGCATAACATATCTAGATTGATAGATGGACACCTCCACAAAATGAGGTGTGGATTTATATGTTTGTAATTAATTTACATATACAAGTGGATTTATCAATGCCATTCTGTGCTACTGCAGGCAGTCTCCTTAGTTTCCTAAAATGACAAAGAAAGTTCCATACATGGAAAATAGATTCATGTTCTTAAAATTCCCTATTTAAACTAACCCTGTACATGAAATGCAAGAGGTAAAGCTGAGGAAGAAGGAAAGACCAAATTAAAACAAAAAATATTGCTTTTCCTTTTTTAAGTTATGGGAGGAAAAAAACCCTACAAAATATGGAAAACAGACTAATCTTAATGAAGAAAGTGTTCTGGAAGTTTAAATTTCTACTTATAATTAAAATGTAGAGGATGAAGGGATTCTGAGGGGTCAGGATGGGTATTTCTATCAAGCCAGTTAATGTCAGTTTGCATTTCTCTTAGTCACAATGTCCAGAAAGATTTTACCTGAAAAAGACCACAGCAACCATCTGAAGAACAGCTTGTCTCTGCTGCAGAGACCTGATGCACAGTTGCCGACAGCACTGCATGTATGTACCTCAGCACACACCAATTCAGAAGGCAAATGTTGCCTTTTCTGCTCCAAGTGGTCAAAGATAAGAACATCAGAAAAGCAAACTCTCGTGTAATACCTTTGCCCTTGACGAGCAGCTGGAAGTTTGAGGCGCTTCCAGAGCTCCCTTCTCCTGTGAGGTGAAATCAGAGCTCAGGAGACAGGAGACCCATCATGTCCATCACTGTCTAGCAAACAGACATGAGCCCATTTCCTGACACCGCACACAGGTGGCCTGTTGCAAAGCCCCCCAGCACCACACCTCTGCCAACCACCTGCCTTGGAGCCATGGCCTTGGGGGCACTAGGACACAGGAAGTGGGGAGCAGCAGTTTGCATTGCTTCCACATGGCCCCCATCTGCCCCCACCTGATCCTGCAGCACCCCTCACCAGTGCTGGCCAATTGCACCAGGGCAGCACTGGGAGCCACACTGGGGCCTGGCCCAAGTTACACATAACCATCTGCAGCCAGCCTATTTTCCTGACAAATCAGTCTTCTGATCGTACCCACGACTCTGCCCCACACACTGCTGTAGCAGCACAACTTCTAGGGGCATCTAGGGAGTGTGGAAAAAAGAAGGAACGCAGGAAAATGCCTGAAAACAGGAGGTACTTAGGCCATCCCCATTGTCAAAATAAGTAACATTGTAAGTAATTAGTTTAAAGCCCCTTCTCGAGGATTTAACACATCTGAATCCCTGAAATCTGACCCTTACTCCTTCTCCTCCATTAATCCCTGTTTCCAAGAAATCTATAAGTCTAAGCTTACTAACCATATTTTGAAAACTCTTCTCTCACTTGCAGTGAGGGTTAAGTAATCACCCTCACATCAACTCTCTCTCAGGCACACAAAGCCATCCCCAATACCATGCCAGATGGGTTAACTGGTTGGGGTGACTAATTCATGTTTGAAATAATTGATCTTGTGAGATTCTTTTGGTACTTCCTCTTCTGTCTCAAGCAAGAACTCAAACTTTTGAAAACACACAGAGAGATAGACAGCAAGCAAAGAAGCGAACAAAAAGGAAAAAGAAAATGGACAAACAATAAACATGTTTGAGTCTGAAATGAAAATGGGTTAGTTTCCAGGTCTTGTCTGGCTTTAATCCTGGGTGATGTGTTTGCCTGAACCAATCTGTCCACTGTCAGCAAACAAATGGCAGTAAACAAACACTTCAATATTCTTCTCTTAAGCTATTTCATATGTCCCAGCTTTTTCACTGCCTATTTGCAATGATTTGGTTTTCTTCCTAGATTGAAGAATGTGATGACAGTCAGTGCAAGAAAGCTGTACAATAGTTAATATTGTGCAAGGTCTAGAATGGTGAGAACGCTGTTGTCAGTAAACATGGTCATTTCCCTAAAATGTATTTATCCAGTTATTAGACTCACTTAGTCCTTGCTTGTGTGGACTACTGGAATTACAGAATGCTAAATCTTCAAAATGTTCATTTAACTCTATTGACAAAATAGAAAAGATGAAGCTGAATACCTCAGGATCAGATGGGCAGTCTTGTATGAAGAGCACATTCCCTAGAGAGCAAATGGAAGATCTTAGCTATCACATACAGCTTCGTAAACCATTAAGGGGACAGAGCACTGTCTGTTCACAGTTAAGTCAACAGCAAAACCTCACTGGCATAAGAATCAGCACCAACATGAGAGCTGATCTGAAATGCATGTCCAGACCCTAGTAAGCTACCTTGACACTATGGTTCACCCATAACTACTTCACTAGCAGTATTTGCCTCCTGAAAAATGAAGGCAACTTTTACTAATATACTTGCAAGGAAGGAAAACCAGAAATTCTACCTCGTAAAAGCTCTCTTTCCTTCCCACCCACTCGGAAGCGGATTTTTTCCGCTTCTTGTCTCTGTCTCATTTCTAAGTCAAACTCCTAGCAGCTGTTTATTGAAGACCTAAGTGGTGATTCTGGCTGGCTGGTGGCAGCTTTTTTCTTTCAAAATAACAGACAAAGAAGGATACACAATAAGAAAGATTTCTTCACAATTTCCAACACAGCGGATGAGTAATTCCAAAGGTACCAAGAATTTCTTCCATTTGCAGTATTGCTGCCTTCTGCTTTATTTAGAGGCTATGACAAAGAGCTAACTTAAGAGGTATCAACAGTGCTATACCACACAGCATGATCTCCTTTGCAAAGGGAAAGGATGCAATTACCAGCTGTCACTTATAAAAGTTCATTGCACGTTATTCTTTTGCAATGGAGATTTCTGAATCCATTTCAATAGTTTATCAAGATAAAACAAGGTAAACAAAACAAGATAAAACCCAAACAACTCCTCCTGTAATTTATTCAAATGTTTAAACACTCTTTAAAAGATAACTTAGTTTGCTGCTGAGTGACAAGCAGATGGTATATAATAACCATACACACAGGCTTTGCTAACTTTAAGGCTTTGATTTAAAATTCAGAGAAGATTCCAGAAGAAACAGCAAACTGCAACTTGCCACAAGTAAACTGCACTCTTGAAAGCACACTGCATTTGCCATAGCAATGGTGAGATCAGAAAGTGTTCATGGTGAATCTCTGTGCTACATGAAAATGTACAGTCTGTGTAAAGCTTATATCCCAGAGATCTGAATTCAGTTTTGATATGCTGTTGATTTTGCTCACTTTTGCAAACATTTGGTAGAACTGCTGTTATTTACTTAATCTCTACTGCAGACCCAATACCAGCTGCAGATAAATCAACAAGGACATTCTAGTTATTCTGGCATGCCTTCTGTTAGCTCTTATAAAAGAGATTTCCATTCTTGCATGCCTAGGAATAAAAGTTCCATCAATCAAAATCATTCATCAGTTTTGTAATACCCCTCTGCCTGACCTTTACTGCCTCATGCAGCAAGCAACCTGCTGTGTCTTCTTCTGTAAAGATGAAGCCTATTCATTTAATCCATCAAATAGAAAAGGAGAAGTTGTTTTGGTCAAATTCATGCTGTGGTAGCTGACTGAACCCCAGGATCCACATCACCTTAAAACTCTTACCTTCCAGTATGCAACAGGGGCAATATTGTAGTAATCAGACAAGCAGGCAGCTGACAGCTGCATTTAAACAGAGTGGGCCTGATCATCTTTAGGCCAATGTTGTAATGAGAAAGAAAGAATTATTTTTAAATTACATCCCTTAGATGATCATCCCTTATGATACAGCTTTTCAAGAACACTTACATAAATATTCTCCTTTAGGATGGGCAGCATAGGTTTTATTTTTCATTAGCCTACACCATCAGAAAACTTGGAGTTGGATATGATATAAAAGAAGAATTAAAATGGATTGAGTGATTTCAAGTATGTCTTTGGTGATTTAATCATACTGCAAAACTACTGCTGAGAGAAGGCTGATTCTATGTGGCCCTAATACAGAGACTTCTCTGATCTGAGCTTTAATCATACTTAAACAGTATCTGAAAGAGATTCTCTGTTAGAAGTAATCCTTTCACACCTTGACTCACATTTTTCCTCAACCAACAGGAGACACTTAATAGATTAAACTATTAAATATTACTCTAGTCCAGACCTGGATCATTAATCCCCAAGACAACATTTTTAATTAAGACAGCCTTAAATGACCTGTTTTTCAATGCTCATTATCTGATACATCTATTTGGTTTAACTTCTTGTTCTAGTCATGGAACTTGTTAAAATTAGGTGCCATAGCAGCAACTAAATGATAGATTATGACAAACCCTGGAATTTTATAGCTTTGCCTTTTTTCCAAACCTCTTGACCTTATTTTCCTAAATCCAGCCTGACCAAGAATCTCTTTAGATTATCAAATTGTTAACATATCACAGATTTTTGTATTAGTGGCATGAAACTACTGAAAAATATATCATGAGAAAAGCAAAGGCTATCACAGATGGGGAAGTAGTGGCAAGAACTGGAAACAAGAACTAGAAAGGAACTTGTTTGAGTTTTAAGACTGGGAAAGAAGATTCACCCCTTCAGTATTCATTCTGAAGAAGTTCAGATTGCTTTGTATTTGATGAGGAATATTAATTTCCTCATTTCCCACCCCAAACTAATTTACACCACATGTCTTTCCCCAAAAACTTGCAACTACAGCAAGGGGGAATAGAGTGAGATCAGATTTTATTTTACTGTATATGACTCTGCAGTAATATATACATACCAGTTTGTGCTAATTACTTCAAATATTCACTGACATCTATTCAGAGCTGACCATCTAGCACCCAATATCACGGAAAACAATCTCACGTCTCATTCTTCTAAAAACTTTCATGAATGTTGCTTTTCTCTGTTAATTTTACACCTTTTTTTCTGCTCTTCTAGATCCTTAGTAGACACTAACACGTTACAATATGGCTCAGCCTCAGATAGACTCCCAGGCACTGCACCAGGAACCGTTAACTGTAACAAAACATGATCTCATTCTGCTTTTTTCTTACTGCTTAGCCAGTGCCTCATCTCATGCTCTCTCTCCCAGTTAAATGAAAAATAAGACCCTGTGAGCAGTTTTGTCAAAGGCTTTTTGAAACATGATCTCTCCATAAAAGTTGCTGCAAAGATGCAGACTACACTAAACAGAAGAGGGATCAGAAGACCAACTGCCTGGGCATGACTCATTTTCTGCCACACATGTAAGCTATGCCTCGAGAAAGGCACTGAGACAGAGATCAAGATGCCTGTGATAAAATGGGGTCTGTAGTTTAATGATTGGCTCCAAGTAAGCTCCAAGCTTCACCACTCTGAAAAGGAATTGTTTGTGCAAATCGTTATGCTGGCTCCCAGCAGACCCTCCTTGTCTAAGTCATTAAGACTCTCCCTCTTACCGCTATTAGTCACGCTGAGTACTAATATTATTCATTATTACTCATAGTTTACTCCTTAAATAACCTCATTAATTTCAGTGAGAAATTTGCAGTAGGAGGTATTAGACAATCTATGCATTTATATATGCATGTGTGTCTAATTAAAAGCTATCAAATGAGACGACTGAGTTTCTATTGCTGGCTAAGCTGATCTTACTGGATCAGCTAAACTCTGGATACAGAAGTGAAAGTGTTTGTGGCTGCTGCTAAAGACGTGCTAAGTCAAGCTTTCAAAATTACCTGTGGCAAAATCAGTCTTTACAGCAATTTTCATGAGGATACTGCAAAGTTATACCAGCCTTTCACCTCTGGGCTCTACTGTATAAAAGAGGCTTGGAAAGGGGCAGTTGCCTGTCCCTCAGTACTCCCAAACAGCATATTAGTAACAAGGTTGGGAAGCAGATTTAGAACAAAACACACAGAGGTTTGTACCTCACAGACCACTCTTCCTGTTTTTTTGTGGATGCCGCTGACATTGAAAATATTTGTCTTCTGCAGATCTTCCTGCTTCCAAAGCTAGGGAGAAGAGCAAGTCAATTAACCATTCATTGTAAGATCAAACTGTGCTTTATGTCCCTCTGAAGGCACCCTGTGTTAAGATCATCTGGGAGCAAAGGGCTCCCAGACTCTACTTAAAGAAGTGAAGAGCTCATGAGAGCATCTCAAATCATCCAGGTTGTAAACTACGTGAGTGTTGTTGCTTTTTATTTTTTTAAAAAGGAAAGTTCGTTTTCTCAGTGATTTCAGCACATTGCAAAACTTCATATATTACAACATTAATTCTTTAATTATATTTTTAAAGAGGGAAATTCTTGCGATAACTTTTTACAGAAATAAATCAGGACAGCAGTGCTATGGGAAGGAGGAGACTGGAGGGGGATGCTGTCTGAAAACAGGACAATGAGTCAGAAAAGCATGACTGGTGTCTGCTCCCTGGTAATTTCCTTCAAATGTTAGAGGAATTCCTTCTATGGGTGAGAATTACAACTTTTTACTCTGTCCCATGTCTTTCCCTCACCCTCCCCTAAGCAAAGTTTACCAGCACAGCTACACAGTCATCACCCATCCTGTTTTCTCACCACTACCCACCTCATCCCCATGAAAGCCAGCTGGATCAGGCAATGCCTGTGAAGCCAGGCTCCTAATCCCATCAGGAGAGGGTGATAGCAATCTGAAAGCAGCAAGGCGGGACACTTTCTAAATACTACCACCCACAGAAAAAATTGTACTCAGCTGCCTACAGACTATGCAAATCTGTTTGCTCTCCTGTCCTGGAAAAAGAGCACAAAAACAAGGACAGGATCAGTCTGTGCTGTTCTGTGACTAGGCCTTGGAGAAGCAGACCCAGTCTTTCCCCCAGCTGTGTGGAGCACACCTTGAATGCCAGCCCTGAGTATTGACTTTGCTTTGTCTCATGCACTAGACATGGTTCACATGAGTGGTTCCCACTTCATCTTTGTCTGGAGCCAGGGTTAAACTTCATCTTCAAGGCAGAGCCACAAGCTGCTGTGACAGCTGGAAATGAACTTAGTAGATCACAAAGAGCTGACAGCTCTTTTGCCACTAGATCCCGCTTACTGTGTTTCCATGTTCAACAAAGTCCTACTGTAAGGATGCACCTCATCTGCAAGGGCCCCTCTTCCACCCTCACAACCCTCTGCACCAAAAACCTTCCTCCCTCACAAGCCTGGCTGCAGCACATTTGAGAAACAATCAGGACGTAGCGCCGTGGATGATACGATGCTGCCTGCTTCCTCAGGTAGTAAACATGAACCCTCCCTTGCAGCTGGGGACAATTTTAGTCACCACAAGCTCTTGAAAAATAACAGCCTATGCACTTCCCTCAGAACTGTTGTGTTGTGTTTTTCTCGGATACAGACACATACTGAGGCTGGGGAAGGAAACATTTATCTCCTCGTCCATGGTGGAGCCAGACTACAGGCAGGCACCATGTTATCCAAAGCAATTAATTAAGTGATCCTACCACTGACTGAGCTCTCAAATAATTCTTTTCTCTCAGATAGGCTTCTTCTTCACACATGAGGAGGAGTGGAGTTCTTCTCAGACTTGTAAATATTATCAGAGGTACATTAAACATATTGATTGCTGAGATGTGTTTCTAGACAAGGGCCAATGCCAACATGGACCACAGCTGCATACAACTCCACTGCTTCCTTCTAAGAGCTCAGTCATAATTCATAACCTCATAGGGATGGACCAAGGCTGACATACTTTAGCTTAAAAAAAATCAGCTCCAGGGCTGCCAGTACTACCAGCATAAAACCTGAATCTGTCAGACAAAACCAGGAACTTCCATACCTGCAAAATTCAGGCCATATTATTAAGAATTCTGTAGGTTCCATTATGCCATTCCAGCCCTACCAGTCAGAAAAGTCTGAATTAATATATTTCTTTGTTTGAGAAATAGAGGAAACAGTCATTTACCTAACACATAAGAATGTAGTGAAGAAGTATTGGATAATGTCTCTCTCCCAGGTCATAAATCATCACAAAAGTACCTAGGAGTATTAGGACTTGAACTTTTTTTTAATAAAGAACATCATCATATTATCTGTCTTCTACATATACAGTCATGGCAATTCTCATGGATACGATAAAATGACCTGTTATAATCTTTTAAGAAACATGTTTCATATAGGGTGCAATGAACAAATATTTTTTAATGGAAAAAGAAAACAAAACACCAAACCCACTTAAAAACTATTTCAGTTTTGGTCATAAGGAATGCTGGGTCAGTCCTGTGCCCAGATACTGATAAGCAAATGACAAATTGAATTCATTGACTTCAATGGGAGAGCAATAGGCCCTCGAGGCAATGTATTTTAAGTTACTGATATTCACAGGAATTTCCCTGCAAGCACAAATGTCATACAGTAACCACTGGGCAAGAATAAAATAGTGACATTATTACTAGTGCAGAATAATGGTTCATGACCTTTGCACTGTGCCCTATAGTGCAAATATCACTACATTTATTAAGATATTTCTTTTTCTTTGTGTCTGAGGGTATGGATCACAGCAGGCAATATTTTTATTTCTACTATGACCTTTGCAAAGCTCGCACAGCTAGATTATGTTATGGTAATGGTACAACCCAAAGGTCATGAAACATTATTCTGCCCTAGTAACTATTAGGGATGTGATGGGAGTTAGAAGAGGTATCCGTCCCTAGGGCCAGTTTTCCACCTCTGGAGACCTGGGTTCAATATTGGCCACAGCAGTCACACACTGGAGGCTGAGTCCTCGCTAACACTTCACCAGTTAACTGAAGGCTATGCTTTCTGATTTGGTGAAGTTCCCTCTCTCTTTGGATACTACTGAATCCTCCAGATAATAAAGTTAATATTGGAGGGAGTGAGAGCCAATTTCCAAATGCAGAGGAAAATGCTGCCATGTCCTCAGGAACAGACGACATGAAGCTACAAAACCAGCTTTAAGGTAAGGAGAAGGCATTATCCTGGATAACAATGACAAAAAGAAGCTTCTAACCCAGCAGTGCACAGCTTGTTGCCAGCAGGCTACACTTGTACTGTGATTGTCAAAACATTAGATTATGATGACAACAGTACCTATTGTGTTAGTCCATACTTTTCAAAATTACACAAAACTAGGACAGTGGATGCAAAGCATAGCAAAAAGAAAAAAGTTTTAAGAGCATTTCGTGTGAATTTGTATAGCAGATAGGAAAGTGAACAGCAACACTGGCTAATGGGTACGAGTGCCTGCAAAATATGTGTATTTTCATCAAAATGTCATTTAAGGACACAGGATGCAAAGAGACAATGGGGGGGGGGAAGTAAAATCCAAGGCTCAAAATCATATGGAAGACAAAAAAAGCAGCAAGGAGACACTAAGGAAGCAGAAGCTGGTGCATCCACTGGTGAGTTCAAACTGCCTTGTTGATTCGCACACAAACAACACAAGGTGAAGTAGTTGCAGCTGAAAGAACAAGATTCCTAGGGATGACACACGAATTAGAAAACCATTCACCATTGTTTCAGAACACCCTGTTCTGGCACTGCCACAACATGTCACTTGAAACCAAAATGGCATTGAGGAGAATTACACAAACATGGGCATGTGGTTAACCCTGCTGGGGCTTGTTGCCGTGATGTAACCACCTGATTTTTTTCCTCAGTGTTTTGCATGCCAGGATTATACAATTTTTTTTACAATTTTTAGCCTCCAGGCTTTAATTATATTTGTGTTTTGCTGGTACGACAGTATTTTATGCTGTATAACTGTAACAGAACACCACCTTGTCATGTCTGTGCCACAGTGAGTGCATTGCATGGCTCTCCTCACATGAAGCTGACACTGAAAACATCTTAAATATTCCTACTGTGATAGAAACAGGGGAGAAGCACTGGGAGAAATGAACCAATGGCAATTTCACAACAATTTTAGAAAACAAGAGGAATGTGTTTGGGGACTAGAGTTCCACCTAGTTTTTTCTTTTTGTTCTTTAAAAAAAAAAACAAAAAAAAAAACCAAAAAAAAAAAGAAAAAAACAAAAACCAAACCAAACAAAAAAAACCCGGACGTATTTTCCACGGAAAATTACCACAGAATAAGTTTTGGTTTTTTGGTTTTTTGGTTTTTTGACAAGGATTGAACATGCCTGGTGAATGTTTCATTGGATTCTCTCAAAGTGAGCAAACAGGTTTTGTGGCACAAACCTGCCCTCTGCTGGAAGTACAAGAAAAGGATGCATTTTCTATTTTTTGTACACAAACAGCACTTCACATTGTATGTTATCTTTCTTGGAATGAAAATGAACTGCTCTTTCAAACTCCAAATAATCCACTTTATTCAGGGCTACAGAACAACACCTCATCTACCAAGAGAACATTACTAATCCTGCATAAACCTAAGTCTATGAAGGAAGGCAAATGCTGGTACAGTGAAGAGGAAGCACTGACATGATAACAATTTCTGTGTCTTCCTTTCCTCGTGAAACTCACCACTAAACAGCACATGTGCATCTCACCTCTGGGAATATTCAATCTTCCTCTAATATTTTCACTCTCTATAAACTGTGAAAACCACATCTATCCTTGCTGTCTTTCCCACTCCTGTATATTACCGATTATTTTTTGCCTTAAAAAATGCCAAAAACCTGTTTCAACAGCTCCAGCAAATATTCTGTATTCCCATAGACGAAGATGAATGCATATTAAATAGACCCTTAAGTCCCTTCAGCCTTATACAAACACATCACTTTTTGTTTAAATAGAATAACCTTGTTGAAACTCAGTCTCTGTGCAAATAAAGGACCAGCCAGCCCAAACAAATGAGAGTGACCAGTCTTTCCTCCCTACAAAGCTGCAGGTGTAGAATGTTTGTAAATATATGGTTTGTAGGTACCATCACTTACTGCAAAAGAAAAGCCCTATCTCTTGCAGCAGCCCCTCGCTCTCAGCTGAATGCCAACCTGTGCGTCGCTCTTAAATCCTCCAGGTCATTAGCCCTGGATACTGCAGCTTGTCCAACCTAGGCACACTGCCAAAAGAAACTATTAATGGCATTAACTCAAAAAAACCCTTGTGCCAGGAGATGAACTTCAGGACCATTTACATTATAGCCTCTGTTTTTTCCTGGACTTTATGACAATAAATAACTGTGCACAGGTGCTCCTGTACAAACACAGGGTTACTTGAAAGATTGTAGCTGCCATCACCGCACATGTCCCAAGACCTGCAAGTCTGTTCATCCATGTTTGAAGATGACTTTCCTGCAGATGTGATCTCTCATCTTGGTACTCCAACGGGGTAAGTGGGACTAGAAACATCAGTGGATCTAAGGTGATCAAACATGCTTTTAGCCACCTTCACAGTTTCACAGTGTGCCTGTATTCAGATTCTGCAACTTTCTGGGGATGGATAGCCCACCTCCCTGAGTAGCACTTACTGCTGTGCCATTATTCAGCCATGCTTTTACATCACCTGGCAGGAGTCTTCTTCACTGGTGTCCACTCACTCGCTGCTAGGCTGGCCTCCTCCAGAGCTGACTACAAGCTGTGCTCACACAGACCTGCAAAGTGCTCAGAGACACAGCTTAGTCCATGGCATCCCTGGCAGAGAAGTAAAAGTATAGAACAATTGCCTTGCTGGGACCAACAGATTCTCTGTGGTTTTTTGTTCCTGTGTAAGACAGGACCTCTCAGATTCTGCTGTGCTCCTTCCTGTTCCAGCTGTAGCCAGCATCCATCCTGAAGAACAAAATGGACAACCTGGCTGATCACTCGGTTTTTGTGAAAGGCAAAGGCTGCTGCACTTAACTGTGCTCTGATTTCAACCAGAAATCCATATGCATGTGCAGGCACTGATGATCCTGCATTTGAAATCTGAAAATTTCTCAGCAATATTAAAGTTGACCTGCCAAGTTGAAAATACCTCAGACATGCTGAAACTTCTGGAAAATCCTTATAAGTAAGTTTACAACCACATTCTTGGAAGAAAAGACTGCAGCTGAAAATGTATGAAAACACCTTGTTCACCTGCCAAAAAAAAAAGTACATATGTACTGCAGAACTAAATCTCCTGGTTATGCACTCTGTAGGAAAGTGTTTCAGTCTAAGCAATATCCCAGGACAATCAGACCTCAAGACACCCCTTGTACCTTTGCACTGCACAAATGAGTCTGGTCTTCAGGACAACCCTCAGCAGGCAGAGGCTTTGCCAGAATCTTGTGTCTATATAGTCAGGGTACTTAAGGTGGAAAAACACAATCCAGTAAGTATGGAACATAACAAATGCATTCTTATATTTTCATGTTGCTGAGCAGCACTGGTATTTAATTAACAGGATCCCAGAGTGAAGGTAAATTTGTGATATTTAAGATAATTATTAACTGACTTCATGTCTTGCATTTGACTAGTAAACAAAGCCTATCTTTAGCAAACCAAAGTAAAGCAGTGAATTAACTGGTTTTATGGAGCACTCACTTCCTTTCTGTGACAGGGCCCTCACCTATGAGAATTGTCTGCTTCAGTAAGTGAGAAGACATGGCATTTCCAGCCAAATCTCACATTATCCACCTTAAGGGCTGGTGGTGGCACCTGAGGGAGCAGCCGTAGTGCCCAGGGAGGGCAGACTGGAGAGCAGGATGGGACATGCCAGTAGGAGTGGAAGACAGGCTGACAGCATTTTAGTAGCTGAATTCTGCTCACAGTTATTTTCATACAGATGCTCAGGCACTCTGCATCTATTTTCTAGTCAGGATAACATCCTTTCCCTCTTTCCCATTTCTCTGCTGCTTTCTGTGCAACTCAGTTCTGTTTGCATTTCAACCTGTGCCAAGTCCTTTTTTTTTTTCTTCCTAGATTTGTGCAGTCCAGTGGCCTCTGTTGAAGAACCAGGTTGAAGTTCTCATTTTTTATGTCAACATTCTTGCTTACACTGTTCAGGACTTGGTAGTACAATGATGATTTTCTTCCCTAGTTGTCACTTACACTCCCTACAGTTTTGTTGTGAATTATAGCCCCAAAAGGGTAGCTGTATTTTTAGAATGATCAAAAGGCATTTGATCAAATGAATGGGACATATCCCTAAATTTTCTATGTCACAGTTGAACTTATTTGCGTAGGCAGGTATTTTTCTTGCCTTGTAATCTTGAAACACTGTGGTCACAGCAGATTTTTGCTTTGCCATTTTCAAATGATAATGTGTCAAAACCCTCCTGGGTCTGTCCTGCTCACTTAGTTCTGATCACTGTGCCCTTTCTTCCCCTGAAGTTTTCTTCTTTTTTTCCAATCAAGACGTATTAATTCAATCTCCCTCATTTCAGAGGCAGATGAAGTACAGCTGACAAGTTTGAGGCAGAGAAAGGAGGAAACCAGGTTTGGTCACTTATTTTTTGCTATAAAGTTGAAGTTCCACAGCACTTCAAAGGCCCAGCCTATGAATGTAGAGACAGTATCTAGCATATCTGGGAGCTCCTCTCCATAACAGGTCTTGTGGGCATCACCACAACAGAAATAGTAAAAATGTTCATTTTCCAATCAATACCAAAATACCAGCAGAATACAAAGAACATTTTCAGCTGTAAAAGCCCAAGGGCTGTCCTTATATTTGCATGTACCACATAACCAAATAAATTGCTGGGGGAAAAAAGCTGCAAAAGGTCAGAGCCAGAAGAGGATAGGTGTTCAGTTTCCTTCCTTCTCTGGCAGCCCCGTGTTGTGGAGAGACCTTTGGAATCAGCCGCTGCTCACCAGCGCTCACTCTCACAAGAGGGCACTGTAGCCACACACATCAGGGCACGGGGCCTCAGCCCAGCAACCTGCTCGTCTGAGCAGAACCAGCCTTTGAACAACTCTTCCCTGAGTTAAGAGGCCCCGTCTTCTCTCAGGCTGGCAGCAGCCACAGCACTATGTGCTGACTTGCTGCTCTGGTACACCTTGCACAGACAGGTAGAATGTATCTCTCTGGGGTAAAACATATCCTGCAGAGTTTATCCCAGTTCCAAATCTGAATAAAATTTGACAGTTATGGTTTACCTGCATCTCCAGGGAGCTGAAGTCAGGGAAACTATCAGAGGCTTCTTTAAAATAGAAGTTTAAACTCCAGTTCATGCTATTGAAGAAAATTATCTTCTGTGCTTGTTATAATGTGAATATTCAGATTATACTGGGAAACGGAAACCTAGATATTCATTCACAGGACAACCTAAAAAGAAGTCATGGCCGATTGAGGTGAAGGGTACAAAAAACATTAGCATGTCTGCACATTTGTAAAACCTCAAGCCTGTTTATGCTTCCAAATAAATGTTTTGTCTTCAGGATTAGAGCGTTCAGAGTTTCCACTAATTCAGATAAAAGTAATAAGCACAATATACCACGAAATACCAGCCTACCACTAACACGAGATACCTGTCAGAGTTACCTAACTTTAGGCTCCCACTTAATATTTTCAGTTACATTTATTATAATGAATAACAAATAGCAAAAAGAACATTAGAATTTCACCTATCTTAGGACCTCAAAGTACCCAAGGTTTGCAGATCTAGAAACAAACTAAGAGAAATCTGTCATGTGGAACAGTATTTATGTTCTGATTTGACTCAAGCACTGGGTGGACATGAAGGCTATTTAAAGGAAGAAAAAAATAAATTTGGGATGGGAAGAATTAGAAGATTAAAATAATATCGAAAATCAACCACAGAGAGGGCTGTTCCTGGCAAATCAAAGAGTAAGAGCATGAGCAAATCCCACTTGTGCTTTTAGAGTGCTTTTCATTTGGCACTGATGATTAACAGAAGTGATTTGAAAAGAATAAATCTCAGCAACATGGGTAGAGATTTCCAGTGGGGAAATCTGCAACCAAATTATTGCCATGTCAGGCAGTAGAATTTAAGGGGTTCCTATGGGGAATCAGGATTAAACCGCATCAAGGAAGTGTTAAGCATGATAGCCCAGAAAGAGCTCAGGAAATCCTTAAAGCAAATGGCTGGAAGCTCTCAGGAGAGCTATCAATCCGTAAGGTGTCTTACTGTTACACTGCATTAGCTGCTCTAGGGACAAAGGCTGGTCAAGGCACACTCTTGGCCTAATGCCACATAACCCCTATGTTCCTATGCCCCACCTTGGCACACAGGAACCCCTAACCACACTGATCCTGAGAGATGACCCAGCAAACCACGTTAGGCCTTCAGCCTAGGTTGCAATGCCTTCGTATAAACGCTAACACGTTCAAAGCACAAAACTTCAGAGTATTTTCCTGCTCTTAACACCTCCCCTATGCCTCCTTTTCTTTCTCTGCCCCACTTTTTCCAACCCTACATTACTTTTAAAAACCACAACTCACCAGCTTTCCTTAGTTAAGGCTTCTTTATGCTGTCTTCTCCTAGCAGACTCAGATTAAAAAGGCAGCTAAAAACCTATGACTTCAGCAGCTGATATCAATTAAAATTTGCCAGGTCTCAGAAGATCCAATAAATTAATGTACTGAATTTATTAGCAAGATAATTAGAAAGTCACCTGGTCTTACAGGTCATAGCCTCTCTCTTTCCTGTTCTTTCTTCTTTGCTTTTTCACTTTTGTCTTCTGCTGTTGTTGTGAGGCAGAGCTGGACAACAAAAAGCACAGCGAGTGCTCGGCACACTTCACCTAATAACAGGATATGTGATACCATCTTTATGCCATATAAAAACCAACCAAAAACCTCAACCACAAAACTGTCTTTAAAAAAGAATTGCAAATTTTTTTTGTTTAAATCCTCTCTGTAGCTAACAAAAGGGAAGCTGGGGATATTGGTACAAATCTTCTTGATACTACAAACCTTTAGTTCCCCCCTTATCTTCGGAAGATTCAAAGTGCCTGTTATTTGCCACGGTATTTCATAGACCGTATCTCTGTTCCCAAAATGTCAGATAATGGTTACTACTGTGCCAGTGGTGACAGTGCCACATAAACATCATGAGCTCTCAGAGCCCTTTGTTCCAATGAAAAAATAACACAGCCGATCACATGAAATCAGAAGAGAATTTTTTTAATTCTCAGCAAAGGCACAGATGAAACCTGTATCTGGTGATCCACCCCTAGATTTCCTAGAATTTATCACCCATCTTTCTTGTGCCCAGACATAGCCATAAATTTCTCCTGCTTCCACAAAGATCAGCTTTTGTGAATGGAAAATTACTTTGCTGAACTCAGTGCTAGCATTAAAGAACAGAAGCCTTGCCTATCTATGAACTGCTGCAAACAATATGTGTAAGGTTTGAAAAGCTGTTTGTGTATAGCCAGTTCTAACATTTGCTATTTACAAAGACAAAACATCTATAGTAAATTAATTCTACCAAGATCCTTTGCACTAACCACAGGAGCACTACAGGTGCATTTGTAAAGCCAAAGGGCATAGCACTAAAACAGAATAATCCCTTGTGACATACAAAAGCAGTGTCTGATTTGCTTCTATCATCCAAAGACATTTGCTTGTAGCCGTGCACTACCTAAATCTAAGGTGTTAATGTACTAGCCTGACTTCAGAAATCTCAGGAGTTGCTCACCCCAGGCAAAAGATATGCATCTTTTTGGGGGGCTTCTATGCAATATAACACATGAAAGCTCTATTTCAAAGAGGAATAAGGCAGCACCTTATATAACATCTAAAGGAACAGATTATTTTTCCCCTTTTCTAGGCTAATTCTTCTCTTATTAGATTTGTAGGAAAAATAATCATGTTGTTCTTCCACCAACCATCCCCCATACCTAAAGAAAACCTGCCAGAGCAAAAATCCCAAATCCCCTCAAACCAACAATTCTTAGAGCCAGTGCAGCACTGGACCATACCTCTCTGTTCAGATCCATTTTAAAGAGCTACAATTTTGTGTTACTAACCTAGGGCCAAATTCAGCATGTTCTACTCATATTAACTTCAATAGTGATGCATGAATAAGTAGTATTCAGTGAGACTTCCTATATGGATAAGTACTACTTTTCAATGTGCAGACTGACATATTGACCTAGGCCTTTGTGACACTGTCTCTCTTAGCTGGTCTGAAGGCAACCTACCTTTGAAAAGTCTCTGATTCTAGCCAGCAATTCCAGAAGCATTCTTACTTCTACAGGAAAAGTTTTCCTACTTGTATCCTACTTTATCTTTCTCCTAACACTCCACTCTCCTTTGCCTTTTCCAAGTTGCACGTGAAAGACTGTGTCCTAGATCATTATGTATGTACATACCCCTTGCATGTTTAGGAGCATGCTAGGTGGTCCATAACCATAAAAACACACCCGATTTGCTGTGACAAGAGTTACATTTGCAATCAGAAGTGCTGGAGAGTAACAAGCCCAGAAAACAGGTCTGTAAACCTTGTATGAGTTGATGCATTGAAGCTGGAAACGGAGACTATTATGTTTATGGAAGTCAGGCATATCCCTCAAGGCTTAAACCTGGAACCTTCCTCCACGCTGGGGTGACCTTCCTTGTAGAGCTGTCCTGTTTTAATTGGCATGGTAATTCTTACAAGTTAAGAACAGCTATACAATTTGGAGATTGTTAAAAACACATTACGGGGTAGAACTAAAACCAAAGCAAGTTAGAACATCTTCGGCAGTGAGAAGCACCATGCACAGATGAAGCAGCTCCTGATGGGTCTGGAAGTGTCCAGCTCAAGGGCTGAAAGGAAGTCAGCTTCAGAGCAGACATACACAAATGGGATGCAATAGGGACTAAGACCCTGCATTAGAAAAGAGAATCCATATGCAACTCCTTCCCACTTCTTCCTGCTGTAACTCTGTGCTGAGCTTCATACCGCAGAACTGGACTTCATTTTGTGGAAATAAGCAAGAAGCTCTGATTTGGCATTTAAAAGCTACAGCTCAAGACCCTGTCCCTGGGAAGTGCTGAGCACTTGCTTTTTGCTGCAGTCAGTTCTTTTTTTTCAACACCCAGCACCCTACACCCTCTGCAGAACCACACTCTTCCCTAGAGATTTAAGTCCAACTTTTCATCAGGAGCTCAGGCAGGGAAGATACCTGACTTACTCAGAAACAATTCCGAGAAAAGCATGAACCACCTTCAGAGTTCATCAGCTCAATGATTTTGTGTGATCCACAGAAAGAAAGCAACAGACTGTCAGGACTGTACAAGAAACAAACATGGAGTTGCTCATTTGAAATAGAAGTTGTCAAAAGTGTCAGAATATTACATGGAAAGCAGACACAGGAACCAATGAGCCAGCTTCTACTGATCCATTTCAGTGAAAGTTTTGCTCTCATATAATGGTGCTCTTGATAAACAGCAGTGAACCCAAGATACTATTTGCCCATGAGGGCTGTCAGAAGGCAGCAAGCTAAATACACTTTTACATTTGTAGGCTGCAGTCATAAAATGAGACTCTGCCTCAAAAAACTACAGTGGTACAAAACACCCAAAGTTATTTGATCTGAAGCATTTTGGATACTTTTGGAAAAAATTCTGAGTGAAAACCTTCTATTTAAATTCAGCCTGTCTAAACCCATAATAAAGGTTATTATACTCCAACACGATACTCCTGCCTTATTCATCATATAACTTGGGATTTTGGAGCAACTGCTGCAGCAGGCTACTGCATAGAAACTTCAATGGTATTTTCAGTACAGGTAATACAATAAATATGTTTATTTGCCTGACAGACTGGTACCTCGTATTAGAATTTAGACTTTTTTCAGGACTTTAAAGCATTGGTTCAAGAAGAGATTTTATTGATGCTAATTTTCTGATACTGTATCATAATACAACTGATGGTGAGGCTGTAATGATTTATGCACTCTATGAGTTTTCCATGCAGTTGCAAAATAGAAACTGAAGGTGCATTTTGATTATTAATAATAATAGTGGCATTCAAAATTCATACTGCATCAAACACACCTGGTGATAACGATAATTCTGTGACTGAGGGTTAAGCATGACTTCCTGGCAATTACCAACACTTCTCCTCTAAAATGGAAATACCATGTTTATACACATAGTTCCACAAAATGGTAAGTCTGGTTTTAGGGCACTTAACATCAGATTTAAAAAGGTGACAGAAGCATGTGACATAAATCACTAAGTTTCCATGAAATAGTTTTGCTTGATGAAAGCTCTTCATCTAAGTCTTGAAAGGTATGTCAGGAAAATCCACAAACGCCAGAGGTTTATGTCCAAAAAGCAGACAGAGGAATCCTGCAACTTTATTTGAATAAAGGGAGAGAGTCCACTGGGCCACACGCCTGCAGGGTGTTCTCTCTCGAGGTTTCGGAGGGCGCAGCCTCCTTTTATCCTGAACTCCGGGCCGCATGTTGCCGTCTTCCTTTCCCCAGTGGCTGAGGTACTAGGAAGGTAGAGCCTTCCCGGACCGCCTACCCCATATCCCCCCTTGAACCTGTCGTTCTACCCCAAAGTTCAGAAGCTCGGGACTGTGCAGACCCTTGTTTGTTTCAGGAGCCAAGCTGTCCGGCCTGATAAAGAACCTGCTGCCCAAAGTCAGTAGAAACATTAAGAACCATTTCAAAGACATTAACACCCATGCCTTTGCCCATCAAATTGTTTGTAAAGACATTAGCAGACATCTTTCCCATCGGGTACATGAGAATCCTTGAGGGTGGTTGGAAAAAGCCTCCAAGACCATGAAGTCCGAGCAATAACCCAGTACTGTCATGTCCACCACTAAATAATATACCCAAGTGCCACGTCTACACGTTTGTTGAACAGCTCCAGGGACAGTGATTCTACCACTTTCCCTGGGCAGCCTGTTCCAGTGCCTGACCACTCAGCAAAGATATTTTTTCCTAATATCTAATCTAAACTTCCTCTGGTGCAATCTGAAACAGTTCCCTCTTGTCCTATTGCCCATTATGTGGGACAAGAGACTGACCCCTCACCTGGCTACAATCTCCTTTCAGGCAGTTGTAGAGAACAATGAGGTGTCCCTGAACCTCCTTTTCTCGAGGCTAAACAGCCCCACCTCCCTCAGCTGCTGCTGTAAGGCTTGTGCTCCAGGCCTTTCGTCAAATTTATTGCCCTTCTTTGGACACACTCCAGCTCCATTCTTTCAGCAGGCTTTGCTTGATAGTTACCACATCCTCACACTGGCCCTGCAACTGACCTTCTTCAGTCAGCTCAGATCTTCATCCTGTACCTTCCTCTTCTCTGTTCCCAGTACTCAACAGTGCTTGCCTGGTGTGCCCTTCAACGCTGATCCAGGCCTCCAAGTTTTCTCTTTCCCTTGTACACCCACCAGAGTCAGGTCTCCCTTTTTCTGCTACTGAACCACCCCATCAACTTCCAGCCTGCTGATCCAGGCTCTATCCTTGTGCAGGCTGCTGCTGAGCAGACAGAACTGGGTCCCAACACCAGTCAGCAAAAGCACCCCGAGCTAGAGAGTATCCATGCAGACCCTACTGCCAAGCCCTGTGAGAACTTACTCCATCTACCACTGCCTCCAGAAAGCAAGCTTCCCAGGATGGTAACTAAAGGTGATGCAGGGCTAAGGCTTGAGACCTCAGACAGGAGCCTCAGAGCAGTAACAAACTCAAGGGCTGCTGGAGCATCCAGCTCCTACACTGCAACTAAACCAGTGCAACGGGAAACTAAAATGCATTTAGTACTCCCATTAACTTGATGAAACAGACAAGAACAAGGCGCTGCTGAAAGAGGGGTGGGCACCTGGGGAGAGACAGGAGTGAGAAAAAGGCAGCTCCAAAAAGTAGCACTCACCCCTGAGGATCTGAAATCCCAGGGACTGTGGCAAAAAATTCCTGAGGAACCTAAAGAAAGTACCTGCAGTCTGAAAGCAGATGTAAAAAGGAGATTGCTTGATGGCATCTCACAGGGATTACAGAATCACAGTGGGATAGCTTGCATGGCTGGTTTGTTGCTAAGGATGAATACAGGCTCTTGAGATAAAACACGCTGGGAAGGTGAGGAATATGGATGGCTTAGAGTCTATGCTAAGGGCTGGCTGTAAGACACACCGCTTTGTTTTGAACAAGTGACAAGTCAGTCCAGACATGGGTAAGGATCAGAGAACAGTGCAACACTGATGAGTTTGTACTAGGGGCCTGCTACAGACCTCCAGATCGAGAGGGGAAGCAAGAGAAGCCTTTGTTTGAAAGCTGAAGGAAGCTCCATGAGCTGGTACTCCAGAGCTCTAGTCCCCACTGGTACTCAGGATGAGAATCACCTGATATTTGCAGATAGGGTAATGGGTCTGGGCAGGGACAATCCACATCTCCAGTCTGTGTTGATGGTAATTTCTTTGTGCAGGTGACTCATGAGTCTTCTGGATTTCTTACAATGGGATGCAAAAATTGTGATTAAAACCTGAGAAGTGAGAAAGACCAATAATACAATTACAAACTGGCACTTCAGGAGAGCAGAATTCAGCTTAGTTCAGGGATGTTCTTGGTAAGGATTGCATGGAAGACTGCTGAGGAAGGGAAAAGGAAAGCCTGTGAGAGCTGGCTGGTCTTCAAGGACAATCCCCTCAAAGCATGAGACAGCCCATTCCTGCATGCAGGAAATCAAGCGTGGTGGAAGGCCATCATGGATGAACAGAGAGCACCTTATTCCTGAGTTCAAATACAAGAATGAAGTATGTGCACCATTTCTTGAAGCAACAGTTCTGTGAGACCAAGTCAGGAACCAAGGATCTTTACTGCTTTATTTTTTTAAGCCTGAAGAATTACAGCCCCATGTTGCTGAATGCACACATCATCTTTTTGAAATGAGACAAAGATTTGTGTAAGCCACTTAAACTAGCTGTGCCTGGACAATGGTCACCACACAATTCTGCACTCATCTCTTTCTCTCCTCAACTACTGTTGGGCGGAATTTCCAAGTATCCTGTGAGATGACAGCAAACATGATGTTGCCTATGCAGCACAATACAGACCATGTCTTAATCAGCCGGTCCATAATAATGAACTTCTAGTTTTTCAAATTAGCACAACCTGCTACTCACTGTATTTTAGCTTTCTCCAACTCTAGCTTCCTCACAAAGATAAAGGAAATATTTTCCACTTCCAGAGCCTGATGCAAACTCAGTGGATATCTCCTTGTTCCCAAATTAGCCCCAGGAAACCTATCCCTAGAGAGATGTCATTAATTGCAGTTAAATTTGGGTGATATTGCAGGGTCACCAGCCTGCAAAAGAAAAGTCACAGACTCAAGCAATATCTGCATTACTGTGTTCCCTGTCACCTCTTCCCATCTCATCCCCACATTTCCTACAGCCATGGCACAGTGAGTGACTTTGCAATTCTTTTCCAGAGACTTTGGCCTTTCTGGACACTCAAAAGGAATGGAAAGGCATGAAACATTTATCCCAACAGCCTGGGAAAGCACAGTTTAATCTGAAGGAGAGAATTTTTTTTTTTAATTATAAAGCTGCAATTTCACGATTCACAGTATCACAAAATAAGTCAACATAAGGTTACACCAAAACCAAATGCTGCCCTCTCCTCTGCACCGCCTCTGCTCTTGTTGGGCCTTAGTTGAGCCGATCCAACTCGAGAACGCGACAGAATGCAATTGTCCTTTTTTCCTGGATGTGTTTTCTGCCACGTCTGCAAAATGAACTGTCTCTCAGAGAAGTTGGATGAGCCTCACAGCTGGTGCAAAATAAGAAGTGGACCTACAAGCCAAGCCTAAAAAGGAAAGACTAGAGAGAGATAGGTTCATATCTTTTCTCTTTCTAAGTAAAAATAACTCCATTAAAACCTACATAGTAGTTTTGTAAAATCTCCTTGCGTCCCTGCCCTAGCCCGGGAGAGGCAGAGCCCAAGGGAGCGGGCTGCCGCAGCGCAGCCCCGGGCTGGGGCCGGCCCCGCCGAGAGCCGCCCCGGGGCTCTCCGGCCGCGGGAAGGGGCGCAGCGGCTCGGCCTCGGCAGCGCCCGGCAGGACGCTCCTCGGCTTGTTTTGCTTTCAAAGCCGGGCAGCTCGGCCGAGCTCTGCTCCACTCCGCACCTCGCGGTTCCAGCCACCGGCCCGCTTCGTGCCGGAGCGTCGGTCTTCTCCGACACATTTTTGTTGTCGTCTCCGGTCGAAATAGTTCTACGCAAAAATTGAGGCAAACATTATCCCGGAGAGAACGTGTGGTTAGGGCTGGAGCTAGTATTTCAGTGCCGACTGTGAGCAGCCTGGCCCAGGCTCCTGCCGGTGTGGCCGCAGCCAGAGTGGGCACAGCAGGGGCGGGTTCCCCCGTCTCTCGGCTCCCACCGGGGTAAGGGTTGAGTCCTGCCCGACCTCTGAGACGCCGGTGCCCGTCCCCGGCCTCGGCGGTCGTCACCGGGCGTGCCCCGCCGCCCGCACCTGCCGGCACCCGGTTTGCGCAGGGATGCGCATCCCGCCGAGACTCCGGCAGCGCCTCGGCCCCGGCTCCCGGCGGCCGCGGTCAGCTGTTCGCCATTTATCTCAGTTGCCCCGATGCGGCGCAGCCCGGCGGGAGTGGGGGGCCAGCGGGCCGACGCGGCCAGGCGGGCGGCAGCGCTCGGCTGCTCCAGCGCGGCCGGATCCTTCTGCCAGGCAACGAAATCCTGGCCGCTCAGCGGGTCTGGTTTAAAATTCAGCCGTGAGGTGGAGGCAGGTGTTTGCAGCCCTCCCTGTGAGATGGCCGGTGACGGACAGAGGGCGAGGGGCTGCGGATTTGTAGCTGCAAATCTTTCACGCCGGCTCTGCCCGCTCCCCACAATCACACGGGCATCTACCCCTTCACAAGTACTGTTCCCTTCCCTTTTGGGGCTAGAGGCTCGGATTTTGCACTGAGAGAAAGCGCCAAAGAGATTTGGCACCCGCCTCAATTAAAAATCTGCCTTCCCGGTGGGAGATGCTGAAGGGGAACGCGGGTTGTGAGAAACCGACTGCCGAGTTCCTGAAACTGGAATTGTGAACCGAACCCGCCGCTTCCCACAGAGACGTCCCTGATAAAGTGAAACGTGTTAACCCCAACATAAGGATGCTGCTCAGGGAGCGGACAGGGAGAAAGGAGGCTGTTCGGGTCGGCAGAGACACAAGCCGAATTGTTTGAGCGGCGAGGCGGCCGGCGGGGAGGTTGCGGGGAACCAGTGTCACCCGCCCCGTCTCAGCGGCCGGATTGATCGCCACCCTCCCTACCTGGTGGGTGCCGGCTTTCCCACTCAAACCTTTCCATTTCGTCCCCATCTCTCGTTCAGAGCCGGGGATTCTTCCTTACGAGCCCGAGCCGGGAGGACGGTGCCACCTCAGCAAAAGCTCTTTTTTTGGAAGCGAGGAAGCCGGGCCTTCCACCGCGGCCACCGTGGGGTGATGCGGGAGCTCCCCTCAGTCCGAGGGACGTGGGGGCAAGGAGAGGGCCAGAGCTCCTCGGGAAACCGGCTGCGGGAAGGGGGGCCATGGAAGGGGACGGGGCGCACACCAAAGTCACAGGTGACTTGTTCCAATTAGTAGCTGTCTAATTAAATTAGTGTCACGCGGCCCAGCCAATGGGCCGGCGGGGGTGGAGGGCGGCGATGAGGCAGCTCGGCGCAAGCCCCTCCCCGGCGGCCCGAGGAGCCCGGCGCGCCGGTATAAATCGCCTCGGCGGAGCCCTGCCAGAGCGCAACCCTGCGCGGCCGCGGGTCGAGGTCGACACAGGAGTGAGTGGGAACTCGAACGCACCGCCCACCGAGGATGCAGCTGGGCGAGCCGCTGCTGACGGCGGCGGGGGCACTGCCGGGCGCCCCCTTCTACCCGCTGGAGGGCGGCGGGCGCGGCGGCGCCGCCGGAGCGGGAGCCGGGACGGGCGCTGCTGGCGGCTCCCGCGGGCCGCCCGGTCCGGGATCGCCGCCGCGCCTCGATCTGGACAAGATGCCCAAGAAGTTTGGGACGGCTCCCGCCATCCTGGGCGAGGCGGAGGCGGTCGAGCCGCCCTTCGCTGCTCCCAAGCCGGACGGCCGCAAGGCCACCCCATGCGGCGAAGAGGAGCTGCCCCCGGCCGCCTCCGCCCGCTACTCCATGGACAGCCTGAGCCCCGAGCGCTACTACCTGCAGTCCCCCGGGCCGCCCGCGGCCGAACTGGGGGGGCCCTGCGCCCTGTTCCCGTACCCGCCGACGGCGCAGCACGGCGCCGTCTACCAGCCGCCCGGCGGGCCGCGCTACCCCTACGGCTCCGTGCTGTCCCCGGGAGGCTTCGCGGGCGCCGTATGCCCGCCCGGCGGCCGGACGCAGTTCGGAGGCGGCGGCGGGTACCAGTACGGGCAGGCGACGGCCGGCGGACCTCTTTACGGCCCTTACCCGCCGGCGTCGGGCTCCTGCGGCGGGCTCGGGGCGCTGGGGATGCCGGCCGCTGGCCCGGGGCTGCGGGCGCAGGTCTTCCTCTGCAACCGGCCCCTCTGGCTCAAGTTCCACCGGCACCAGACGGAGATGATCATCACCAAGCAGGGCCGGTAAGCGGGCGCGTGGGATGGTGGAAACGGAGGGAAGTGGTGGTCGGGGATGGGGGAGGAAGGGGGGCACTCCCGAGGACGCTCCGTGTCGGGCGGCGCTTGCTGCCTCCCCCGGAAAGGAGGTGCGCGCTCTCTCCGTCGGTGGTGCCCCGGGATGCTTTCCCCGAGAAGCGACTCCCCAATTTCCCCACATTCGGCGGCCAGGAGTTAGAACGGGGGTCGGTCGGGGCTCGCCGCTTGCTTCCTTAGTGTCTTTAGTGCCGGGACGGACGGGGCATCCCACGGCCGCCTACAGCTTGCGCCGGAGCCCGCGCCCCCTTCCCCGGCCCGCCTCAGCTTGCCTTGTGGTTTTCAGGAGGATGTTTCCCTTCCTGAGCTTCAATATCACCGGCCTCAACCCCACGGCCCACTACAACGTCTTCGTGGAGGTGGTGTTGGCGGACCCCAACCACTGGCGTTTCCAGGGGGGCAAGTGGGTGACCTGCGGCAAAGCCGACAACAACATGCAAGGTAGGTGCAGGTTCCGGGAGCCTCCTCGCCCCCTTTCCCCGCGGGTCGGTTTCTCGGAAAGGGTTCCCACTTTGCCCACCCCTCCCCTCCCCCTTCAGTGTCTTCCCCACACCGGGCATCCTACTGAGGCACGAGCTACGGTTTTAAGGTCGTCTTGCGACTCTTTTTGCGCCGCGGTGTGTGAGGCTGTGTGGGAGAGTGGCCATCCAACCGAGGGGCTGCGCGGGCGGCGGAACAAAGCCCCGTGGCCGGCCGGCGTTTTACTGGCTTGTCTTCCCCAGGCAACAAGGTCTACGTGCACCCCGAGTCGCCCAACACCGGGGCTCACTGGATGAGGCAGGAGATTTCTTTCGGGAAGCTGAAGCTAACGAACAACAAAGGTGCTAACAACAACAACGCGCAGGTACGGAGGGGAGGGCGGCTTGAGGGGCTCTTGGTGGCTCAGCGGGGAGACCTGGGGTTTTCATCTTTAACGGCATTTCATCGAGCCGCTAGATCACTGTTTCCTTCTGGAACTGGGTCATAGAGCTTGTTTTCTTTGTTTTTCCGTATGAATAGTTGCAAATGTTGGAATCTGATGTGTGAATTTCTTTTGTTTTAGCTAATATATTGATCACATTAGTTGCTCAAAAAGTGGGAGAGTACCTGATGGCTCTTGGTGAAACAGGGATGTAAGCTGTGAATCATCCCCTGATAACAGTTAAAACTGCTCCATTTGTAAACGAAGAGATTACAATTTACAGGAAGAAAATGTCGTGCTATAAAATAGGTCTTTTAATGCTAGATGCAGTTTGTCTAAAGATGTTGCCTTTTTCGTGGTTTCTTTTAGATGATAGTACTTCAGTCCCTACACAAGTACCAGCCCCGACTTCACATCGTGGAAGTGACAGAAGATGGTGTTGAAGATATGAATGATTCCTCAAAGACTCAAACATTTATTTTCCCTGAAACACAGTTTATAGCAGTTACAGCATATCAAAACACTGATGTAAGCATGGATGTATAAAATTGCAATTAAGAATAAAATTCCCTTGTGCACTCAGCATCTCATCTTAAAATATATTCTGCTTTCACTTTTAGATTACACAGCTCAAAATTGACCATAATCCTTTTGCAAAAGGCTTCAGAGACAACTATGACTCGTAAGTACACCTCTGTCTTCTTTCGCGGATGTCTCTGTCTGGGAGGCATGATTCTGGCCTGAAATGTCTGTGGAAGGGTTTTTCTTTAGACATTAATTCAGTTAACTACTGGCAGTTTTGCTTATGTTAAAATGTCTGAATAGTGTATTGTCTAGATGACCTGGCTTTTTGCAGGCTTCTGAATTTTGGTAGGAAACTTGTGCTGGCAGAATCCAGCTGGCCTGCGGATTTGGCAGCAGTGTATTGGGTATCTCCACAGAACAGGCAGCTTCTTTAAATTGTCAGCAGAAGACTTGCCTAATAGTCACTTTGTAGTTTCACTTGTGCTATTACTTGTAGCAGTAGTAAGAAATTTACACTGGTCTAGGAAAAAGGCCTACTAAATCAGATTAAAACAAATAGCCATCCAATTAAATGTAGTTATGATTCTAATTAAGAAATAACTGGTTTCTTTGTGTTTTTGTGTTGTTACTGTCATATTGGAATTGTTAAGAAAAACACTCAGTATCTCTCTTTTATATTGTAGCATGTACACAGCTTCCGAAAATGACAGATTAACTCCATCTCCCACGGATTCTCCTAGATCCCACCAGATCGTCCCTGGCGCCCGATACAGCGTGCAGCCGTTCTTCCAGGAACAGTTTGTCAACAACCTGCCCCCAGCCAGGTTTTACAACGGTGAGAGAACCGTCCCTCAGACAAATGGCCTGCTGTCCCCGCAGCAGAACGAGGAGGTGGCCAGCTCTCCTCAGCGGTGGTTTGTGACGCCCGTACAGCAGCCCAGCGCCAACAAACTGGACATGAACTCCTATGACACGGAGTATTCTCATAGCACCTTGCTCCCTTATGGCATTAAATCCCTTCCCCTTCAGACATCCCACGCTCTGGGATACTACCCCGACCCGACATTTCCATCCATGGCAGGCTGGGGGAGCAGGGGCTCCTACCAGCGAAAAATGACGACAGGACTAACTTGGACCTCAAGAACAAGTCCTCCGGGATTCACTGAAGACCAGCTTTCCAAGGACAAGGTGAAAGAAGAAATTGGCTCGTCCTGGATAGAGACTCCACCCTCTATAAAGTCTCTAGATTCAAATGATTCCGGGGTCTACACAGGTGCTTGTAAGAGAAGACGGCTTTCCCCTAGCACTTCCAGCAATGAAAATTCTCCAACAATGAAGTGTGAGGACATTAATGCTGAGGACTATAGCAAAGACACTTCAAAAGGCATGGGCTACTATGCATTCTATACTAGTTCTTAAAGCATCTTTTTTATTCCAATTGGCTAATTTTTTTTTTTTTTCAGGGTGGCCTTGGGTTTTTTTTGCATTACAATTGCCAAAAAGACTCTTGCCTTCCACCTTGAATTGTTGTGTGCAATTCTAAAGAAGGTGCCAAAGCTTTTTGACTGTTGCAGGTAACAAAGTAGGGAAAGAGCAAACCATGGGAGAATTCTTCCCCTTGTTTAGAAGGAACCATAGGCAGAAGCTGTAAGGAGGACTCTAGTGTCTAAGTATGTGGCATATTTATTGGAGATACTAAAGTGTACACAGCTTGGGTAGGCTCAGAGGCCCGATCAAATCCATGCACTCCTGAGCAAGGAAAGAGGGGTTAGGATCCCAAATGTAATTTTCTTCCCTGCTTGATAAAAGGGATCTGGGTTGCAGGGAGCTGCACAAATGCTATGTTCTGCTTTAGACGGAGCTGTTTTTTTCAACACATCCACAACACAGTTGGCTGAGTTGGATATTGCTCAGCTACAGCTTTTTTAAGGGTTTGTTTGTTTTTTTTTTGTTTTTTTTTTTTTTTGGCAGAAAATGCCAAAATGAGGCCTGCTTGCCAGGCAGGATTTTGACTTGAAGGTCTTGTTGCCAATGATGGGATTACAATGACCAAATCTGTCTTTTCTTAGCTTAGAACTTGCATTAAAAAAAACCCTGCCTCCATCCCATAAGCCTAATCTTTACTGAGGTGGCCAAAAACAAAGTGTACAGTTGTGTTTTGTTTAGGTACACTGTAGAATATTGTGGAATAATGTATTAATAGTTGACCTATAGCTGTTCAGTTGGAAGGACATCTGGTGGTGTTTTGAAGTTCAAAAGGCTTTTTTTTTTTTTTTGGTCAATCAAACTTAGCATATGAGGCATTGCAAAAGGAGATTTCTATTTATGTGTATGTAAAGTGACTTTTTCAGCTGCCCTGTATGAAATTGAAGTGATGTAACTTTCTCCCTTCTTCTTGCCTATACTTTCAGCCATTTTAAACTGATCAGCCCCAGAGCACTGGCCCACTTTTCCCCTCCCCGGAAACTTGTTCCTGTTTTGTTTTTTCTATGTATATAGTAATAATTTTTAATAAATGTGGTGGTGCCAGGGATAAGAGGGGATGGCTCTGCCTCATCTTTGCATCTGCTGGGTATCCCAAAAGGGGTGGAGGGAGCACACTCCTAGGGCCTTGAATTGTCTCTAAATCTAACCATCCCTTGCACTCTCTGTGTGGTTTTTTTTTTTCTTTTTCTTTCCTGTGCATCTTCTGAACAAGCCGGGAGCCCCGGCTTGTTCCAAAATACGACATTCTCCTGTCCTCTGCCACCCCCTACCCCTGCCTCTGCACCAGGTGAGGTGCGAGCTCGGCCCGGGCAGAGAATTGCGAACCCACCCCGCCTCCGCGGCAGCCCCGGGGCTGCCTCCTCCCGCCGCCCCCTTCTCACCCCCTCCGTTTCCCGGAACAAGGCACGAAATTCCCCTGCCCGCTTATCTGGAGGGAAAGCTCCTTCTGGCAGAGCGATTGAATCCCGGCTCCCGCAGCAGCGGGACCTTTCCTGAGGATATGCAGGGAGTAATGGGATTAAGCTGTTAACGATTGCCGGCTGCAAACAAAATATACCCAGGGCTCAGGCTGGGGCTGTCCCCGGTGGAGGTAACGCTATCGGGGGGCAGCGGTCGGGGCTCCCCCACCTCCGGAGCGGGACACGGCGGGTGTCCGAGGAGATTTCGATCAGCGCTTCGCCTCCCGGGGCGAGGCTCGGGCTCCGGCTCTGCGCGCTGGCAAGCGAAAAAAGTTGGTGTCCTGTCACCTCTCCCTCTGCACAAGGACCCTACCTGGAACAGAAGGGGGACTTGCGGCAATTTTTAAGAGACTAGGGACGGAGCATATTATTCCTTTTTTTCTAACTTTTTTTTTTTCCCGCTCACGGAAAAGCCCCCGGGAAGGGTTGTTCCCCAGCCGTGGAGTGCGGTGGCATTCCGGCCGTCCCACCCGCCCTGCAAACAGTGATTACACAGCACGATTCTGCCGCTCTGTGTTATTAAAAACTCTATATTTTTGCACCGCACGGTGAAAAAAATAACTTAATACTTGTGAAAAGTCCTCACACTGTTTAATAGAAACGTAAGTGCCTGGCTGGCCCCAATTAACACCTTGTGATTATAATGCATTCCTAAAATGGGGTGTCAGACGCCAAATTGTGAATAAAGGTATCTAATTAATCTTCATAGGATGACACTGATAAACAACGCCAGATTTAAATAAAGATCAAGAAACTGAATGCTTTTTATTTGTTTACATTAACAGAAGATAAAGTTAACTACCCTTGCACTTTGCTTCGTAATGTGATTTGCTGACACAAACAACGGGCTGCCGGTGGAGAGCCCCGCCTCGCCTCGGCGGGCTCTTTATCGCGACTTTGGAGGGAGGGGGATACGCCGCGGGTGAGGGCCCCTTCCTCCGCAGCCTCCACGCCTCCGGCTGAGGCAGGCGTGTGCCGGGAAACGCGGCACCACCTTGGCCTGGTAGCGAGCGCTGGAAGGGAACGCGCCCCGTCCCCGCCACTTCCGACGCTCTCGCATGAAAACTGCTTGTGAGTTTGGAACGTGACCTGGTCGGGCATGGCGGGTCTAGAGCGAAATAAATATATAAATAATAGTTGTTTACACCATTGCTGTGGTGTGCGGCGGGAGGTGGAGTGCGAGCCCTGCCCGAGGAAGAGGGAAAACTTCGTTCCAGGTCAGGGAAAATCCGAACCTCCGCGGCTGCCGGCCGGGCAAAGGCTCTGCCCGACCCGGGGACTCGGCTCCTTCCCCCCGCCGGCTCCGTGAAGCCGGGATGAGCATGCTGGGGCCGTTCCCCGCGAGTTAACAGTTCCCTGGAATATTCCCTCACTTGAACCGAGGGAGCGGCTCAGTGCTCTGGGTGCGTAGCCCTTATTTTTAAATAGCGTCAGCGCCCGGCGGGACAATAGAGACAGCGGAGACGGGTTCGTCCGAAGGATTGAGGCCATTCTTCGCCGAAAACTCTGGGGTTTGGGGTTGTTTTCGTTAAAGCAGACCTGGCACATCGGGAACAACCCTCTGGTATTTTTTTTCCAACGAAACTTCATCCCTCGCTGCTCGCCCCAAACCGTATCGCCGCCGCTTCACACCCGCGAGGGAAAACGAAACGACCCCGAAACTCTTTCTTTCGACGGCATCGTCCCGACCGTCTCTGAAGAAAAAGCTCCTTCTTCCTCGGGGCTGCCACCTCAGCGCTCCGAGGAGGAAGGAGCAGATATTTTTGGGTCTGTTTTCTCTTCGAGTAATGCGATGGGGTTTTACTTTCGGTCTGAATTTCCGCTCCCACCTTCCTCAACGCCGCCTTTTTAACACCTGCTCGCTTGTTCCCACCTCCTCCTCTCTGAGGCAAGCGCGGCGTTAATGGAGGGGGGCTTTCCCGGGAAAGGTTATTTTTACAGCCCCCCCTCAGCCGCCGCCGCCCTCCCCTCAGGGTTGCCTCTGAGGCGGCGGCCGCCGCCGACGTGGGAATAGGCCCCCGATGGCTCCTGCGGTACCGTTACGCTTCAGAAATTCCCCTTCCCAACGGGAACACGGGCTAGGCGTGCCGGGGGAGTCGGCGGTCGACAGCTGTGGGGTCTCTGCTCTGGGTAGAAAGTGGAGGCAGGGGGACTGAGGTGAGGGAGATGAGGCCTGCCGGCACTTCTCACATGCCTGCCCACCCCATAAAATTGTGAGTTGCATTTATTATTATTATTATTATTATTATTGTTACCGCCCTACTTTTTTTGTACATACAAGCCCAATTCCCCAGCCCCCTGAG
Source organism: Corvus kubaryi (assembly GCF_017639235.1). NCBI lineage: Eukaryota > Metazoa > Chordata > Aves > Passeriformes > Corvidae > Corvus > Corvus kubaryi. Next base: position 19,410,462 of record NW_024581137.1, on the reverse strand, counting down.
CTCAGTAGCCCACTCATCCCTTTCCCCAGATCTCCATAGCTGTGTTCATAATAGTATGAGTATGGCTAATATAAATATTAATCTAATCCTTACTGAAAGGATTTTAGTGCTTTCTGGATATCACAGATATGTAATCCAGGGGAGAATGACATTAGCCTGAAAGTGTGGAGTGCAAAATATGATTTGAATAAAAAGATAGGGTGGTATCTAATATTTCCTTTAGGGAGTACTATACTCTGAGCTGTCACAACCGATTGTGTAAATAGAGGAGACTGAGGGATGTGATCCTAATCATATTGATGAAACATTCATCTGAAAGACCGAGCGCAACCAGAAGGGACTCACTAGGAATACAATTAAATCCTAATCTGGGAAGGAGGAATCCTCTGCAGGCTTTCCTCTAACCTGCCGCCCTCTTCCCTGTTTTCATTTCAGACTCAGATAAAATGCAGGAGAGGAAGAGGAAACACAGGAGAGATGGAGTGCTGTGTGGTTTGCTTGCCTGAAGGACTACATAAACACAGGTGCTGGGTGGAAAGGGGGTAAATCGGCAGTTCTGATCCTTATTAAAATATAAGGCCTAAGTTTAGTCACAGGGGAAACTACCTGCCTGAACAGGATTTCCATCTGTGAATGGTGTTAATCAGGTGCAGGAAGTCTCTGTTTCTGGAGGAAGAGTTCGTCTCCCACCCAAGCTTTGACTGTTAGCTCAGTTCCAGACTGCAGAGCAAAACTGATTTTTCTGTCTGTTGTGTGCTATTTAGTTTCCATCTGCAGCAGGGAGCTGGTTCCTTGCCGATGTTCATTAGAAAAGGGGTTAATTTCCAACCTGTTTTGACCAGTGTCCCTCAAAAGATGATCTGAGAAGATGGATGGGACAGGGCTTCAGGTGATGTGGTTCCTGTAACAGAACTAAACCCCGGCTGACTGCTGTACGTCCATCTTATTTCTGGAGAAGGCAATGAGTAGGTGTGTTTTCCTAGTGTGTGCCACTTTTTGGCTTATACCGCTAAAATGAATTCAAGCCATGAATACCTGAATTCAGATAATGATGTTTAAAACTTGAAAAGCAGTCTGTATTCTTCATCCTCTCACTCTTTAAAGTCAGACTTCCTCGAGTGTCTAAGACGCAAATCTGATCAGGTATTTTTAGAGATTTACCAAAGTCACTTGTCTTTTATCATCAAGCTGAAGCAAAAAGCAAAGTGATTTCCTTCTTCCTGGAGTGTTCTCCACAGAAAGAAAGGCCTCCCCAAAAAAGTTCAGCTCTCCTTCCATGGGGCATGATGTCTGTAGATGAGGAAAGGATGTCTGGAGTGGGACATCCATTAATAAATCTGCATTAGGAGCTCCATGTAAGTCCCTATTCTCTTCTGCTGAAGTATGACCTCTCCAATTCTACCGGTTTATAGAAGGACTCTTGTGGATGAAGTAGGCACTGCTAAAGTGTGTGCAACATAAAGTAGTGTCATTTTAGCAGGTTTGAGAATGAAACTTCACATTAGGCTTCCGCTGTACTGTGATTTTATATGGCAGTACACAGAAGGAGGGCAAAGGGGTCTGTTCTGTTATGATCCCTGGTTTTCTTAGAGCAGGGTTAGGTTTCTGTGGTGTGGGTTGGGCACTGATGGTTAAACTTCATGGAGTAGTTATAATTCCATTTGTCAATAAAGCAATGCAGTTTTTGTAAATTGCTTGGCATAGTTGCAAACTTCCTTTGAGGAAGAAAACAACCTTTATTAGGGAACACAATGGTTCAGTAATATATTAGAGTGAGCTTGTTTTTAACGATAAGTTCTCAATAACAGAAATTTTATTGCTTTCCTCTCATCACTTCCCATGCTAAAGAATATTATAACATGATATTCCTGCCCTAATGAAGGTATAATTTGAGCAAGGAGATCTGTTAAACATGTCAACGCAAAGATGACTTCTCAGGAGCTATTCACAATAGCATGTAAATTTTATCCCATCTCTTACTCCAGATAGGACAGACAAAGCCTCACCTGTGTTGCCTGGTGTCCTCTGTTAACTCAATTAGCTTATTTTCCATTAACTTTGTGTTGTCTATTGCAAGATTATGGTTAACCCAGCCTTCCTGTTACTCCTTTCAGCAAACATAGGATTCAGCTCGGCTGCCTTTGCATTGAAGCTCCTTTGCAGCATCATTTGAGAGGAACTGTCAGGTAAATTTCTTGTTCTGAGGGGAAATATCTTTGATCCAGAAGAAAAATTTTGGCAAAATCTGTGACATTTGAGTGATCTTGCTTTTACTCAGTGGAAAAATTAAGTTCCTAAAGTTTGTGCCAGTAATGATCTTGAATAGCAGATAATTCTGCATTGTAAAGCTTTGTTTCAAATATGCAACGTATTTCTCTACTTCATCTGCTTAAATTATACGTGCACAACAAAACTCTGGAAATGCCTGCTGTCAGGATAGGGTACAGAACAACGGGGTTATTTTTCAGTCACATCGGTTCTCTACTTCAGTTCACTGTACAGCAGCAGAAATGCTCATGCTTGCACTGAGCAGAAAGAAGAAATGGAGCAGAATGTAAGAAGGGAAAACTTCCGTATTCTTGGCAGGGGTGCTGGTGACAGCTTTCAGCAGTTTAAGCAGCAGTACTTGTGATTCTTTTTCTTTTTCCCTTCCATACCACCCCTCACCACACAATTACAGCACACGACAGCGAATGTCTGGATGGTGACCTGGCCTGTTCAGGTACTGATCTTCAAAAGCATTTAAGCAGGCCAGTATAAACACTCTCGCCTGCAAAATGGTGAGAGGACTTTTGGATAGGGTGGAGATGCCACAGTGGTACAATCACAGCATTTAGGTATCTGTGGGCATATGGTGAAATGTAGGTTTACAGCACCTCTCATACCCCGAAACAGCTGTCCATGAGCATGAACTTGTTCCACCATTTACTTTGTTGTCCCTTGCCTGTGGCTAGGTCTTTCTAGCAATTTCTTATTCCAACCATGGGAAGAGAAAGCCATTCCCATAGGTATCAGAAAACATGAGCTGCCTTTTTTTTGCTGTACCACAAAAGGCTTAATCATTGCGTAGTATAATGGAACGTATATAATAGCCAGAATGTGTCTTCTGCTCCCAAAAACTGTGATTATCATGTGGGTTCAGTTCTTGTTTCTGACATTTCCATTGACTGATGAGGCTTAGAGGAGGTGCCATTCCCCTGGAAATGGCCTGAAATATTAGGAGTTTCAGGGCAGTGTCTCCTGGAGCTGCAGGAGGGATGTTCTGTGGCAGGCTGCTTTTTATTTCACATTTGGCTTGGAACAAGGGATGTGTTTGGCTCTAGTACACTATACAAGAAATGAACAAGCAAAAAGTAGAGCAGTATTTCACCACAGACTTAAAAAAATAAATCCCACAACCATTGATAGGGTTGTTCTGAACTATGGGGCAATGACTGACTTCTGCTAGACTGGATTGTGGGTGTTTTTGGTAAGTGGTTAAGGTGTCTCCCTCTGCTATGACTTGTACTTAGTCTCTGTAGGGAAGCATGAAGGATACAAAATGAGACACAATGTCCTTTTAATGTTTTCTCAACCTAACCTGGGACTGGAGATTAAAGAAAAAAAGCCTACTCTGGGACTGGAGATTAAAAATCACCTAAAAACACAAATCCGTTTTCTTCTTGGTAGGATGGTCTCCAGACCAGGAGTTACAGGGAGAGCAAAAGCAGCAGGAAACGAGGCAATTTTTGTTCGTCCACCCTATTCACATCCATCACGCTTGATCTGCATCGTTCTCCACGCTGATATTTAATATTGTTCTGCTGAGAGGTGCTAACGGCTGCCCGTAGTGTTTAAAGATCACTGAGATATAGAGTGAAAAACACTCTATAGAAAAATTTAAAGACTGGCCATAGCCACACCTAGAAAAAAACCTGTTATAGACTGAAAGGGTCACATTATTTAAAACATTCCTTCGGGTGCCGCGTAGTTCAAGGCTACTGTGGGTTTTTCCCCTCAAAACTCCGTTAATCCCGCGGTCATCAGAGCAAGGTGGACAAGCTTTCGGTGTTGCTTAGGTTTCCTGCGGATTGCACCGGAGAGGGGGGCAGAAAAACTGTGGCTGTCCCGGGAAAGGGAGACCCTTCCGTTTTGGTTCGAAACACGCCCGGGATGAAGCTTTCCCTAACGAATGAAGGATTGATGAATCCTTCCCAGACTTGGGGTTATTTTCAGCTCAGCTCGGGAGAACAGCAGCCTGGCTTCGTTCCCTGCCTCGTACTCCGCAGCTCCCGCCGAGCCGGGGCCCTGGCGGGGGAGGCGGGGGAGGCCAGGGTCGGGGTTGTCCCCCCGTCGATCCAGACTGCCCGGAGACCTTCAGCGGCGCTGTGGCCGTGCGGGAGGGAACCTCGGTGACTTGGGAGCTTCTTCATTCACCCCCTCCCGCATCCCGCAAATTAATTCGCCCCCTCCCTCCTACCGCAAATTAAAGGTATCACAGTCACCTACCAAATTCTTGGTACCCAGTATTTGTCATTCCTATCGCCTGCAAATCTACCCTCCCTGGGAATCAAGGGGGCAACCGGGGGATTGCCCCCCCGGCCCCCTTCAAGCCATCTCCGTCCTTACTCCCTGCCCCGGAGCCCTACGGGCTCTGGCCGGGAACATCGCCGCAAGAAGTTGCGGGATGTTTCAGTCCTGTGGGACTGGAGATTTCTGAATGGGTCCCGCAGCCCTTTAGATGTTATCTTAAAGATAACACTGCAGAAACACCAGTCTGCTGAAGCAGAAAGGAGCATGCTAGGTTTGTCAATCTATCAAAATAACCTCTAAACCACAAAAAAAAAAAAAAAAAAAAAAAAAAAAAGGGAAAGGTTTTTGAAAGAAAACATAGGTCTTTGAAGGGTTACAGATTATCTTGTTTCGTTGGGTTTTTTTCAAATATATTCATGGGGTTTATTCAAATAAAGAGCATCTCTGGCTCTAAAAAAGCTGTTCCAGAAGAGCTTCTTTCTGCAGCCCAAGTTACAGCAGAGGCACACTGGACTGAAATATTTAATACTTTGCTTTTGGGCTGGGATTGAAACCTCTCCTCTCTTGTCAGAGTATTGGAAAACAGCCCCTGCTTCAACAAATTGCTTGGATTCATGGGACTGAAACTTTCAGCTGAAGCACCCTGCTCAGGAGGCCTAAGAGGAGAAATTTGGAACAATAAATTCTATCAGGCTGTTACACACTTACATATGTGTATATGTACATATGGAAATCCACATATCACCATTTATAGTCATATATGACCTTTATCCTTATAAATATGGATCCGGATACATATACTCCTCTGGATCTACATGGACACCTTAAAAATGTTGGTTATTAGAATGACCTCTCACACTATTCCATTGCTGTATTTTTTTCCTGAAGTTCTGCTGCCACCATGGCAGGAATGACAGGTATTTTGTGAATGCTACATCTGAATAGTTTCAGTAAGGTAATTTTTTCTTTGTTTGATTTTGGTTAAAAACTATCTGTAAGTTTCTGGGTATCCTCTTCAATTTGCTAGCATCTGGTTCCCAAAGGGCTTTAATAGTTTCACCTTAATGTCCAGCTTATGCAGGGATTCTGTAGATTTTCTTTCTATTTTTCCAGTAATGTTTTTGGTTGGGTTATGTTTTTTTCCCCTTCAACTTACACACAGAGTATCAGGCTGGACAAACGAAGGAAGACACTTTTAAATGGGACTTCCACTCTTTCACCATGTTTCAGTGTCATTTTTAGAACCAGTAAAGCTGGGATTTTTCAGATGTGGCCAGTCAAGTATTAGTGCTTCCCTTTTAAATTCTTGATACCTTTCTTTTCATGGCTGTTGAGTCCTTACAGCACTTGGAAAAATCAAGGAGGTATTAATATGCCTGTGCAAGGCTTGGCATTTCAGCTTGTCGCTGAACTTCAGGGGCTGTTTTGATGAAGAAGCCAGCTACACCCCTTCAGTGCCCAGGGACTTTCATCTGTCACATACAGTCAATGGCCATCTCTTTCATGGGAATGTTAGGAGACTGAATTAACTGAAAATGCTCTTTATTTTCTGATGAAAACAAGTCCTGCGGTAGCTGCAAAAAACCCCATCAATCCATTTCAGTTTATGCCAAGTGGGATTTTCAGTGTGCAGACATATACAGTCCTGAAGAAACAAGTGTAGCTTAAAATCTACTCTGAGGCTGGGAAAACTTGAATCCAAAAGGGTTAAAAAGTAGAGTCAACTCTTGTTGAAACATATATATATAGATTTTAAATAGTGGAAATCAATAGCCCTACAAAACCAAAGGACTATTATCTTTAATATTGACCAGGAAAGGTGTCACATTAACAGCAATTTTACCCTTTGGTAATGATTCAATTTAGCTGCCACCTTCTTTAGAAAGGCAGCATACAGACATACACATTTATTTTAAATGGCCATCTGGGCACAAACCCCATAATAAGGGCAAGGCTAATTTATAAAAATGAGAAAGTAAAGAATAGCCCTTTCCAGCCAAGGTATACAAAACAGAAAGAACAGACAGGAGTCAATGAATCAGGACCTGGAAGAAACAACTCAGTATTTGAAAATAAAGTGGTATTCAAAGCAACTTCACCGGTCACTTCCTTTCTCCTCCTTCAAAAAAAAAAAAAAAAACCACCACATAAAAATCTTTAGCTCTAATTTTAAATTAAATGGAAATGCAATGGTTAGTAAAAAATATTCAAGGTCTGATCCTAATTGGTAAAATATGGCAGTGTATGGACAGACTAAGTAAAACATATACAATGCTTGAAGTGAATTTATGGCAATGGCTAATTTTGCTAGGTAAGGCCACACAACTTTCTATCATTGGGCCTATGGTATCCTATTGGCTAAAGAAGGAAAAAGAAAGTGTGTTTGAGAAAATGTATTTTTTTGTAAAGTGAATGCCTTTGTCATTTTGACAAATATTTGGGAGATCTATAGCAAGGGAGATGGGAAAAGTATTAAATTGTCATAAGCTTCCAGGTGACTTTCCTTGCTCCAAATGGAATTGTAGAAACTTAGTGAAAGAAAGAGACTGAAATTAGGATCACAAGCATACCCATGACTAGCATGTCACATTTTTAATATGGCTCATGGCTTGGGCAGGTGCACACTTTGCTGGGTGAAAAACCATCTGGTTGGCCAGGCCTAGAGAATGGTGGTGATCTGAGTTACATCCAGTTGGCAGCTGGTCACAAGTGGTGTTCCCCAGGGATCAGTGTTGGGGCCAGGCCTATTTAATACCTTTATTAATGATCTGGATGAGGGGATCGAGTGCACCCTCAGCCAGTTCATGGACAACACCAAGTTGGGCAGCAGTGTTGACCTGCTGGAGGGCGCAAAGGCTCTGCAGAGGGACCTGGCCAGGCTGGATGGTAGTCCAAGGCAAACAATGAGGTTCAACAAGGTGAAGTGCTGGGTGCTGCACTTGCGTCACTACAACCCCATTGAACATTGCAGGCTTGAGGAAGAATGGCTGGGAAGATGGAAAGCAGATGAGCAAAAAAGGACCTGGGAGTGCTGGTCATCAGCAGCTGAACAGAAGCCAGCAGTGTCCCCAGGTGGCCAATGGCATCCTGGCCTGTATCAGCAATAGTGTGGCCAGCAGGACCAGGGCAGTGATGATCCCCCTGTGCTCAGCACTGGCGAGGGCACATCTTGAGCCCTGTGTTCAGTTTTGGTCCCCTCACTGCAAAAAAGACATTGAGGTGCTGGAGCCAGTCCAGAGAAGGGCAAAAAAGCTGGTGAAGGGTCTGGAGCAAAATTCATGCAGAGCAGATGAGGTAGTTGGGGTTATTAGAGGGGACCATACTGTTGTCTAAAACTGCCTGAAAGGAGGTTGTGTCAAGGTGGGGGTCAGGCTCTTCTCTCAGGTAACAAGCAACAGGACAAGAGGAAATGGTCTCGAGTTGTGCCAGAGGATGCTTAATTAGGATATTATGAATAATTTCTTCACTGGAAGTGTTGTCAAGCATTGGAACAGGCTGCCCAGGAAGTGGTTGAGTCACCACTCCTGGAGGGATTTAAATAATGTATAGATGTGTCACTTGGGAACACAGTTTAGCGACGGACTTTGCAGTGCTGGGTTGGCGGCTGGACTACATGATCTTAAGAGGTCTTTTCCTCTAAACAATTCTATGCTTATTTATGCATAGGGATCTTCAAACAGCTCTTCTTAAATGCTTGCTTTTCCACCCTTCACTAAGCTTAGTAAGGGATGCCTAACACTTTTTCTCTGGCTTTAAAGCAACATTGCTTAATCACGTATAGATTTGTGCCCATAACCATCCTGACAGTCACATAATAGAGATGTGAGAACATAACAAGATCCATGTCATGGGTGTAACAGCCACAGATCTGGGCAGTTTGATCCTATTTGTATTTACAGATCTGTTACAGACAGTTTTAAAGAGCTAATTTTGGCTTACTTCTCCTGCCTTGTATAAGAAATAAGTATTAAAAAAGCCTGGATTCAGCAATCACAATAATCAAAATTAGCAGCTCAAATCCAGTAGAAAGATGTTCTGCTTTTTTATTTTCTCACTTTAAAAAGTACAATTTCATCATGTGAAGGCCCTGATAAACTTCATGCTGCTCAGGGCTTATGATGTCAGAGCTATGAAATATTTCCTGCTGATAACATAATAGCTGAGAAATATGAGTTTTGGAAGGTTTGGGATTTTGTTTGCTCTCTGTGTGTTTGGTATGAGGCATACAGAGGGAAAACAATTAACTCGAGGGGCTGAAAAAGCGAGTAGCAATGGGCTACAGTGTAATTGCAGAAACAATGAGGAATTTCACCTGGTATTATTTGTGACAGCAATCAAATAGCAAGGCCTAGCAGGGAACCACATATTAAATAGCTGCGGTGACGGGCGAGTCCACCATAAAAATAAGCAGAAAGCAGAACGGGGACGACATATGTACTCTCTGGGAAGGTGAGAAGATAGCTGTAGGGTTCCCCTCCCAGGGAGGGCTCATGCTTGCTAGCTGCCCGCCCCAGCTCCCACCAGCATCCCACTGCTACCGGGGGCGGGATGGAGCCGGCATCTTCCCTTCTAGCCGGTCCGCACCTTTTCTCGGGGTCACCGGGGTGGGAGGGGAGCCCAGCGGAGGAGGGACCGCCGGGGGACCGTACCCCAAAGGTGCCCCCGCAAGCGGGCCGGGGTCCGTGGCGGAGCCTACGGGGCAGCTCCAGCCCCGCACCGCTGTCCCCGGGCGCTCCCCGGTTGCGAGGGCCGGCAGCAGCCGCCGGGATGGGGCGGGTCGGGCCGTGGGCGGCGGGGAGCGATCCCGGCCGGGAGCGCTGCCCAAGGCCAGCTCCTCACAGGCTGCCCCGCAGGCAGTTTCAGGCTGGGGGTAATGGTGGAGGGGGAGGAGGGGACATGCTGGCCTCCGCCCCTGTCCCCGCTCTTTTAACCATTTTCGAAACATCTCTGCCAAATCTTCCGACCTGCGGAACGACTGGGCACACCTCGCCCCCCACAGCTGCCGCGGGGAGTCCCGGCAGAACTTGCTGCGGCTCCGCGACGAGCCCCGGCAGGCATGGCATCCGCATCAGCATCCGCATCCGCATCCCCATCCCCATCCCCATCCCCATCCCCATCCCCACTGCCAGCGCGAGATCCGGAGGGCGATCCTGCCGGATTAACGGCGGGAGCTTTGAAATCCGGGTGCCGCAGTGATCCTGGGTCAGAGTGCTTAGGGCTCCCCTTTCAGTTGTTAATTCCCACTAAGCGTTTGTAAGTACCTGAGCTCACAGACCTCTGCGCCTTCAAAACAAGTGCATGCACGCAAATAGCTCCAAAATTACCCATCTGGGTACCGGCAAGACCAAAGGCAAAAGCGAGCGGAGTCGTTAGAAAATAATTGAAGCAAATGGGCACTTTCTTTGCCACGTGAATTTCAGCTGGGAATCCCGGTGGCAGGAGCGGCAGTTTCAAAGGTGTCCACACCTGCGGAGCCTGCGCCCGCCGGAGCGCGGAGCCCGGGGGGTCCTGGGGCTGGGGGGGATGGGGTTGGCCGCCTCGCTCTGCTTAAATGGCCCGAAAGAAAGCAAAAAAAAGCCATCAAAACAACCTCCATCAGAAAAACATTAGCTAAGGAGGAAACGGCTGTGGACACCCCGGTGAGATACCTCCTCACTCCGGGCAGAAGAGTTTCTGCCATTGCTACCAGTAGTGCAGAATTGCCCTCCTCCGTTTTGTTTGTTTAGCAGCTGAGATTTAGAATATACACCGCAGAAGGAATTATCTTCCATTTTGAAGAAATAAAAAAGATGTGACCTACATCTTCACCCCCGGGGGGGGGGGGGGGGGGGCGGCGGAAAGGAGGAACAAACCCAAAAAAAACAACAAAAAAACCCCACGCCGCTCACAACAGAACCACCACAATTTGCTTTCCGGTGACACAAGGACAATGTGAAGTGAGTGACCCCTGCACCATTTCTCTCCAAATAAGTTCAGTGTGAAGTATGACCACTGTGTTTTCTAGCACTGATGACTCTATTGATTCCTAGCGCATTAGTGGGGGAAAATTTGAGCTTGAACAATTTGAGTTTTACAGATGAGAATAAACAAATGAGCAACGTCACAGAAGAACGTTAAACCACATCACAAATGCGTGCTCTTTCTATGTTGTTTTTTGGTTTTTCTATGTTGTTTTTTTTGTTTTTCCGGGGTTTGCTGTTTGTTTTATTTTTACTATTTTTCCTTTTTCCACTATTCACATCTCAGGCAGTAACTGGTTCTCCTGTTGCCCACGGCTATGGATTGAAAAGGATGTAACTGATATGAAAAGGATCTAAATTAAAATACAGCGCCCTTAATTATGACGCATTAAAAAGTAGCAAGGAACTTGGTGAGAGCAGTCAGACCCTGATGTCCACAGGGTGGTGAGGCCTTGGTAAACACAATGCTATCATGGCAACATTTCTGCCTAGTTTACACATTATTCAGCCCTACTCAGGCTAACATCCCACCTTCCAATTTCCCTTATATATAGCCTAAGGCGTAGGGTTTGACAGCTGTGGAACAACGGGGCAGGTGAAATACAGAGCCTAGGGATGATGATAGGGGCCGTAGACTTCCATCCTGTGGATGTCTTCCTAAGGCTATGGATGTGCTTTGCTCCTGAGAGGAATCCCTGCCTCTGCTTCTCCTCCAGATCTCTTCCCAGTCTTTTCTCCTAAATGACACGTGAGAGTGAGTCAGAGATAAGCAGTCGGCCTGTGAGGTATCACAGAAAGGCAAAGGACACGCTTTTCCTTTGGCCCAAGAAGCTACGAGAGCAGGGGCTTTTCACCCGCGGGGCAGATGGCCACCAGCTGAGCAGAGCACGGGCCACTCCTCCTGCAGTCACCGACCCTTGGAAAAAAGAGTGGGACGCCCCAGGGTCACAGACTGTGCTGAGGTAACAGGAGCAGTCAGGACAGTGAGCAGTGATTAGGAAGTGGCAGAGCCGGACTCAGGGAACTTCGCAGAGCAGGTTAAGCTGTGTTTTGTTTGCGCTTGAGACATTGATTGGATTGGGATACTGACATGCTCCAGCAAGGGAAGTGCTCCTAGTATCCAGCCTTGGCCATTTATTTAATCACTTCTCTACGTGGGGTGTAGTAGATGAGAGGTTCTAAGGGACGGATTTTTGGTGCATTGCCTGTCTCTGAATACTGACAACTCTGGGGAATATTTGATGAAAGGTGAATGTTGGCAGACCCCGAGTAGAATAAATGCTGTTAAAAATCCACATTTTAACAAAATAATAAAAAATCCTGCTGCAAGCATGGAAAACTGTCCCACCAGGCAGCCATTACACAGGTTTCAGAAAAAAAAAGAGCAAAACAAGCCTGCATTTCCATCTGGTAGCAGAACAGCTCTGGAAGTAATTGTCCATTTTGTTTCACCTTTCTCCTCCTGAGGTTTTGGGTCTTGCCTGTCACATTTCACCGTCGACCAGCCCTCACTGAGGTGCTGTGGGTGGGTGGTGCCCCCGAGGGCAGCATCAGCACCCGCTGGGGGAACACCAGTGGGCACCACTGTGAGTCGCTGTCCCGGTTCGCTGAGCACTCCGCCGGTCCCTGGGGCTCCCCGATTCCAGAGAAAGTGGCCAATTATTTTTCTGTCTGAAAGAGTCTGTGATGTGGCAGAGAATGACAGCTCCAAGGGAGAAAACACCTCTTCATTAAAAAGTGCTGCTAAGCACACTGAATATCCAGATCCCAGCACCCAAAGGTTAGGATGACAGCCAAGAAATTATGCATTTTCATAGATATTTTTGTATACACACACACACACACACATATGTATCCACAATGTACATGCAGACAGACACACACACAAATATCTACAGGCTCTCTTTCAATAGGATAGCCAAAATCCTTTAAGTTCCTATTAAGACAAAACTCCTGCTAAAGTCTAGTTTTACTATCAGTTTTGATGTGCTAGGAATCACCTAGAAAAAAACAATTAAATTGGTTAACAAATGCAAGAAGAGAGTTAGCTTCATGAAAATAAATGATTAGGCATTTGTTGAGGAAAATATTAAACAGAAAAGAGAAAGCACACCTTTTTTTTGCACACCTCTCTTTGAGAGGCCACAGGAAGAGAAGGCCAGGCTGCTACATTTTGTAGGTACCATATTATTTAATTTCATTTTCGTGATTTAATGATTGCAGGAATTAATTTTAATGAATGAAAATGTATTTCTGAAAAAAGATACAAAACACATATGAATCATGTGACAATGCAGAACTGGGTTTCCTGGTGAGGCACATGGTGTAGAAGAGAATCACTGATACCAAAGAAAGATCAAAATGGAAGCTGCATTTTGAGATGTGATTTTTAAAAGCCTTCTTTTACTTTTCCTTCAGAAATTCTGAAAGGCTGAGAAGAAGGCATAGTAAGGAAAAGGTGGGAGAAAAAGTCGTGACAACCATGGCTACAGCAAGTCAGCAAGGTGGAAATCATCATTTCCGCTACGGCTCTGTGGAGGAGTTCAGGCACCAAGATGAACAGAAGCAGCCCTCAGCCTTAACCTAACTCCTCATGGCCCAGCAGCTTCCCTTAGCCCAGGCCCCCGGCTGCCTGCAATCATGCACTCAGCTGGCCTGGGCTCAGCAGGCTGCTGCCTCTCTCCCCAGTTTCAAGCCTGGCTCTCCCTTAGCCTGCCCCAGGAGGGTGGCCCAAGTGGGATGCTCAGAGCATCACACCAAGGTTGCTTTGCAGATGAGCCCCACTCCCTCTTGCTCACATTTTAGTGAAGCAGGATTTGGGCAGCAGGGGACCCTTTGATTATGGCTATCCATTTTTTATAGAGGGACATACTGAGGTAAACCACCTTCAGTTCCATCAAAACTGGGAGGATATTCCAGCTGAACTATAATCCAGGGGCACAGTGATGAATAAAGAAGGGGATAGATTCCCATATTTGTAGTTCAGAGCTGGGTACTGAGAAATGTGGAAACCCTGTGCTGACAAAAGGGTTAAACCCTTGTGACTTTGAATATGCTGTTACTTACTGACTTGTCAGAATTACTAAACACAACATTTTTCTAACCTTTCCTGCAGTTTTATTTTGAAATTTCTACCTCCCTGTGTCCTCTCACCTGACCATATAACACAATGCCTTCCTTAGCATCCTAAAGAAGGAATTGCCAGCAAGGCAGAAATGCTTGAAATACAGGAAACAACTTCTTCTTTTCATAAACAATTTACAGAACATAGGCATTTATTTCCAACTAAGATTTTAAGCCACAATCACTTATTTTCAGTAGAACTTTAAATCCTGCAGCAGTGCATCTTTGTTCTCCTGTTGCAATGCAGAACTGCTGGGGTCTGATTCTGCGATATTCATATTTGATTGTTTTCTGTTTTAAATGCATGCAAACATAACCATAATATGATACTGCTTTTTCCATGCTTAGCATATTCATCACCCTATCTTCCTCTCAACTTTTTGATTTGCATGGAAGAAATCTGTTAGAGCAAATGCAATCTGCAAGCCAATAAAACCCTGTCCCATGGGAGAAGGAGTCAAAGTGGTACATGTAGCTCGGATGAAGAGTATGAAGTATGTACAAGAACCTGATCCTGAATCACATGAAAGGCCCACAGTCCAAGAGCAGTGTGCCAGGCAGAGATCAACTATTGCAAGCAGCAGTGGCTCTGGTTGCAGTTCTACAAGGTGTTGCCCTTACTGACCATGAAGTCTCCAGTTCTCTGGTGGCTGCCTGCCTACTCCTATGGCTCAGGTCTCTGTCCCTCAGTCTGTATGAACGTTTGGAAGTCTGGGCTGTAAATCAAGCTTTGAGGGTAGTTCTACTTAATAATTACCTCCTCCCAAAAGAGTGTGCTTTTAACCTTGATTTTTTTCATTTGGTGATTAGTGCAATCTTACCAACAGCTTCATCAGCACAATGAAGGCAACAAGCATCATTCCAGGAACAAAACCAAAAAACTGTGGGGTAGAAACTTACTCCACTGGTCTCGCAGATATCCTGTTGAACTATCCCTGGCAGATGAGCAGGGGCAGGTTGGCCTGGTTGTTGCCTGGTGCCTGCCTTCAGCACCCAGGGCCGGGGCTCTGTGCTCAGCAGAGATAGATTTGTGCACTGCTCAAGCACCTGTGGTGCTCCTCTGACCCAGTTTAGGTTCAGGCATGTGGTCACATTTCTGTCAAATTGGTCCACACATCCATCGGAGTTTTAGCCTTCTGCAGGCGAGGAGGCAGCTCAGGGCAAAGGCTGCTGGTGCAGAGTCAACCTGTTGCCATGTTTTGAAGAAATCTGAGCCCAGGCATGAGTTTACTGACCAACAACCTGAGGCCCACAACCACAGCACTTCTGATTTAGTACTAAGAGCCTTAAACCCAGACCTGTTGAACCATGGTCTGATAGGCTTGCAGCTCCTGGGCCACTGTAGCATTTTAAGGCATATGCAGATAAATGACGATTTTCTTGAAAGTGTTGCACCCTTGATCCTGCAGTCTGGCAGTTGGTCTGGCCACAGCGCATCTGTATTTATGGCAGGGGCTGCAGCAGTAACACTGTCAGACCACCCATCTCCAAGCAGAGCAGCAACTAGAGAGTTAAAGCAGCCAGCATTGGTTTCTCTCCCCAGATTTGATCTCAAACACCCAGGACAGAGGCAATTACACCTCTCTGAAACAGCTCTCCACTGCCTGCCTTCCTCTATATTCACTTGCATAAAACCCAGAGTAAAATATCTGCCAGTTCAGAATAGTAATACGCAGTGGCAGATCACGCCTAGTTGCACTTTCTGTCTTCCTCACCAAAGTGTAATCTAGTGGTATCTGATATGGCTAAGAGCTAGAATGATGATTTACTATGCTTGGTTAGCATAAAGCAGCTCAGGCTGCTGCACGTTCACAGCATTTTGCTTTGGGGCATGCCCTTTTCATCACTCCTACTACTCCCAGCTGTGGCCTGGTCAGGTAGGCTGGTCCAACCATTGGTGGGATCTCCTTGTCAGCCACAGACCTAAATCAGTGCTTTAAATTCATGCTCATAGCCTAGATCCCCATGTGGTTGTGCTAGGGATTGCATGCTGTGCTGCAGGGGCCAGAACCCAGGGCAGAGGGGCGAGGTGACCCCATGAACGCCTATGACCCCTAAAGCATGTTGAAACCAGAGTCTTGCAAACTTCTATAACTGGACTTTGTGTCCATTACCTGAGCAAAGGCTTTGCCAAACTTGTCTTTGAATTTGTTCCCCATTACCCAACCTCTCCTTCCAAGTAAGTGTGAGTCTGCCAAAGACTTCTTATTTCTCTGTGAAGATGCAGATTCTGTAGTGCTACTCAAATGAAATTTGCCTCAGTCTCTTTATTCAGCTAGTGACAGATCTGTGTGAAACTCTTTATCCTAATGCAGAGCCTATCTTACTCAGCATCAACAGTTTTCAACTGATACATATAAAGCACCCCCAAAAGCTGACTGAGGAAAGTATGTTCAGCCATATATTATCTTCTGTAAAACTGCAAGAGCTTCAACAACATATATTATTTTTTCAAGAATATGTTGCGGTTTCCACAGAAAACATTTAAAGCTTTGTGAATTAGAAGATGTGCTCAACTCTGCTGTAGTGAATCCCTGAAAGGCACAGGTGAACAACCTTCAAAGGAAAGAGGGCCATGGTGATGTCTATTAAATCCTGATTGAATATTTGACTTGCCATAGCTTGTTGCTTTAGGAAATTCTGACTTAATAGAAGTTGCAAACTGTTATAAAAAAAAGAGGTGGAAATTATGTTTGTAACAAGAAGCACCAAAAAATGCTTACCATAATACCACTACGAAAATTGAGTTAAACAAAAAATTATATATAAAAGCATTAGGTGTAGCCAAACTGCTTTTAAGGCAGTCCGCTTTAGAGCATACCCACAGGGGTATTTGAACTGTGACAGCTGGAAAAAAATTTCACAATTACATCAGCTTTTCAGGTTGAACTGTTACTATCATTCATAAGAAAATAAACCAGTGACTAAATGAAAAAAAAAATTACAAGTTTTCCCCCCATCATATTTCCCAACAGCAATGAGAACAACTCTCCCTAGTTGTGACTCATGTGAACGCCTCAGAGATTCACCAGGGTTGAAACACCTCTGCTAAGTTTAGCCACTGTGTTTCTCCACAGAACCCCATCCCAACCCCTCTGGCCCTTGCTGCCTCAGCAGCACCCACCCCCAGCACTCCAGCTTCACCTTTCCTACTTTTGAGTTTTCAGTGTGGGCAAGTCTGTGGTGTTACTTACTATTACTTAGAATCCTTACTATTGACCTGAGTGGTGTTGCGCCAGCACCGGTCTGTCCCAGCGCCCAGGCTCAAACCTACTTCCCACCTTCCCAGAAGTGCTCTGGATCTGTGTCCTGATGTCCTGTGAGCTGCACTGTCTGTATGTCCCTGCTGTGTAGAGATGGCTAGGGTGGCTGCATGCTGAGACAGGCCCTGATATCCAACAACTGCCGGTACCCATGCATTGCCCCATCAGCCTCTTAGCACATCACATCCAGGGAGCTGGCCTATCTGGTGGTGGTCCATATCCTGCTGGGTTTCCTGCAGCCAGCACTGAAGCACCCCAGGGTATAGAACCAGCTTTTTATGGTCTCAACACTTTAAACTTCCGCTGCAGGAAAAAGCAGAGCAGATGGCGCCTGGACTGGGAGCAACTCACCTTTAACATCTTCTGAAAGCACAAAGGCCACTAGCAGTTCTAAATAACCAAGCACCTACATCTCAGTCTTTTCCTGCTATTATTCTGGCTCTTGTTGCACCAGCCACATGAGCGGGGTTTAGCCACCAGTGCTGACGCTCTGGAATTGAAAATGTGTAATATTAGAAATCAGTTATGCTACATTCCAGTGAACAGGTGCAGAAATAGTCATAGGTTGAGTTTGGCTATCTTACCTGTCTTGGTAAGGTAAATAATTTGTCCTTCTTAACACTGAAATAGGGACAAATCTTACTAAACACTCCTCTTATAGCTAAATATGTTTTTCAGAAGCAGTTAAAGTGATGGTGGTTGGAATATAGCATTAAAAAACCCCAAACTCTAGGTCATGTAGTTTATTTAGGAGGAAAAAAGCACACGTTTATTTTCCTACCTTCTCCTTAACTCCTACAGGCTATGATATCATATGTGTAAATTCAAACTAACACTTCTCCCATCTGGATTTCTGTATATTTAAATTGGAGGCTTGGAATAACATTTTCTTCTTTGGAATAAATGCTTGTGAGATACTACCATGTTTGAAGACCAATGGGTTGGGTTGTTGACCAGTCTAGTGCCCAACAAGAAAAACCAGAGCCAACTCTGAAATTACTTTGTCAAGTTTTTTTTCATGTTTAGCCCTCATAGCCCGAGGAGAGATCCGTGTCTTTGTAGCCAGGGCACATTAGCTGCTAAATGTTTTCCTGCAACTTTGTTAAGCCCTAATTTTTACCGTAGTCATGACCTCCTATCTCTGCCTTGCACTGTTTTCCACCAATCCCCTGTGCAGCTGAGCACTGCCATCTGCCAGCAGCATTACCTCCTAGGCACCCTATCCTGTGGGGAAGCACGATGGCTGCATTACTCATTCCTCACTCAAAACCCGGGGATGGGTGCCCCTGATGGGAAAACCAAAACCCCAAGAAGAAATCTCCCATGACACCCACTGCATCAATAACTGGGGCAGAGGAAAGCATCACCAGGGCGGGATTTCACTGCTCTACTGATGCCCTTCTTGAGAGAGCCAGCACCTCCACCCTGGCAGATTGGCTGAGCCTGAGTGAGAGCTTGTGATTTGCCTGCACATGCTCCACTCAGCTGCAGAAAGGTGTTAGAGTGAAGTCCTCAAAAAAGCATCAGCAGGCAGCAACAGCCTCTTTCTCTCTGCCACACTTTACTTGCAGCTTCCTCCAACTCATCCCTCCCTCACAACAGGGCAGGAATCAGAGAGGAAACTCTGCTTTGCAATTCCCAAACAGATGCTCTGCCAGAAACCCACAAATGAACAGAAACAGCTGCTCTTCAGCTTCCTTCTTGCTCTTGTGGGTGTGTGAAGGGTCTTCTCCATGCAGACAAACAGGGAGGAAATGTCCCCTGAGCTCTGGCTGCCCCGTCCCCATCCCTCTGCTCCCTAGTGCCAGCACAAGGGGCAGGAAGCAGCAATCGCTCAGCAGATTTGCCTCAACTCACTTTGGCTGGCTCAGGAGAGGAAAAGCCTCAGAAGTCAATTGGCACAGCTTGAAAGGAAATCCCAACACCCGCCCCCCTCCCATCCTGCCTGGCCCAGACTCCAATGCCTGTTCCCAAACCCAAAGAGCTCTGCTGTATTAAGCTGAGATGCTTCTCCTTGACTTCAGCTGCTCTGGACCCCCACTCCGTCCACACAAGGCTAAGGGGAGAGCTGGACTTCCTGGGACTGTCCTGAAACATGGACATGAGCAGCTGGAGGAAATGCTGCTGCTAGTGCCGGGTAGTCAGCATGGGGTGCACCACAGTTTCAGCGGGAGGGTGGGGGGAAGTGATGGGCTGTTTGCTGACATGATCACAGCTTTTTAAAACAAGCTTATGCTGCAAAAGCCAAGACATCTCAGATGATGCTTTTCAGCATGCTGCTGGCTGGTGCGGCAGCTCTCAACAACTGCAATTCAGAACGGCTCCATGTGAAGCCAGGTACGCACCAGAGAGCAGCCAGAAACCTGGGGCAGGATGCTGCAACCTTCAGGCCAGAGGTGAAGGTGTGGGTGATGTGCCAGGTGGCAGGATAAACCTATGGGTTTTAAGGACTCTCCCTTCCTCCATCCCCACCTGCAGCAGCCACACACATTTTACCTGTATGCTGCAGTGTCATTTCTTGCTCTCAGGTAAAGTTTTTACCTGACTGGAACTGGTGCCAGGTCCTCCCTAGCCTGAGCCAGTGCTAACAGGCCAGTGGGAATCTGGTCTCAGCTCTTCAATGCAGAATGAATCAGATGCTGCTTCTTTGGATGGCTGCTGTTCCTCTCACTCCCAACACATCTAGAAAGGCTCCTTCAGGTGGCCAGGTGGTCATGCACCAGTGTCACACAGCCCACATATCCCCATATGCCATGGGACAGCCACAGCACAGGAGAACAGTGTTGTATCATTGTGAGCACAGCAAAGCCTCCAGCAGCTCTCATCCCATGCTGGATCTCAGCCAACAGCTTCACACCTGCAATATGCAGAGACCAAGCTCTTGCTTACTTTCATGAAATCAGGAAACAGGAATATGGACATCATGGACAGTGGGAGAGGATGTAGCCTTTTCATAGTGGTATCACTACCTGTAGAATATATAAGTTCCAGTGTGTTTCTGTACATTACGCAAGTACCCTTTTTTTCCCCGAAAATGAAGCCCCAAAAGAGCTGAAGTTGATGAATTTCTGTCTCAAGTGGTGACCCCATTCCTCTTATGCCCTGCTTCTCCCTTTCTCTGCTTTTGTCTCGAAGACTCCTTCCCACACTGAACTCCTGGTTGTTCATGTGGCCCTTTACTTTAATTCACTCAGCTCATGGAGAATCCTCCACGTGATTTTCCTGTTGCCATTCACAAGAGAATTATGATTTACTCTGTGTTAACATTCTGCCGAGTTGAATCACAGCAGGGTCTGAGAAGACTGGGCAGGTGGAGAAGGGATGAGGGGAAGGGAACAGGATATCTTCCTGCTGATGGCAGAGACCAGCTCAGTTGCATCACCTCACCTCCTCTGATTAAACATATTTTAGTGAAGCAGCTTTGTGGATTTTATTTATTTACTTTAATGTTAGAAGATCAATTTACCAGGCACTCTTCCTTCAGATCTGATGTTTTCCTCTATAAAATGCTCTTGCTAAAACAAAAAGCCTGTGCTTTATGCCTATTCTTTATGACTAAGAAATCCCATGGCTTGTGTTGCAGAGAAGCCAGGTTAGAGGCATTAGGAGGTGGTTACAAGTTTAGCCAGCCAAAGACACCAGGTAAGGGCATAATTCTACAGGATGTACTCAATACTTTGCCAAAGCCAGACCTCGGTGTCCTGCTCACACCTCGCTGCACACTCTTACTGCCAAAATAAGTGTTTGCTGGTTTTCTTGAATTCAGATAAATATTTCTGTAGTTAATCAGTAATATCTTGCACTCCTTGAAAGATGGGTTATTATCAGCACTCCAGCCCTTCCAGCAGTGTATCCAGTTCCTGTCTCTGATTCATTCTTCCATTTTTGTCAGAGGGAGCTGAGACACCAAATGTTAAGCACTGCAATTATTGTGTGTTGTTTCTTATCATGGGTGGTTACTCTGCATTGTGCTTGGACTAGCCTGAATCCCCAGGGTTGGAGGCACCTTTAAAAACACAAAACAATCAAGCCCATCAACAACTTACAGATAAGTTTGTTAATACAATGGAACTTGATCCAAAATAGCATAGAGTGAAAAGGCCATATGTCTTCAAAAGAATTTCGTTTAGACCACACACAAACATCAAATTATTTGATTAAAGGAGCTGAGATTCTGCACTTAATTTATTCCTGGCCTACTGCATGTAGGCCTACTGCATCACAGGAAAATGTTAATTTTTTTTTTTCTGGGGACAAAGGAAAATGTTTTTGCTGGGTTGTTCTATCCACTATCTCCTTAAGAAAGTTGAAAAATCATTTTGACTTTGCTGGGACTTTGAATCAAGTTACACAAATCTGCTGATTTTATTAGGCAGTTTGGGTCTGACAGTAATTTAAAGCACCTAAAAAGGTTGCCACCATTGAGTGTTGTTCATATGGTACATTTGGCATATATAGTGCCCAGGTCTGAACTGATGATATTGTGGGCTGTAGGTCCAGCACTGTTTCACTGGCTCTTACTCCAGCTCTGGGAAAGGCAACTGCAGTGCATTGAGGAGCCTGGAACCCATAGCAGAGATAGCTGAAAAACAGAGAGGTGGGAAGGATCAAGTTCATGGCATAAGCAAATACTCTACTAATCATCAAGAGACTAACCGGATGGCCACAAAGAGATTTTTGTCAAGGGTTTTATGCAGCTAAAATCAATTCATTCACTTCATCTGTTTTGAACATACTGGAGATGCAGCTAGAGATGTCACAAATGGTTAGAGTTGCCTGGAAACCTTCAAGGTGTCAATTGACCATATTTTTAGGCCCAGGAATCTTACATGGACACACCACAATTTCACCAGTGATTTGTTTAAAAAACAAATGCAGTCAGAAACCTACAAGGGAATAAAAATATCAGGAGAGTGAAGCTGAGTTGAAGCAGGGTAACTCAAAATCAATATTTTGCTTTTAAACTCTTAAGGGGAGGCCCAGGAGGGCTGCACTCACTTTGTCCTCCTTCCTTATTGTCCTCGGAGGATTGGCTGAGAAGTGACAAGGCTGCTCCGTACTTACTGCAGGACATTCCTCACTAACAAGCCACTTGTTAGAGTATTCCCTTCCCTGCCCAGGGCCCGGCTTTCACTAAGCAGCATCAGACAATGGTCAAGCCAGACTTGAAACAAGAGATGGAAAAAGGGCTCCTCTCCTTTTGCCGTAGGAATGTGTTGAACACCCCTCTGTCCGCAAACTCGGATCTGTACATGAAAACGGGTCATTGAGTCTCCAGCATCCTCGGCATAACCCCGAGGGTTTGCATTCAGGGAGTAAATTCAATCTGAGGTTGCTCCAGAGGCTGAGCCTGTGGTGAGGGGAAGAAGTGGCCACATAACTGTATCCTGCCCCTTTTGCTCGTGATTATTTGTCTGTGGCTTTGTCTAATACAACTGGGGGGAAAGGAGGCAAAAACTTGTAGGTGTTTTTCTAAGCAGAGGTGGACAAAAGGCCAGGAGACTTCTGGGGTGCCATTTTTTGCCATGCTGCAAAAAAAAAAGATATGTCTAGAAATTATGATAAGGTCCTTAGATGCTTGACTCCCAGACTGGCTCCTTGGGGCCACACATACCCAGACAAAGCACAGCCACACTGAGGGATGGGTTTCTCCAGGATAATAAGTGCAGACAATTCACAGTGGTCAAGACAAAGATGCTGCACTGAAAAATTCAGCTGTTCTCATGTGGTTGTTTTGCTGGACTCAAAGAGCTGAGAGTGAACTACCCATCCCTTCGCCAGAGTGAATGAAACAGAAGCAGATTTTTTTTCCCTCCCTTCAACAAGGAGTTCTTTAGAGACCAGTTGCTGGCCAGCTGAAATTGTGGATGTGCTAATAAAGACTCCAGTTTTCCAATACCCTCCTGTGCACCCCTGCCACCTCTGCAAGTCACAAAAAGGGACCTGTGGTCCTACAAACCCTGTCCTTGGCATCACAAGGGAGCTGTGTCATGGCACAGCCTCTTTCCTGACCCATGAGGCAGCAAACACACCATGAGCAGTGCTGCTAAGGAGAATAGGGGACAGCAGGACAACAAAGCATGTAAATCTACAAAGTCATCCAGCACCAAACTTCAAAAACTCTCTTATCCAAGTCCTAAGTTGATAGAAGCTAGGTGCCTTGTGACTTTCAAAGCTCTGGACCTAAATCTTTACAAAAAAAGTGGGGCAAGCTCTCAGCCATCCCTTTGGACTCTTTTCAAGCCAACAAACCAGAATCAGCACAAGCATAGGGTGGAAGAAGCACGATCCTTGTGTCTGCCCTGCTTGCCCATAGCTACACAGCTCAGTAGGAGCTTTGCCTTGGGTTCAAGATCACCTCTTGAAGGAACATTTCCAGAAACATCTGTTGCAGGAGGTACAAATATTTGTGGACCCTGAGCATTGAGATCAACACCAGAGCAGGGTGTGAAGGCTGTGTGAAGGCTTCCTGGGGAATCCAAGGTTGCTGTCTCCTTGCCATATGAAGGCAAGACCCTGTGAGGCAAGGAGAGTCAGAGACACAGCCATTGGATTTAGTTTCTACAGAAGTTCAGGCACCATGTGAGCTTCCTGATACAGCTGAAGCATGGAGCTACACAGTCTTCATCCATCCAAACCATCCCTGGCCACGTGTAGCTCAGCTGCCCTGACTACAAGCGAGGCTGGCTTTCCTGATGGGAAGCCTTCAGCCAGTGCAGGCTGCAGTGCAGTGCCATTGGGCATTTCTCACTCAGTGTGTCCTGGGCAAGGAGGAGTGCCTTGGGAGCTCGCTTCTGTTTGCAACAACAAAAAAAATTCCAATCCGAGCGAGGATTTACACTTTTTTTTTTTTTTTTAAATGAGTCCTCCCCCCCAGTGGTGCTGCCCACTGGACATTTGATTGGCCCAGACAGGCCCCTCAGAGTAGCACTGCCAAGTGGGCCTTGTGCTGGACTTCAGATCTCCCAGAGAGGACAGATGTGTGCTTCAGTGCCACCTCATTAACTCATTTGTTTAAAGCCCCCAAACAATCCACTTCCATGCAGATGGAAATCCCAACCTCCCCTTTTTCACTTAGATGTGGATTCTCCCCCAGCAGATAGGCAGATATGCGTTGATCTGCTCAGTTAAAAAACTTCAAACCCCTAAAATTCTGGTCTTTGTCCCTACCCTAAAACTAATTTGAACTATTCTCAGCTGATCTGGAGTTGAAGGTGTTGGCTTTTAACTGGAAATACTGTATCTTTAGACAAGTAATCGTTGCTAATTAAACCAGTAAAAAGACATTAGCCTCTGCTTACTTAAGTTTTAGCCAGTGAATTAGCAAGCAATCCATGATGTCCCTTTAAATGAAGAGGTTCTCATGGAATCAGACAATCCCAGCATCAATATCCTTTTCCTGTAAGATCTGGAAATAAGCCCTGCAGCATGGACTGAGAGTAAATTCTCCTGCAAAAAGCACACATTTCTAGAACTTGCTTTCTCATTTTAAAACAGACATACAACTCCTCCAATTCCAATAATTATTTTAGCAGTAACAGATAAAAATCTGGAACCAGTTGCTAATACAGAAGAGACCATGTGGAAATAGAAATGCATGTGTGTGTTTGCACGTGGAACTTTCCCTCACTGGCATTCCTGTATGAGTAACAACGAGGACATGCTGCAGTTGTAGTGTCAAGAGCTTGATAGAAAATGGAAAAGAAGTGGGCACAAGATTCGACAGTGGAAGAAAAAAATATTTATGGTAAAATACTTCACATTAAATACCCATCTGCCTCACTGTTTACTTGCAGAAAGACAAGGATACCTGTGATAATTGCAAACATGGTGATAATACGCTGAGAAAAATTGCTGGGGAGATGGGAAAGGGCTTGGAACAGCCCAGGTAAAACACAACCAAGATGGTGCTGCCAAGCACATTCACGTGACACAGGGAGTCCTGGAAGCATGCCTTGCTTAAGGTGTGGCATGTGTACCATTGCCAAGGAGAGGATACATGGATGTTTGGACGGATCCAGTGATGTATACACACACACCCCTATAAAAAAGTTTTCTACCTGAGGTTTGAGTCTCCCAAATCATGTGTCTGTGTCAGCCGTTAACATGGGCCAGAGCCAAACACTTCCAGTGAGGTGTTATGGTTACAGTTATTGATACTTGGCGTCCACAGGCTGGATTCTCTGTGCACTGTCTTCTTTAGTGTCCTTTGCACCAAGGGAAAGTGATGCCAGCTGCAAAATGCCACCACTTGACACTTGTTATTTGCTATCAAAAATGTCTGTTGCAGTGTTAGTCAATAGTGAACTGATTCCACAGGAAGTTTTCCCAGTGACTACAAGTTGGAGAAAGCCCCATACAACTTATCAAATTCTACCTGTGAAATACCATATACAGAATCATATTTCTCTTTTTGCAAATTAATCTAGTGGTCCTAGACCTCTCTGTTCTTCGGAGGTTTATTCCTTCTGTAGATTAAAAAAAAACAAAAACAAAAACAAACCCAAACCAAAACCAACCCAAACCCCAGTAATTCTCTATATTTAAAATTACCACTTTCCTGTCAAATGGTACATTTTAAAATGTTGTGAGACCTGGAAAAAATATTCTGACTGCACAGAGAACAGAGAACCACCTTACTTTGTAATGAAGAAACACCAATGCGTCACAGGCCAACTGAAGCTGAACTTTTACTACTTCACAGTAGTTAGCAAACATGCTGGAGTTCCTCCCATCAAGTTTTCATGGCTACTCTCCTTTCAAACAGTATCAGTCTTTTTTCCTCTCTCCCTCTCTGTCTGTTGCATGCAAACATGATTTCTATGACTAAATCAAGTCAGCAGAGGTACAGTACATTTTCTATGCCCTAATTAAGGTTTAAAATTTATTCTGAAGTTTCACATATAGCAAAAAACTTGAATGTGACCCTCAGGTATGATGTATTCTTCCAGAAGAGTCTGTCATTTAAGTTACTGAGGAAAGATAAAGATGAAGAGCAGATATAAAGAGATCAAAGAAAAATTTTCCTCTCCCTTTAAAACCCCTCTGTGTTTCTTAGCGACTGACTTTGAAAGTCCCATCCAATATTTGCTAAAATAAAGCTTCCAAAGGTCTGTTTTTCCCCCCTTTACCACCTTAGCTACAATGGATGGGCACGTGCTTAGGGGACAGTGAGGAAAAAGCTGGGGGCAATCAAAGCTTTGAAATGCACAGACTGGCAGCTACAGCTGAGACCTTGACCTGTCAACATCAGGCAGCTCCAGTCAGACAAGATGTGACAAAGGAGATTGCACAGCACCCTTGCAAAGGGCACCTGCACCCAGGACCTGCCTCTCTTTTTCCCTAGGAGCCACCACGGCAGCAGGATGAGAACAGGGGCACAATCTCAGCCCCCTAGATCTACCAAGTTCACACAGAAGAGAGACGCATATTAGCATTTAAATGGGATCTGCAGCATGTTTGTTGGTTTTACACATCTGGCTCAGGGAGGGCAGCAGCTGGGATGACTCCAGACAGAAAATACAGACTTCGGTGCTTCAGAGCCCCAAAGCCTCCTTCAGCAAGTGGAGTTCATAAACCTCCTGGCAGCTCCAATTATGATATCCTCACTCATAACAAGCAATACCTTACTCCAGGGGAAATCTCTTTGATTTTTAATTTAGCCTAAGTTGTCACATAGGTGTAAGACACCAAGACTCAAAAGTTCCTGGAGAGTTAGAGAATACTGGCATTTGCATTTGAATCTCAGCTGTTGGTTCCAAGTGTGAGGGACGAGAAGGGGCACAGTCTCCCCTCTTCTTCCTACTTACACTTCTTGCATATGTTATTTTGGCAAGAAAAAGAATTCTGGAAGAACAACAAATGCTGGGGTAGGGCCCAATGTTTTTAAAGGCTGCCATACTAAAAATGAACTTAAAATTTGATAATATTTTTCTTTTTTTAATTCAGGTATTTAATTCTTTATCTGAGTAAATTTAAAGAAGTGTAGTTACAATTTGCCATGAACTACAGAAGAGATTTCTAGTAGTTTCTGTGCCTGCCAGCCTTAATCTCCTGCAGAGCCACTAGTTCTTGCCATTTTAGCAAGTACAACCCTCATGTTAAAGATAGGAAATGGGGCCATCGATAAAGTATCACCACAGCCAGTAACAAAGTCAGAAATGGCACCTCTGTCCCAACTCTGCTGCCTGCTCTACCCACCAAGCCATCCTTCTTTCTTGGATGCAGAGAGAAATTTTTGCTTTTTAAGCTTAGCACAAACTCTCCATTTTCTGTTTTAGTTCTAGCACTACATGCCTTTGCTCTTCCTTGCAGTGTGTCCTTCATTCAGCCCTGCTGCACCCGCACTTCCCTGCACACAAACACCCTGTAAAAGCTCCTGCTGGTGACCCAGCTGCAGTGGAACTGTGTGTGGATGAGGTGTCTGTCCAGCTGCCACTGCTGCTTTGTCCCCCACACTCACTGTGAAGGGTCTGAAGAGTTTTCTATGCTGAATGCAAAGTAGAGAGCAATGAAATTAGTGCAAATATTAAGACACTGGAGTGATTGAATGAGTATTTAAGAGAGTGAGTGTGAATTTGATGGCCAAGTGGCCACCAAAGGAAGAGGGAAAATAAACCATGACTACACTGCATCACAGGCTGTAATAGCTACAGATGAGAGACTGCTTTGCATTCCAGTTTTTCAGAGGGTAATAAGGAATCACCTGTTTGAAAAGAGATAAACAGGCTGGATCTTCAACCCTCCCATTTGGGAACATTGATGTTTAAAGTGAAATGTTTATTGGCTCTAATGAGGTTGATGCAAAAGGGTGTTGGGTATTTGCATACCAATTTCTAAACCTCCAAAGAAAGGTGGTGATGTCTGAAAGCATAGAATGACACCCACAAGCATGTCTCTGGTTTCAAAGTATACTGTTTAGAAAAAATGACTCTCAGATACTTCCTTTTTTAAATGCAAGAGCAAAGAAACTTGCAAAGTAATTAAGAAGCAAATAGCCTAAAACCATCAAGGAGACTAGATTTTTAAGAGTTAAAATGTTGTTGTAGGGTTCTCTGGTACAGCCTACCATTAGCATTAGAAAGAAGAATTAGACACTTACATGGTGGCAGGTAGCACGAGTGCTTTCTTTCCTAGACAGTGAGACATACCAGGATAGAAAGACTTTGACATTAGAGCATTAACAAATCTGTAAATTATCAGCCAAGAAAAGAAATCTGGCTGATTGTTTGTCAGTTCATTAACCATTCTCTGCAAAGTATATGGCTATTGTCACCTGCAGTCAGAACGGGGTGATAGAGTACAAATAATAAAGATAACAACCAGAAGACCTATTTCACTATGTGGATTGTGTACCTGGTCTTGTAAATCAATTTTTGTGTACTTTGTCTCTTTTGCAAGAGATATCTGCAAGGTGAAGAGACAAACTAACACACATCTAAAATAAATTGAATTAATCTGGAAAACAGGCTCATTACCATTTCTTGATCCAGCGCTTACCTAAGAAAAAAACCTAGCTTTTTGTCACAATACAAATCTCAGTGTTTTACCTTTTTTGTGCACAAGTGAAATGAATTTGATCCAGCTAAGCATGTGCCCAGCTTTAGACCTGTGCTTAAGTCCTGTTTATAACAACTAAACACTGCTTACAGTACTTTGCTGAGTCAGGGACTGGATTCAGTGCTCCCATGGATAGGCAGCCATATGCCAGGCACATTGTGGTATACAATGCTTAATTTCCCAGGGGAAAATAAACCTTGCAGAAATTTTTCTTCATCGGGCCTTTTATTAGACATTGCTAGATCTGAGTCCCAGGAGAACATGATTTCCTTGGCTCCAATGGCATGTACCCTCCAAGAAAATGCAGGAACTGGCTGGGCATACCAGCACCAGAACGGGTACCAGTGCCAACAGCCAACTAGACCCTGGCTTGCATGTTTATTAACAAATGATCAGAAAATATGTGGTCACCACATATTCCTATTCAACTCAAGGAACAACCAAATCCACTCCTGAAAAGACACTGCCTATGGTCTTCCATCCTTGAAATGCCATGCACTCCCAGGGGTACTCTCCCCTTACCACTAGTGAACAGGCAGCTGCTGCTGGTGAAGGATGATATACTTGATGGAAACTTGTTGACTGCTGAGACCTAGGTGACTGTCCCCCTCAAGATCACCTTTCTTTTTTCTTTCATCTTCCATCATACATGTGGAGTAAGATTTTTTGAGCCAGGATTTTTCTTGGCATATTCATGTGTAGCAGCTACATTGGGTCATGGTGGCAGATGAGCACCTGAGACAAAATCCAAACCAGTTTAGTTCCTGATGATTTATTTCTTACCCTAATGTTGAGAGAATGATTTGTCTTCCTGCTTTTCCACCTTCCCTTGATGCCATGAAGACTTTTTGCCTTTTCTTTTATACCC
This sequence comes from Corvus kubaryi, assembly GCF_017639235.1. Lineage (NCBI taxonomy): Eukaryota > Metazoa > Chordata > Aves > Passeriformes > Corvidae > Corvus > Corvus kubaryi. The sequence goes on along the minus strand of NW_024581137.1, from coordinate 19,381,177 downwards.
CTGTTATACCTTTTTACAGCTTCTGTATTCTTAGTGCTTTTTGCCTACATTCTTGGACTTGTTTGTTCAGCTAGGAGACTAAACATTTTAGAAGCATTGTAGGTAGAGGTTAGTGTGCCCCAGACCCCAAGGTGCTCTCCAGAACACATTCTGTAAACTAAGATAGAACCATCCAGGGGAAGGTTCCTTGGGGAGGGGGGCTCATTCAAGCCTCTCATTGGGGAATCTTTGATAGATATGCTAATTAGTAACACCTATAATGTTATACCAGATCTTTTGGGGGTGAGCATTGCGGGGTGCATTTTGGTGCATTCGACCTGGACGTAGTGCACCTAAGGATCCTTAAAATAAATACCAAGGTAAAATCCCTTTTTCCCTTCTAACCATGTATGACTCTTGATATTAAGACCAGGAAATGGCATCACCCTTAATTCATCTTGAGAAGAACTCATATCCTGAGATATACTTGCATTCAACAGGCCAAGGGAAGGGATCTCCATGGTAGACCACTTATAACATAGATTCACTTTGATGCACCGTAATTGTAACTGTAATTTTAGTCAGTCAACTCCCTGGCTTTTTAATCTACAGATTACCATCCTACACCTTATCTGCCTCTCAGAAAGAAATACAGGTGGCCAGAAATTTCAAGATTCTTACTGATTTTCCAGTAAAAAGTAATTTACACAACAGCTTACTTTGCTTATCACCTATACATGATCTATACATTATTAGCTTTCTTATGGTTGGTAGATATAAACTGGAAGAAATCTGCCACCTGAAGACAAACAGAATGCAGCAATAAACCAGCAACAACTCAGCGCCTCTAGAAAAGGATCCATGCATGAAGGATCCATTTGCAGATGGAGAAACCAATTCAGCTCAAATATAGTAAAGCAAAACCAAGGTAAAGATTACTCTTTGGAGCGATGGGCTCCCGGGTGATCAAAGCCCTGCTCAGTCAACTAGGAGCTGCTGCAGGGCAGGAACAAGCAGCCAGAGGGGAAACAAGTGCTGCTTCAGTCCACTTTGCTGTTGGGAGAAAGAAAACACCCATGGAATCATTCATCCCCAGCTGCTTCAGTACCTTTTCAGGCTGAGACAATTCTTTCATTACCAGTTAAATTACCTTTTTAAACATAAGATGGAGTAAATCCTGTCCTCTAGAGTTCCTTATGGAGAAGGCCAGTCTTGCTAGCACAAAAGATTTCAGTGAGTTTTAGGTCACCTCCATCCATCTGGGAAGAGAGGACATCCACATGAGACCAAGCATAGACCAAACACAGAGTGTGTGTCTATGAAGACTCCTGTTTTACAACACATCCAGGCATGAAGGAATTAAAGCCTGATCTGGAACACAAAGCTAATCAGATATTAAGGCATCTTCAGAGTGTGAAATTTTTCTTGCATGCTCCAGGGCTAGCATAGTCCAAATCAAGTAATTGATTAAATTTATGTCTAGTCCTGAAAACACGGAGCATCTCCTGTTGTTTCCATGCTCCATGGGCCTGTGATTTTATGAGACAAAATATTTGGCCACAAAACAGGCTTGCGGTATTTCTGGAGTCCCATCCATGGCTCTACCTTTTTCTTCCCTCCAGCTGTGGCTGCTGATTTCTGCCCGTACACTGGGAAGAAATAATCAGGCTGGAATGTCAGAGGACACATCAAGCCGTGCTAATATGACCAGTATCTTCATGCCTAGATGTTGCTTACTGAACCAAATGATTTATGAGGAAGAAAGAAGTAAGATGCATATGCAAATAGTATCTACACACAAAAACAATGGCACACACATTGCAGAGAAGGTCAATATATCAGACCAAATAGGGTTCTTGTCTCCATATGTCAAATATTTCTAATCTAAGACCCTATAAAAGGTGAGCCTGCTTCACCTCTACCAAAACAGCTTCCTTCAACACTGCAGAAGAAACCCTAACTTTGAAAAAGAGTAACACAAATTAAATTGTGTACATTGAAGGAATTTATCAATCTGTATCACCAAGGGAGAAGAAAAGGACAGACAAGCCATCTTTGTCTAATGTGCTGTAGTGAGGGAATTGTCATTGTCTTTGGGTTCTTTTATAAATAAAATAAATATAAAAAGACAAGTAATTTTCTCACCTAATTTTCCTGTAGAACTGATAATTAAGTGTTGTTGGCTGCATCACCAGCACACATTTGTGATAGTTGATTTAGTGTCTCTGCACATTTAGAAGCTAAAAATTTTCTCTTTTGCTGAGTAAAAATACCTGTTTCATGGCCTTTTCTCTCCTTCAAGTAATAAGTCAGCTTTAATTTTTTTAAAACTTCCCATCAGTGAACAGTGTTACTTTTTCAAAAATCTTTCATGTGTCTAGGACATCACTGGAAAGTAATTACTGTGTATGTTGTAGAATGAGTCTCAATATATTAATAAGGATGCAAGATGGTAGCCCATATGTTTTTAAAATATATATTACAAAGACACTGGCTTGAACACAGGGTCAAAGTTTAGAGGAACAAACCTCTGACTGTGTGGAAGTCCTTAATTCACTGTGTGATGTTTTGCACGTCCAATAGTTTATCTTCTTAAGTGGGAAGTGCTGAAAATACAGCTAAGACAATAGTGGACATGGGAATAAATCATCACCTGTGTGGGAAGTACTTGAGGCTTTCCTCACAAACATGTCCACCCTTTTAGTGTGGTTCATTCTTGCCACAGCAGCAGCAGCCTGGCAATATCGTATTGCTGAGTCAAAGCTTCACGGCTGAGAGCTACGCAAAAGGAAAGCGAACAGTTTGGACACAAAAAGGAGAAGATTTAATTTAAGATGCCCAAGCTGAAGATAGATAGTCAGAGTCTTTGGCCAAGAGCTTTTGCACGTCCTCAGAAGTCAGGTGCAGCTAAGAGCTCTTCCTCTCTCAGTGGCCGCAGCTCTGGCTCCCCAAGACAAGTCCTTCACACTGTGATGTTAGGATGTGTCTGGATGTGTCTGGCACTCCTCTCTGACCACACTGACTGACAGGCTTTCAAGAAAAACAATGTCTCTATGCAAATCAAGGGCCCCAACACCTGCGCCAGGGCATTCAGTGCCTTGCTTCTAGGCACAAATCTTCCATTTCATTCCACTTATTTTGGTACAAAAAGAAAAATTAACCCTCCCCCAAGAGATGACATTAAAATAAATTGTGTTTAAACTGAAACCAAGCACTTGTACAGTCTTCCCCGGTGTGAAACTTGTTTTAAGTTAAACCATTGAAACTTTCCTGAGTACACGAGGCTTTGAAGAATGCCTACGTACTACCCATGACACCGCAAATTTCAGCAATAACCCACAGTAACTCCCACATCATGTACACAGTAGCACAGTGCTAGCAAAATTGCTGTCATTTAGCAGTCCCTGTACCAATCAAAGCCTGCACTCACCCACCAAGCTACGACCAGAGCTAATGACATGCCATGGGGTAATTTTTGCCACCCTGAGTTGGCAAGAGACATTAAAGCAGACATTAACAAGAGCCTCCCTTGAAATGGCCATGTGAGAATAGCCACAAAGGTAGAAAAATTACATCATGTGTGCAAGTTTTCTTATGAAAGTAAATAACGAGATAGGACCAAAGTACTAATTTAACTCTCCTAGCAGGATCAATGATGTTTCTGTAAACTCTATTGTCTGAATATTGCACTATAAATCCTTGAGGACTTGTTAGCTCCTGCAAGTCCCTCTGTGGTGATTCAGTTTTATTGTTGTATGTCTGTATATAGAGGCATTAGAAGAAGTGGGAATTATATGCAAGCCTTTGCAAACACAATTTGCAGCCTGGAAAATTAAACTGCTATCAATTCCACCTTATGTTAGTATTCCTGCCCCTTGGCAATGGTATTCTGAGCAATCCAGTATCTATACACATATATGGTTTTCATTTTGGCAATTAAACATCAGGAACCCTGAACTGAAGCCCACTGGTGCCTGCAAGGACAGAAAGCCATTTTGACAGCAGCAACTGGCGGGGGCTGAGCATGGAAACACTTTCTCATCTGTCCAGCTTTTACCTGTGCTTTTGCCTGTCTCCCACTGAGCCTGAGTGTCGGTGTGTGCAAAGCCCTGGCAGCAACATAATATTCATCAGTGATGCTTCAAAACTCAGTCTTTTCAGGACTAACCATGCCATCTTACAAATTCCAGTAACATTTTTAAAGATATTTCTAATGCAGGCCTTGTTATTTCCCAAGTAGAGACAGGCAGCTCCAGCATTCTCCTTTCTGTGTCTTGCCTTTTTCCTTATCACTGTTGTGTAACAACCCAAAAGATACATGACATTTATCACAACAGTTCTCATCCATTCACCCGACAATTAGAAATGCCCAGTGGATGGGCCGGAGGCCTGGCATTTATGTTGGTATTTTTGAGTTTCAGCATTTCTGTAACCCTTCGTTACCACTAGTACAGCCAAAAGTCAGCACTCACCTCATACAGCAGGCACATCCAGATCACTAAAACATAGGATTGAGAAGGAGCTTGGGCGTGAAGTCTGGTTTGTGTAAAGAAGCACTTTCACCTGTATTTTCTGCCACTGTCACATCACAACCAGTTGCACTTACCACCAGGAAAGGTTTCTTCTCCCTCTTGGAAGACAGACATGAGTGTGGGGCAGCGATGAAACCGGCTGTTTCTTTGCCCATGGACAGTTAAGGCCAGATCCTGCTCACAGCAAAACCAGATTGCTACTGTTTAAGAAAACACATCCTGACTACACTTCTAAACAAATGACAATACTCTATTTTTTTTTCATATCTGGAAAATTGTATTGGTCACCACATCTCCCTGTTGGTGATGCAACTCCATTTGCAACCCACTGCTGGTGACCATCATATATTTTCAGGTGCATCACACAGGCACACCATGCTCAAGTAAATCAGGATGACTACAATTTAAATGAACAGAGTGATTTAGGGCAGAACTTAAATGAAATTATACAAATTATGATGGCTTTATGGCTAGATCTAGGGCCAATCGGGCTACCAAGATCATTACTACTGAATTTATTTGCAGAATAAGTAAATATAAGAAAAGCAGGTTCTTGCTTAGACATGTCTGCAAATAATGAAACATCATTAACATGCAGGAGACTGTTACATTTTGGTGTATTTGATTTTTGAATACCCGGCTCAGTTTCTTGCTTCCCAGTCTCTGCAGCCCTGCCATCACCACTAGTTGCAGGAGCGGTGGTTTCACAGGCAGTGGCATTCCCCTGCAGAGGCTGTAACACCACACTGCCCAGAGGCACGGCGTGTTGATTGAAGCATGGTCTCTATGTGTCATGTGTCAAGGATGATATGTCACCAAATCAGCCTCGCATCTGTACACAAGGTGTTGAGAAAACACTATCAAATCATGGCCTCATGACTGTTTTTTAGTGTCTAATATAACAAATGGCTATAAGCTCACACTGGATTAATGTCGGTGTCATGAATGTTTACTAATGCATATCAAAGCTGGGATCAATGCCAGGAAAGGATTTTAAGTGTAGGTTTACAATGAAACACAGAGAGAGAGCTGACTTCCCCCCTCCAGCACAAATTACAAGCAAGTTTACACTGCATTGTGCGAGGGCAGAGGGCAATATTCCTGAGACACTATTGAGAAAACAAAGCTTCCTTTCCTTCTTTCTGTGAAGGAACAACTTCATTTTGGTTATATTGGTTTACTGCTTGAAACTGTAAGATAAATCACGTTGTGGGCAAGATGTAAGCTCTGGCTTGTCAGTAGACTGGTTACACATGTACTTACAACTCTCACTGAATGACCCAACACCATCCAATTGGACATTGTCCCATTTTGTTCACTTCTCTTTTTATCACATTCCACAGCTGGACATGTCTTCCCAGACCCTTGAAGATAGTCCATGATTGTGATGCCTTAGGTTTTAACTTTCATATTTTTCAAATCCTGTACTGCCTAGTGTGTAACTCTGAAGTTTCTTGTAGCCTGTTAACTTCTGCTCTCTCATGCTAGGTAGACATAACAAAGCATCTCCAGGCCTGCTCTCCAAGGACACTCAGACTGTTCTAGGCCCAAAATGTGTAAACCAACATCTTAAGAAGGGGGTGAGCTTGGGGAAATTACATCATTAAATGACATTTTAATTGGAGAATTAACCCTGATATGCAAATGAACCAAACTTTTAAAAGTGTGAAGAATTCGTGACCTGTCGTCCATCTTGGAGTCCATTTTTGAGAGTAGCCTCTGGCTAACCCTGGGTGTACCTTTGAAGGCCTTTCAAATAAATACCTACCTTTATTCCCTTATTCTTGTCTAGTCTCTCTTTTTACGTGGCCTCTCAAGGCATCAGTTCTGCACAGTACTAGTGTAGTAGATGCAGCAGTGTACCACCATCTGTGCTCACAGAAATTCCCACCCTGTCCCACCAGGTTCCCCCCAGGCAGCTGGTATTGTTTGGGGTCCCATTGCTCAGAAGTGAATGCCAAAAGATGCAATTTGAGGGCAATATGCTGTTACTTTCAGTTTTAATGTTTTGCCATTGCTGCTTTGAAGGGCTTTGCAAGCTTGCCTTAATGGATTGCTTTTCTTTGACAAACGGCAATTTTTATTTTAACAAAAGGATTTGGGGCAAATAGGTTAAAAGGAGAATCCTGCACTTTTAACTCCTGTTTCCTGGAGGAAAGGAGGAGATGCCTGCTTCTGTGTTGGAGCCTGAACTCTCTATGGGCAACTCCTGACCTGCTGGACATCACAGTCTGCTACACAGGGCCTTCAGTCCACTCCTCAGCAGGCAGCAGCACTGTGGGGTGTTTCATAGGGCCAAGGCATACGAGGGACAAAGGACAGACTCAGTCCTTTCCTCTTTCATGCAGCCTCTCTGCAGCCAGGTAGTAAATGCTTTTGCATGTGCTGAAGCTGGCCCAAAGTGGCTTGGACCCCTTGCCCAGCAGCGTTTGGTGGGCAGTGCTGCCATATACCATGCAGGCTGCACATGGGTAAGGCAGTGCCTGAGCCTCACACGCATCTGTAGGAACCTGAGCACTGATATCTCACTTCAGCCTCATCCTGGATATGTTTGTGCATGTGTTTTCACAGCCTTACAAATGAACAAAACGTATGGTTCTTTCAAGCAGCGATAGTGTCACAAGGAAGTGGCAGACTTGGGACATCAACACTGCAGCTCCAGTCTATCAGCCTGGGGAGTCCCTGCCCTGTGCATCTCTACTTGCAGCTGATCTCAGCAGGCACACCCCACTCTCCTCTTGGGTCCTCACAGTTGCAGCAAGTCCAGGAAAACGCGTGTAAGCTGGACCTCTGGGAATTACAGACATCTGAGGCACGCTGGGTGTTATGGGTGTTATAGGTGTTACTGCCCCTGCCTTTCTGCTCTCACCCCAAAAGCAGGCAGCAGATGCTGACTCACTCCTCACCAGCTCCCAAGTTACAGCCACTGAGGAAGGAAAAAATCAGCTTGCAGAAGGGGGATGGAGTGTGAACTGTGGCTGCAGATACTGGTCTCAACCTAGCGCTGCTGTGGCCAAGGAGCCAGCTAGAGCAGCAGAGCAGGACAGCAGCAGCCTGTGCAACCCCACACACTGCTGTGGGCAGCTCTCAAGCCATGTCAGAGCTGGGGCTGAAGCAAGTTCCAGGCAGGTTTAAAGCAAGATGGTGTAGCGATGACTGAAGGTCCCAGCCAGCAGTGTAACCACACGCTGCTCTGAGCCATCATCCAGCCTGGCCAGGCTTCCTTGCTTGTTACTGAATAATGCAGCAGCTTGCCACAGCCCCATGCCTTGGTGTTCTCAGCTGCAACCCAGAGTCCATAAAACTTCCCTTCCTTCATGGAACATTGCAAAATGTTTGGACCCAAAACCCTAGCTAAGAGCCAGCATTACTGGTGTTCAGCTGATAATGCTGAAGGTAAAGCTGCAACAACTTGGAACTTGGGGGAAGGAGAAAAGGAAAGAAAACCTCTTAATGTGGACTCATGCCAGCACCACAGCTGAATGCACAAATGAAAAAGATCTTAATTTTGGAAAGGGTGGGCATGCTGAGGCCATTGTAAGGCAAAGCAAAACAGCCAAGCTGTGACCAGCTAGCAGCTGTAACTGGCAGCCACAACTTTCCCACTCACAGCAAAGTGTCATTCACTGGGGGCAGCGGTGGCTTAATGGCCCTGAAAGAATCCAAGAAACAAATTTTGATCTGATAGCCAAGTTCCTTTGCTGCCAGTCAGGCAGTGGCACAGGAGGAGGCAGCATCCGATGGGATGGGCACGTGGGCTGGGTGCCTCCACATGGCAGCAAGGGGACGGCAGTGTGGAGCCCTGCTCTGGGAATCGCCACGATTAGAAATGAGTGCTTGTCCAAAGTATTACGACTACCACTTCAGCTGCTCCTCTCTGATATACTGTGGTGTCTTTGTCCAGCACCTGAGTAAAGCAAGCCCAGAGAGCACCAGAGGCTGCATGATGTTTCTACCTATTAATCTGTCTTTGAAGCACCCCTGGGTTTAGAGCAAATAAACTTTTGATTTCTAACAAAACCAGCAGCTTGTAATCCAAGACTGCCTGAATCAGAAGAGTACAAAACTTGAGCTTCAACCCTCTGCTTTAATTTCCTTCAGCAATTTATCACCTCTTTGCAGCTCACACATACAGAACACCAAGAAAAATTTCTTAACACCCCTTCGGCAAGCCACATGGAAGCAACTGCCACAGTCTTTTTTTATTATTGTTTTCAGGGCCTATGGCAAAGAAGACCTAAAAAAAAAAAAGTGCACCCAAACTAAACTAAGAAAGAAGAAAAAAATTAATTACTTACCTTCCACAGGCAAGACACATGGAAAGAGTATGAGAATCCACACAAAAGAGCAATTTTTTTTTTTTTTCCCCAAGAAGAATTTAGCTGGAAAACATATTGAGAACAGTGTCATCTCCAAATATGTATTTACACTACCTACCTACACACGTTTGTCTGTGCATCTATTATATATTTATTCAAATTATTTTAAATGCAGTAGAGAAGGGTATTGCTTGAAATTTCATGTAAAAGCAGGAAAAGAGGAAGTAAAATTCAGTCCCTGCTTCAAATCCACTAGTACTACATATTAATTTAATAATTTTTCTATTCTATTGCTCTGGTCTTCCATTAAAATCTCAGACCAAACTCAGGCAGCCTGTGTAATTTCAGGACAGATGCATTTGCCCTTATTATTTCCCATTCACACAGCGAAGGATTCTCTAATGAGGTGAATACTTGGGGCTCAGGTTTTTGCTGCTCCATAGCTTAGATTCTCATTTTACAGTGTTGTGAAGTGGTGGCAAAATGATGCCTTACTAAATGGTAGTATTTTACACCCACTAACCCAACTCTTCAAAGCGGTGTTAATGACTGTGCAGAGTGCAGAGCCAGAAGAATCAGACCTTAGGTGTCTATAGCCAGGAAAAGTGAGAGCAAGCGCAGCTCACTGTACTTGCAGCGCTGCAGCCCTGCCACGCAGAGGCTTGTGCAGCTCGTTCAGTTCTCTGCATCACCTGCTTGTAGCCATGCAGATAAGCAGCCTTCTTTGGACTAGGGTGGTAGCTACATCTTCTCTAATTTGCTGTTTCATTGACAGGTTTTGTGGCCAGGACTTGATGTCAAAGGCAATGTCTCTTACTCAAGAGCCATCTTCCCTCACCATGCCCAGCTCAAGGATACATTTAAGCCACAATAAATGCTAGAAACAAATCCAGCCCAGCTTTGAGACCACCACACAACAGACATGTCATCACCTGCCCTGGGGCTTGTAACCCTTTAATCTCTGAGATTTGTGCCTTGCATCCCACACAAAGTGTGACCAGGTTAATTAATTCCCTTCACTCGCCCTTATCATTCTTAACTCTGTGCTTTGCTGAGATGCGTTTCCACAAAACTACATCAAAAAGTAACAACGTTATTCCCAACGCACACTTCTTCATTAGGTCTGCTGCTGGAGTACTGAGCAGAAACACCCCACTGTGTCTGACTGTTTGGTGTACCTGTGTCTCTGTTCAGAGCTTCTTGTCTGACTTTCAGATCACAAGTTCTCCAAGGTGGGGAGTATCTTTGTATTGGGAATCTGCCAGTCTCCTGGTATACTGGAGTCCTGACCTGAGAGCAAACACAGAACAATCTTTCATCTCTCATACAGAGAGAGTGTAGAAAAAAAAGAATTCCGCCCAAATCACTTCAACTAGTCTTCTCTGAAATGTTTTGTTACACTGCAGGGCAGACACTTTACATGGGACAGGTAATGGTTCCCATTACCCTTTGCTCTTGAGATTCTTTTCAAACACCATGTCTATTGCAGAGGAAAAAAGCATTCGTGTAGCTGCATTTTGCTCTGACAGCCTCTCAGTAAGTGGCAAATCCCCTCTCTCCTATCTGTGCCCTTGATAGGCTTACAGAGCCCACTGAGAGGAGGCTGACATGCAATCCACTAAGTGCCAGCATCGCAGTTCCCTGCTGTGTCCTATCTCCTGCACACGCAGAGACATTTGCCAGTTTGGGGCAGTGGTGTGTTGGCACTGGGGTATCAGTTCCTCCTTTCAGAAACAGGAGATATAATGGATGCGTTATTTTTCTTCCTGGGACCACCTACCTACTGATGGCCCTACAGCACCATTAATGTGCAATCCAAACACCGCCCAATTTGCCTACAGACAAGTTTTCCTCTTAAGCCCCATGTGCTTTGTACTAGAAATATGTATGAGCATGTGAGTTTCTACTGCTAATACCAGAGGCACAAGGGAGAGTACATGTGTACAGATGGATGATGCTTGCACAGTAAACCCTATGTAATCCATAATAGAATATGGTGCCAGTCAGTCATTTTGTCACTTCAGATTTGCCTTTGTCTTTTCTTTTACTACATATAGTGCATTTCCAGAAGTTCTTCCACAGCATGCAAGATTTCCTTGGAGAAGGAGAGGGATTCATCCACTTGATGTTAGGCATCTTATTGAGACTTCTAAGCTGCCCACCTTAAGTTCTCTTTATGAAATACTCTAAACTTGGTTTACTTCTGTCTTCACTCCAGGCTGATTTCAGAATAATTACTATTCCTGAGTTTAGAGTGGAAAATCAAGAAATGTTATTTTGCTTCAATGCAACCTCAGAGTAACTTACCCCCTGGGGCAGGCTAAGTGAGGAATTTGATCCTGTCCACCCAGGGAAGAGGGATACAACCATGTGGCCAAGTAGCAAGGGTCATGAGATAAGGTATGGAGAAGAAGGAGGCAGTCCTCAACACCTCCCTGTGCTCAGGCCATACCCATTGCTGCTGTTGGCAGGAAGGATCACTGGAATTGACACCAGTTTGGGAACAGACAACTCTTTATAACTACTCATGGAAATTGAGGTAAAAATGGCTTATAACCAAAAATTCAGTAGTGCTGCAAAGGGTGGATAAATCTGCACTAGAAGAAGAAGACCAGGTAACATTGGCTGGGCCCTCCACCTGAAAAACTGCTTCTGCCTACAGCATCGGGCTTCTGACAGTGCAGCTCACCTGGATACCCCAAACTAAATAAGCTGTACTGGTCAAAGCTTTTACTTTTCCCTTTGTGTAACTGCATCCACAAAAGGCTTTTGGTAGTATAGAACTGCTGTTAAAAAAAATCACACTTCAAATCAAGAGTATTTTTTTGGTAAGAGTTGCTGGAGTGTGATCTTTAAAGCACTTTACACTTGTGATTCTCCTCTGTTGTGCTCATCCCACACCACAGCACTGCAGGAGTCAGGAGCACTCACACAACATCAGTAGGCAATCTTCCCTGGTCACAGCATGTGCACAAAGTGTATATTAAACACCCATCAATATTTGGCACAAGGAAACTATTTGGCATCCCACTGTCACCCAAAGACATTTCAGCTTTAAAGCTGTACCTGTACAGATTTAAATTAAACCTGCACCTATACAGCTTTAAATTCAGCCTGCCATGGACTGCTTTTGGCCACCGAGGCCAGCCAGCACAGTATGGCCTGTGTCTATGCTACCGGCTGCTCTCCTTTTCCAAAACCTGCCTCCGGTCTGGTCACTGGGAATGGCCCATGCTGGCTCCCAAGCACTGCCTGCGACCTGCTGAGAGGGCTGCTGCCTGCTTGGAGCGGGTAGCAGCACAGATGACCGAGTTCCCATCCCAGGGATTTTCCCTGCCGCTGTTTTTTGACTCAGATGGACGCAGACAAGGCGTCTGCACAGACTGCAACACGTGCTGAAGATCTCCGCTTACGTTATTGCACAGAAGGTTTAGGACTCCATAGGTTCAGGCCAGCAGTCTTCACAAAGAACAGTTCAGCAAAGCATTTATACATATGCTTGGCTAGGAGTCAGCTAAAATCTGGGATAAAGAAGTCCTGTTTCTGTGCTTTTCCATAGCAAAGTGGAAGACCAGTAGGAAATGCAGGTCCTCTGGATGCCTCCTGCAGCTTTGCAGTGTATGTGTGGTAGTCATCATGATGTCCACACAGTATTTAACCAGAACCTGCCCACTTTGAGCATGGTGTCCCTGTAGGTCTGTCATAGCCCCCCAGTGACTTGACATATCTCTCAGTGACTTGTCAGCTCTTTAGAGATGAGGAAATGGAAAAACCACAGAAGAATACAAAAGCAAGGAAAGCTCTCCAGAGGTAAATAGTGACTTTTACTAGAGCAGTTAAGACAGCTGGAAATAAGAGACTTTAAAGAAAATATTTTTTTAAAATTAGTGTTTCTGAAAGGTTATCCCTTTTTTCCAACTGTCACTTGAGCTAGGAACACAAATTGCCTTCTCCTTGCTATTTTCCTTAGACCAGCCTAGCTGTTACTGTTAAAATTACTCTCACTCTCTGCAGAGGAGTGGATCACCTAAAAGAACCACACCTGCTGCTTCTAGACATGATGCAAACACTTCATACCAGCACCAGAGCAATCTGCCTCCCTTTCCATGGCATAATCCCATGAAATCAGAATTTGAGGAGTAACCAGTCCAGCTATTAAAATACCCATGGCTAAAGCAGGGAGTAACTTCCCAATCCATTGTGTGAGCATCATGTCTGCAGATCACAAAGTCCTACTGGTTGGACAGACTGAGATTAGATTAGATCAGATCAAATTACATTTGATTAGATCAGAATTAATTCAAGATGGGTGCTTTATTATCTCTTGACAAGGTTCTTGCTCTTGTGCTGGGATTTTAGGGAGCCATGAAACATCTTGAATGTTTAGAAAATACAGATACATTTGTATTCTGCCCAGAATTTGTGATTTTCTTATTGTTAAAGATTTAAGAGGGGACTGAGGTGTAAAACCAAATTGTAATCCTGTTCAAGACAGATATGCTGTATTACCAGCACTGTTGGAAGTGCTAAATGACAATGTCACGTGGACAATTTTTAGCTGGGAAGGAGAGATGCAGTTTAAGGGATAAATAAACACGGCATGTTTAAAGATTCTCACAGTAAAAAATAAATACCTTCTGAATACAATGATTCCTCTCTCATGACATGGTTGGTTGTTTGCACCATACAAAACCAACAGCAGCATAATATTCTCAACCTGAAATAGCTGCTATACTTCTGTTCTGAAGGTTGTTAGACCAAATTTTTGCATATCCTAAAAGTCTGAATGCATCAGTGAACTACAGGAAACTTCTCTTATGTTTAGCATTGTGCAAACTAAGTGTTGAGTTCTTACTTACCTAACGACAGGATTCCTCAGCCTCCCCTTGCTCTCCTATTTTTTCTACTGAAATAAGGGCTCAAGTCCAGACACCTTAGGTTCTCTCAGCAGGCCTGGAGGCTCTCACTGCTCTCTGTGCATATGAGGGAAAGTGCCATGCTTCTGGTTTTTGCCTGGGAGCTTTCAATGAAGAGTTGAGAGAAAAGGCAAAATGGACACTTCTCCTTAGGGGAAGGCAGGAACACTGAACTTTCTCAAGGAAGTTTGCTTTATAAACTTATTCAGCTGGAATTTTTTAATTGTCACATATACACATGTAATAGCTTCACTCTCATGTTCTCCATATCTCCTTATCCCTCAAAAGGTTTTCCAGAGTCAAATAGGAAATAACTTCTAGGTTTATCCACAAACTCTCTGTTCTATTGGGGAACAAGGCCATTAGGTGCATGTGCAGAAAAACAGAATGAAGGAGAGGGCTGGAAGATTTTCCAGAGATTCTCAGGCTCCTCACTGTCTACAGAGGGCATCAGAGAAACAATTTAGCTTAAGTCACTTAAGTGACTTAAAAGGCAAAAGCAAAATAGATTCTGTAACCACCACTGATGTATAGTGATGGAGCTATTCAATCAAGTCATCAGTGGTCTCAGGTTTATCCTGAAGGCATATCAGATCCAATCAGCTTCCTAACGATCACTGGCTTTTACAGATTTCTTACAGGAACCAAAGGAATTAGGTCATGTTGGTGCTGAGACTTCTCTTTTGGGGGGTGCTTCTCATACATTGTTTGAAAAGTTAGCTGCATGGTACAAGTTGTTTTTCTGTGTTCTTGGAAACCCATGGTCACAACAACAGATAAATTTAAGTGAGTTCTAAATGCAAGGGCACATCCACATTTGTGTGCTAAGAATGGCTCAACCTAATAAGAGGAAAAAAATGGAACCCAATTTAAGGTGTTCTTGGGTTTCCTTCTGCACTTTATTTGTTTCACTGGTTGCAGTGCTCCTTCACCATTCATTAATATTGGAGTGGATGAGGCAGACTGCACCATCAATCAGCCACATTTCAGGGAAGTCGCCACTGGGATGGCACAGTTGAAAACATCCCTCCTTGGGCTGTGTCTTCAAACCCACCGCAGGACGTCAGTGGCTTTTGTGTCGTTCTAAACAGATTATCCTCTCATGCAAAAGAGACAGAAGAGGAATGTGAAGGCAGATACCATTCAGGACACATACCGGGTTTGCGAGCAACATCGAGAAACTTCGTTTGGATCCCCTCCCATGTCCTCCTCCTGCCCTGTACAGCATGATTGACATTCATCAAATAAAACCTGTACACAGCTCTGTTGTCCATACCACATTTTGACTGAAGCCAGTCATATGTTTAGGAACTGGGTATTAACCTGCATTTCTATGGATTTACCTTTGTCTGCAACTCTCTCATCTTCTTGGACAAAAGGAGAAATACTTTTTGAGATGTATTTAACTGTTGTCATGTGTCCTGGTGAAATACTGCAGTCAGGTGCTGCCCTTCATTTCTTCTGTGTACAGGCACTGACAAACAGCAGCAAAGACAGACGTGCAGATACAGAGATAACATATGGTCACCTCAAAATTTGGCATCACTATTGTCTGTTGAAGCCACTGAGAATGCTTCCAGTGAGTGGGCAGAGGATTTCAGATATGACATTTAAAAGGCACAAGCAAGAAGCTTTAAACTATAATGTGTTACTAACAGAGCTAAAGCAGTCTGACAGCCCCTAGCAGACATGAGGCAGCCCGGGAGCTCTGTCTCAGCTGCTTTCCTTGGTCTCCACATGACAGCAGCAGCCTCTGAGCCTCAGCAGGTACAGACACAACTCCTGGGAGACATTACTGGGAATGTGTTTTGCTTTTATTCCTGCTTTAAGTTAAACTCTTTGCCTTAAGCACCCATGGTGGCAGGTGACAGGTTTCCCTTTATTTTGCCTCAGGTGAGGATACCAACCACTAGGTTTCAGAGGCATCAGATTTGTAATGTGAGTCACCACAACAGCACTGGTTTAAGCTATTTTATCATAAGCGTGGCTTTTGAACTCTGGTGGCATAACTTAAAGCACAAGAGGAGCAACAGCCTGGCCCTGAGTAGATTAAGCGACTACAAATGGCAAATGCATTGTCTAGCAGCACTGGAAAGCTGAAATAAGGCCACAGCACACCCTAACTCTAGACTGATGGTGCTAGTTTGGGTGGTTTGCTTCTACAAAAAAAATAAGCATCCTGAAACTAACACTGTTCTGTGCTCTCACATAGTTTTAATAGAAGTTATTTCACTGTCGTTTGAGGCCATTTTGTTACAAGGATGCTCAATGTAGGGAAAATGAAAACAAAATGACCTAGAGAGAGATGGTGACATAGGATCATCAAATGGTCTGGGTTGGAAGGGACCTTAAAGATCATCTAATTCCAACCCCCTGCCATGGACAGGGACACCTTTCACTAGACCAGGTTGCCCAATGCCCCATCCAACCTCGCCTTGAACACTCCCAGGGATGGGGCATCCACAGCTTCTCTGGGCACCCTGTTTCAGTGCCTCATCATCCTCACAGTAAAGTATTTTTTCTAACATGTAGTCTAAATCTACCCTCTTTCACTCTAAAGCCAGCACCCATTGTCCTGTCACTACATGTCCTTGTAAAAAGTCCCTCTCCATCTTTCTTGTAGGCTCCCTTCAGGTACTGGAGGGTTGCAGTTTGGTCATCCTGAAGCCTTCTCTTCTCCAGGCTGAACAAACCCAATTCTCTCAGCCTTTCCTCGTAGGTGAGCTTCTTCATCCCTCCAATCAACTTGGTGGCCCTCCTCTGGACTTGCTCCAACAGGTCGATGTCCTTCAGTGTGACATGTACAACAGCCCATGCAGCCAGGTCTCATCTCTGTTCCTGTAAAGCCTGTTCTAAACCTGGAAGTGGTAACCATGCTGGAGAGGAGCCTTGCTTTTCACAGACAGACGTATCAGGAAGATATCACATGCAAGTGCAGGTATATCAATATAAATGCACCTTATGACAGACATGTTATTTCCATTCCTCAACCAGAGTTGCTACAAAATCACTACAGCCTTTAATCTAACCTAAGCCTCTGCAGGGAGGAGTATTCCTTTAGCTAGACAAATTGACCTTATTATCCTCGATACACTTCAGCAGCTTAAGCACCTTGTCAAGTAGATTTTTAGCAGTAGAGGGCTCTTTAATTTAGCTTGCAAAGGCACGACACCATGCTATGGCTAGCAGCTGAGGGAAGGTGCTTTTGGATAATACTCAGTAAACAGGACTGGATTACCAATGTTCACTTTCACAGTATGCTTCATTTGCTAATTTATCATAGTTTTAAGATTCCTCTGGCCATGTGCTCCCCTCTGTCCCCCATTTAGAGCTGAGGGTAGAGTGTGGGGTCCACATCAGATCTGCTGCCCATTGAGGAGATTTTGTACTCCAGCCCCAGCTGGTCTGGTGGAGGCAGATCCCACTGCTGCAGCAGATGTTTCTGCCCCCTCAGATGTGCCAAATCCTACTTCAACTGACTGCATGGTCACATGCTATCTGAGGGGGTAGAAGCCACTAGTGAAAGACAGGGTAAAGAGGCAGCACTTAAGTCAGATTTTGGGTTTGCCCCTTCTTTTTTCTCCCCAGGCAATAGACAAAATGATTCAGGATAGACCTCAATTTAATAATTGCACCTCACAATAGGAGAAGTGATGAACTGAAAATGTGCTCCGTTTTTCTCCCTAAAGTTTTTCTTCTTAAAGCTTTAAATCAAACACACCTGAAAAATATGATCTAGCTCAAACAGATATTAGAAATCTCCTCAAATTAATGTCCGTCTGCTGTCTATCTATCTAACATCCATCTATTAATCCAAAGGTAACTGGCAGGTATGGGGAAATCTTATTATTCTTGAGCTAGACCAGTTACTGCAACAATGAAAATGCATTTGTTGAAGAAGTCTTAAAAAAAACCAACTGAGAACTTGCAGGTGATGACTGAGGAGGTCCATCCTGCTTCCTTGGCAGTCAATGTGAAGTGCAATGAGCATAATGCTGCTCTAACTTGCCCCTTCAGAAGAAACTGGACAGTTGACATATGATTTTTCCCATTTTAGGTCACTCTCAGCCCTTTCCAGACTAATTTCTGAGCTTGACTTCTAACCAGGAGCTCAGCACAAAGCTGAAGTGTGTTTGAAGACTGGACAAAATTACCTGCAGAGAGTTCAGAAGTTGGATTACCCCAGCAATGTGTGGGGGGTGGCATGGAGGCACTTGCACACAGCAGGATTTTTCAGAGGTTATGTTATTAGTCAAAAGGTTATGAGTGGGTGTAGAACTTAGATTTAAGTAAACTTAAGAACTTAGATTTAAGTAAAGTTTGTCTTTTTCATTCTCATTTGTTATTCAGCCTAGCAATAACCAGTAGGAATATATTGCTTTATAGAAGATTCTGAAACTTGTAATAATTTTAGATCTGTAAAAGAGTAGTAATGGAAAAAGACCAGCAACTAAGTGGAGGTGAAGCAAAAGGACAGATTTGAACCCTCCTTTCTCTTTAAGATAATTTGCATTGGGTTCTGCACACTTCTCTGGGTAAGTCCCAGCCATTCTCCTTTGCTCATCCCCACCTTCCCCTTGCAAACTCTGAGCTCCATTACAAAATAAAGCACTTTCTGATGGCATCAAGCACAGTGATGGGTTTGTACAATAGAAAGCATTTAATTATTTCAAAAGCCGTATTTCCAGTCCCATGACTTCTCCTTTAGCTGCTTAGTAGAGGTTTCCTCAATTATGTCTGAACAGGTTGCTTTTGCACCAAAGTGAAGTTTTTATCAAAAGAAAACAAAGCTTTAATGGCATTACAAAAGCTCTTCAGAGCTATGTATATCTTCAATCATCAGCCCCTCCTCAAAGATACAAGGATGCTCAGAAAGCACACCCAGGCAAAATGAAACATGATGACAGACTGCAAGGATACCAGGACTGGTGTTAAATTAGAATCTGTATTCAAAAAATTAGTTGTCACAGAATATTCTCATCTGAAAGGAACCCATAAGGATAATTGAGTTCAGCTCTTAAATGAATTCCATATGGGGATTGAACCTGCATCCTTGGGGCTAGGAATCAGCTGTTCCTACAAGCTTTCAGACTCAGAAAGCAGTGAAACCAGAAAAGTATCTGCCTTGGAAAACAGAAATGCAACATCAAAACAATTTCAGTCAAGACAAAGCCAATTTAAGCCAAGATGAAGTCTGTATCTCAAAGAAAATCTGCAAAATTTTCGGTTTGGGGTTTGTTTGATTTTCTTCTTCTTTTTTTTTTTTAATCTATGTTTAAACAGAATCAAAACCACAGCAAAAAAAAAAAAAAAAAAAAAAAAAAAACAGTTGTTTTACAGTGTTTTCAGCTCCCAGAAACTTCAAAACATGATCCAAACAGATGTGGAAATAGAATTAAACCAGTAAAAAATATGCACTGTCAGTACTGTCAGTCTACAGGATTCTAAACCAAAGTAGATTCTTAATATTCCTCAACGGTTTGAAAGTTTCAAAACCAGTTTGCCCCTTTCTCATAGATGCAATGCTTCAAAAGCTGAAGAAGTTCAAAACACTGGTTCTTGGTTTGTTTCTGTCCAGTTTAAATACAGATCATGCCAGAAGTGTGACTTTTTCCACAACAAAATCAGGAACATAACAATCTCCACAGATATTTAAAGTAAGTTTAAAGTAATTAGATTATGTTGTATCATCTAGAATATAAGATTATAAGTAATAATATCATATTTTTTTCAAAATACATTCTGCTTTATCACCACCTATGGATCTTGGAAGATGGTTTGATATAATAGTTAAGATCTCGCATATACTCTAATTGTTTTAAAACCGTATCATTTAATGTATCACAGCAGTTCCTATTAGTCTTCCTTTACCTTTAAATTTTTTTACCTAGTCCACTAAAAATAAACAGTTAAATTACAAACCTAGTGTTAATTGTGGTCAGGTATTTTCTTAATATACTCTATGAAAGATGTAGCTTCTCTTTATCCATAGAGAGTGCCTGAGGGGTTTTTAAAGTTAAAAAATATACACATAAAGGAAGACAGTAAGGCTTCTGATTGTTGTCTGCATACAAAATACACTTTTTCTAGTCCTTGAGGCTAGAAAATTGCTAAAATCCGTACAGAAGACACAGGAGAAAGGAGAGACCTGACTTCTGTGGATGGAACCTTAAATATAAAGTCTGCAGTCTAGCATGTCTTTATTTTTATACTTATGCAGCTTTAATTCTAGATTAGCACTTCAGAGAAGGGCCATCATTCTTGGAAATGCACAAATTTAAACACTTTAAGGTGAGAGAGACACAGTAAAACCTGCTTTCAAGTAAAACCAGAGCATCCTCAGCCTTTCTGTAGAGAAAAATGCAATGCGAAAATAGGGAAAACTTCAAGTCACACAGCAGCGACACAGAAAGATCACAAAGCTCAGATCTTCACAGCTGATTTTTATGGGATGGAGATAAGCACACCAGAAAAAAAGAAAAAAAAAACAAAAAAAGAAAAAAAAAGAGATAAAAGAGTAGTGAGCCCTATGGCAGGAAAATTAGGTTCAAAAGGGATTTCCAAGTGCTGCAGATGATGGGTATGTTACTCCCTGATGTCTCTGAATTAGCTTTGGTCTTTGTGACCAGGTGATGTGAACAGG
The DNA here is from genome assembly GCF_017639235.1 of Corvus kubaryi. Classification (NCBI taxonomy): domain Eukaryota; kingdom Metazoa; phylum Chordata; class Aves; order Passeriformes; family Corvidae; genus Corvus; species Corvus kubaryi. The sequence continues at coordinate 19,360,788 of NW_024581137.1, read as the reverse complement.
ACTAGACCTGCACAGTCCTTGCATTAACTAAGCGCTGCCCAAGAACCCCTTCAACTGGCAAGTCAGCAATGCTCCTCATGCCTTCCATGCAGAGCAAAAGCCACAAGGGCCACCTGTGTGGCAGAAACCTGCACTGTCCTGTGCCAAACAGGCAAGGGAAAATCAAGGTGGGAGAAAGGAAAAAAAATCATTAAATCAAAATGCAAATAATTTATACGTCAATATGTTGAAAATCCTGTCGTTAAAAAGAGCAAGCAGTTGACTGAAACCACTTCTCTCTAAAACTGGCAGTGTATCAAAATGTTTTTAAAAATAATCAGAGAGGTGCAAACCACCGAGGGGACCCTGCTGCTTGCTAACTGGAAAGTGGCTTGTACTTCTCAGGGCATGACTGATTTTGGCCCTGTTGCAGGTCAGCACACTTCCCACATGAGCCTGAGATATGGATGCCTGCCAATTGACACAGCCAGCACCAGCCCCATGGCCACCCAACTGCAGTGGGCTCTGCAGTGACATGCAGCAATCCGGCACGAGCTTTCCACCACGCAGTGCCCGACAGGCTGGTGGCTCTCCTGCTTGTCAGCAATGAGGAGATGATCAGGAGATGCACTTTTTTGGCTGTGGATGAACCACTCACATTTCAGGGAGGGCTGTAGCACACCAGGGGCGTGCAGCAGGATGGTGTGGTCCCACAGCAGGCCCAGGGTGCCAGTGCATGCCGTCTGGGCTAATGGAAGTGTTGGCTTTTTCCATGGTGCTTTCTTCCCTAAAAGTTACTTGCGGCAGGAATATGTCCCTTGTCTGCTTAGGAAGTGAGGGATGGGCAGAGCCACTGAAAAGGCTCAGCCTTGAAAGGTAACCCAGAGCTGGGCCTCAGCTTCACCTCCTGCAGCTACCATTTCATGGTATGATATGTTCGGTGGTGACTCTGGGGTGCTGACCTGCATCCTCCCCGGGCTGCTGATCCTCTGGTGCTCTGGCACCTCCTGGCTGACAGGATCCCACCCTGCCATTTCCAGTGATCACCCAGCAAGGTGGTTTCAGGGGAAGGAGCCAGCTCCAGCTGCAGAGTGGTGCTTTGGCAGATGGCACAGCCAGGGTCAGCCATTGCCCCACCTCCCCGTGGCCCAGGCCCGACGCCGGGCTGCGGATGCGCTGGACAAAGAGATCCTGGCTGTCTTGTCCTCCCTCCGCAGGTTCCCACCCGCACAGCTAGTAAGGCCTGACAAACAACAGAGGATGCTCTGCTAGGGCTGTCAGAACCAAACAGCGCAATTACCCTCTGCCGGATTGCTTCAAGTTGCAAACAAAAGATGACAAACAAAACACACAACAGATCCCCCTCCAGGCCCGCAGAGCAATCAAGAGGAGGCTGACAATGGCAGGGCCCCTCCGGCCCTGTGCCAAGGACACTCACCCCCAACAACAAGCACATGCTGCTGCCTCGCAGAGCCCCTGGCCACCCGCCATCCCTTTTGTCTAGCACGTATGGAGCCCATCCTTGCTTGCAGACCGCCCTGGCTATGCCAAAGCTGCATCTACCACCGGCCTTCTTGCCAAGAGCTCAGTACTTCTCCCTGCTGCAATCTCAACCCTCCACTGTCAGCTCTTGCCCGTGCAACACTACCGCCACCATCTCCTCCTCCTCCTTCCCGGGGAGCTGGATGTAACACAAGGGTTAACATGAGCTACCCAGAAATGAGTCAGCAAGTTCCTTGCCCCCACAGCCACCGCTTGGTTTCCAGAAATGCTGACTGTTTCCAGATAAGCCCAGCATCTGAGGAATAAATGAAAATGTGACTCCAAGCCTCAAAGTTGATGAACACATAGCTGAGCACTGTGCTCCCCTGGCCAACACCTCGAAGTGGTATGTAAGAACCTAAGATCACTTTTTATTCAATGACAATTTGACAACAAAAGCTCTTCAGCTGGGTGCCATTAGGTCTGTGCAACTAATGTAATTCATTCACCACTGCAATACTGAAAAGTGAAATGCAAACTCCACTGGTTGCACTTGTTTCTGAGGCTTGCAGTCCCCATCCTACATCTCTTCCCTGCAAGCATTTCCTTTCAAAAAAAAGAAGCACAAGGACAATGTTTTTGACTAAGTAGAAAAACGTTTGTTCTTCTCTCACTTGACTACGAAGATATGATGGTCAAGGCTGATGGGATTAGGAGTTAAGGCTGGTCTGGCTGAGTACTGGGGCTCAATGGGCTACCCCAGTCTCTCACAGCTTCTAAACAACACATGAAGCCCAAAGAAGAGAATGTGATCTCTGTGAGCTGTAGCTGCAAGGGAGGCAGGAAACACTGTGAGAATACTTTTTCTCAACATACATCAATGTTTCCACTTCCAGACCAGGAGGAAGTCCTCCACAGAAAGACTTTAAATCAAAATGTTCAGTCAGTACACAAGATAATCAACATTTTTAGGACTTCAAGGAACACAGCTAATGGCCCCTGTGGTATGGGCTTCAGACAAGGGACACCTTTTCACCTGATTATGAAGTACTAGAAGCAAATGTTCACATTACTATGATTTCCCATTAATCTAAGCACTGTTTTAGAGACAAATGCCATGTACTTCGATAACGAACCTAAATTTGGAAATAAGCAGCTTAGATCATAAGGGTCTACATGTCACAATCAGTATCTGCTGACTTAAAGCATTGTTAGCCTGTACAAATTATCGTAAGTCTCATGAATGCGTCTCCTTCCCTAAAGGTCTGTATCCTATAATCATGTCATTTAATGACAAGCTCAGGTTCTTGGCTGCTTTCTTTTATTTGCTGGTTTGGGGTTTTTTTCTTTTTGAGGATGAAAAGCAAATCAAGCAGATCCATGTTCACTCATGCTAATCAAACAGGCCACACAGATGTTTATAACATGGTCAGGGTAGGGCTTGAACCTTGGTTTCCGTGATTTATGTTGCCAAATTTATCAATAGCAAAAAGTCAAAACCAACTGGGAAAAAAGTTGAGATTCAGTGGAGAAGAGGGAGAAGTCAAACAAAAAATCTGAAGCTGTTTCAACAATTTCTCTACATTGTGTATATATTTATACATGTTTTCCAAAGAATACTGATTATTATTTACATGAAAAGAAGATGGCAACATGTACAAAGAAAAGGCATGGTGCTTTTACACAAACAATCAAGTAATTTTCCTAAAAGCACTGTATATTTCTGTGCACGATTTTATTGCTTTTTAAAAATTAATTTTTTTTTTGAATTTTTTTCCCCCAATTTGTCTATTTCTCCCTGCCCACTCTCATTCCGAGAACCAGTGTCACACATTACATCTGAGCTCTCATTTAACATAACCTACCTTACAGCCATTCAGACTTAAATTCTGCTTATTAAAACTGATTTCAAGTGATCATTTTCATTTTGGCTCACCCATTCACATAAATTTAACTTCTCCAATATTAGGTTCAAACAGTGCCCATTTGCAGCTTGCGAGTAATTTTTAATATACTTTTACCACAAATTAAAAAAAAAACCAAACCCACTAGTTTATTCAACCAAGTCTCCATTAGTCATCATGAACCATATAAGCAACAAATACGGTTTTTATTTCATATATTCATTGGGTGTTCAGGGTGAGGGTGGAGGTACGAGTGGGTGAAAAGAGGTTACTGAGGTTAAAAAGAGGAACGTATGACTGTGTACGCCCCTGGTACTTCTGCTGCTTATTCCTTCTTTGCTTTGTGTTGTATGCTGGTAGACACAGAGCCAGCATTCTTGCACAGAGATCACTTGCTTCTGTAGCAATTTCTTCTGCACATTTTAGCTAATGGATGTGGTTGCCTATGTGGTTTTATCTCAGCATGCACAAGTCCAAATACAGCATTAATTTTGGCATATGTCTGTATATTCCCACAATATTTATCAAGCGTGATTAGCTATAAAATGGAATATGTGTTACTACAGGTTCCCTTAAATTTGTGTTGAGTTTGTGTATGCCTAATATACGTTCACAAAGGCAAAACCACCCAAACATATGCATATACCTGTATTAAAGGGATGGATTTCCCCGTGTTATCTTCTGAATATTATCAGTATGGAAAGCTCTGCACAACCAAGAAATCACAGACTCAGAGGCTTAATGCCCTGGCCTGTCTGAGCTCTGCACAGTCTGAGAACCAGCAAACAAAAGCAAGACAATTCAGGGCACGCTCAGTCATCCTGCCAGTGCAGTAATCTTCATACAATAAAGTGGTCACTGTTCTCAATCTGCTGCGTGCCTCTGCCACTGTCCCAAAGCCCTGGTCTCACTTTTGTCGAAAATCTCTGGGTAAGATACTCTTTGACCTCCTACGACCTCAGTGTCACCCGCTGAGGATATTCCAGCTGTCACTGAGGAAACTACGATCTGAACGCAGTACTTTCTTCAGAGCCTCTGCATGCAGAGATCCATGTGATGGTGAACTACTCCTCTCTAACAGGCAGATCAAGTGGGGGCTGCAGCTGCACGAGCCAAGGGAGATGCAGGTCAAGGCTCTCTCTCACAGCAGTGTCAGCCAGCTTGTGGAGGTTTTATTCCAAGACCATCTCACATTCACCCAACACTATCTCTTAACCAGCACTGGCAGGTGTCTCCAGGCACTGCTCCACCCCAAAACACAAACCCAGCAGTGTCTACACAGGATCAGTCCAGGGACAGCTCAGCACTCCCAGTGAAACCTGTGGGAGGCGCTGAGCTGGAAGAACCACCCTCATGGAAATCTCCACCTCTGCTGGAAAGAGAGGGCAATGGCTGTCTTTTCCTCTTCCCTCCTGCCTCATACTTTTCCTGCTCAGCTCTAGTGAATTTTGTTCATTATTTATAATTAGAAAGTGGAAAGCAATTACTGTCTTCCTGGTTGTTCATACTCTAAAGCAACACTTATAGAATAGAGAAACAGCTGAAATCTAGGCCATTTCAAACACTTAACAGTAGTCCTAGTCACACCTGTCCCTGAATCCCCCCAACAATGTTTGTGGTTTTGCATCACATTTTCCTACATTAAAAAAAAATATATTAAAATTATCTTTTTGTTGCCAGTTGAAGAACCCACAAACAAATGGGCAAATCTGACTAAGTGCTTAAGCAGAGAAAACAATGGAAATGTGTATGCACCAAAGGCTGTCAACAGTCCCACAGAAAGAATTGGAAAGACTGAAAAAAATTCTTTAAGCTCTTGTAACAACAAAATGTCAAAACCAAACAAATAACAGACAGAAGTGGGAGCTAAGTGTTGACTGTGCCTTGTTAAGAGTTTAGTGAGCAAAGCTGTCCCAGCCTTCCCCTGGGGTGTCCCAGTCCAGCCCTGGGACTTGCAGCTTTCCGGGACAGCTATTGGAAAGGCTTCCTCCTCCCCTCCACCCTCCTTAATTATTGTTAATACAATTTGTCTAAAATTCTGGTTCTGACATTCAGATACTGGTATTTGTAGTGCCTGTTTATTTTCCTTCTTTTTCTTCTTCTTCTTTATTTTTTAATATTTTTTTACAATCCCCTTTTTACGCTTAACCTCGAATAAGTTACGAATTTCCTGGCTTCTGTGGGTTAGATAGGAAACTCAATGTTACTATTTTGGTGTAGAATGCAGACATTTTTGTGGTCATATGAGCTAAACTCAACAGGAAACAGCATTTCTATTTGCCTGTTGGCTCAGGCTGCATATCCCACATCTATAGTGCAGAAATAACCGATAAACTGATGGGAAACTGATGGGAAACTGATGAAGGACAATTTAGACAGAAGGAATTGGGAGGCGATATGCCAGTGGTCCAGGTATAAACCATACCAAGAATTTACACTGCTGCTTTGCATTCAGGGGTTTGTATGAAAATCAGGACCAGCTACAAAGCCTTGGTTACTACACTGCCCTTGTTTTTACACTCAAGTAGGGAAGAAGGCTTCCAAAGGGAGACCTCCAGGAGCAAGCCTAGAGCTTGTCCTCACTTTAAGTATTTTCTTTGCAAGTAACTGTGACAGCAATTACTTTTTTTTTTTGTCATAGTCATTCTAAGACAGAGTTGCCAGAAATCCATGGGGGGAAGAATCAAATCTAGGGAGTCAGAAAATACATATTTATATATTTGTTCTCAATATGTCCACATACAGCAAGTTTGGTACACAGCACCTGTGGGAATGCTGCAGCTTGGAAGTTGGAAGGGACAGAATAGCACCACAGTTGCATTCTGCCCCTGAGATCAGGAGCCTGCAGCAAGGGTACTGAGAAATGTCTGTGATTTGTGCGGGTATGGAGTTGGGTCTCAAACTACAACATTTTGAGAGGAATCTGTGGGAAATGGTGCTGCTCACCTCAGACTGACCCCAGCAAGGTACTGGCTTCTCCTTGCCTCTTTTAAAAGAAAATGTTTCTTCAAGTTAGTCCTACAGGTTTCTAGCATCATGATTAAACTCAAAGACAAACATAATTTGTACAACACCCTTCTAGGTTTATCTCATTCTTGCTTTGTCCAGCCACAATTCACTCACTCTTCCTCTGATATACTACAGCTCTGGGACCTCAAGAACTGCCTGTGCATCCTCGCTCGGGTAGGTATGGGGGTGGAAAGGGCTGTGGTGGAGTAATGCTCCTCATTCATCGCTTTCCGAGCTGAAAGTCCCTTTTCTAAATTTGAAAGTCTTGTTCTGTATGAGAGTCTTGGGGAAGCTTGGCACAACCCTTTTTAGGTTTTATCTCGGTTGATACCTTGTGGTAGTAAGGTTGAAGGGGGTCACATACTTCCTCTGTGATCTCCACCCAAGCCACGTGAAAAAAAAAGTGCTGTGAAAACCTGAAGCTCACTTTCTATCAGGCAAGTCTGTATTCATGGCAATAAATGGCAATATTGAATATGAGCCTCAACGGGGGGTCTGTTAGGAGCAGGGTTTCCATTTGTACGTGCATCTGGCAGTGTTTTGTGTACCAACAAATTCAAGTTCCCCCACCCTGGCTGCTCCATCGGCTTTGTCCACCATTCGTGTGGCTTCACATAGGGGAGAGAAAAATGTATTAAAAATAGGAAAATGTGACTGTCAAACTCCCACCCTTGACAGGTGAGACTCAGAGAGTAGAAGCGATCTCCAATATCACATATAATTTGGTTTTGTAATGACCATCTTCTGAATCTTTTTCCACATTCAGTCACCCTGTTAAAGGAAATCTGGGGTATCCCAGAAGTCTTTCATGTCCTAACCAACTAGTGCAATCTAATAGCCAAATCATGACCACAGTTAAAAGGACCCTTGGGGAACAGATCCCTCTCTGAGAATAATGACAGATATTGGGCGACTTAGGTAGGGCTGGTTTTGTTTGCAGCAGTGCACTACATACCACTGTTTGCTGAGCCATCTGATCCACTTGTAAGTCAGATCTTAAAGCACCACTTTGGCCTATAAAAGTAGCTACATATCAGTTTTGGTTGGCCTGTATATACTGGGTAGCACTGCTGCTAGATGAAAAAAAGTCAGATATTCCTGGTTAGATGCAGAAAAATAGAATAGGTTAGGTTGGAAGGGACCTTTACAGGTCATCTATTCCAACCAGCCGGCAATGAGCTGGAATATCTTCAACTAGAAAAGGTTACTCAGAGGCTCATGCTACCTGGCTTTGAACACCTCCAGGGATGTGGCATCCACCACCTCTCTGGGCAACTTGTTCCAGTGTTTCACTGCCCTCACCATAAAAAACTTCTTCCTAATATCTAGTCTGAATTGACACTGTTTTAGTTTAAAACTGTTGTCCTATTACAACAGGCCCAGGTAAAAAGTTTCTCTCCCCATCTTTCTTAAAGGTCCCATTTCAGTACTGGAAGCCTGGAATGAGGTCTCCCTGAAGCCTGCTCTTCTCCAGGCTGAGCAGCCCTGACTCTGTCAGCCTGGCTTCACAGCAAAGGTGTTCCAGCCCTCTGATCATCTTTGTGGACTCACTTCAGGAGGTCCATGTCCTTATGTTGGAGGTCCCAGAGCTGGATGCAGTGTTCCAGGTTGGATCTCACTCAAGTGGAGAGGCAGAATCCCCTTCCTTGCCCTGCTGCTTTGGATGCAGCACAAGACATGGTTGGCCTTCTCAGCTGCGAGCACACACTGCCAGATCATGTCCAGCTCTTCATCCACCAGTCCCCCATGTCCTTCTCAGCAGGGCTGCTTTCAATGTGTTCATTCTCCGGCCTGTGTTGATACCAGAGCCTGCCTTGACCCAGGTGCAGGATCCTGCACTCAGCCTTGAACCTTGTAAGATTCATGTAGACCTACTTCTCTTGCTTTTTCAGGTCCATCTGGATGGCACTCTGTCCCTCAAGCATGTCAAAAGCACTACGTCCCTTGGTGCTGTGGGCAAACTTGCTGAGGGAGCACTTGATCCCACTGTGTCATTGATGAAGATATTAAGCCACACTGGTTCCAATACAGACGCCTGAGGGACACCATTTGGACCCACCTATCTCCATCTGGGCACTGAGGTGTTGACTATTGCCCTGTGAATGAGACCATCCAACCAATTCCTCGTGCATGAAACCATCCACCCATCAAATCCACCTCTCTCCAATTTAGAGAGAAGGATGTTTTAGGGGACCCCATCAAAGGCCTTATAACAAATACCCACTGGAAATGTAGGGAGACTGGAAGAAGCAATTGCTTCAGCAAAGGCTAGAAACTCAGAAATACTATTCCATAACTCTCCTCAGCCACCTGAGCTGACACACTCTTTGTAAGGCAAGGTCATGAAACAGACTGGGAAACTGATCCTACAGGAAAAAAAACACTGTACTGGTTGTATTGGGACCTTATGCAGGCAACTGTGTTCCTGCACACAAAGCCATACCGGCATAATTCCAAGCACAGGGATTTGATGTCTCTGCTGCTGAAGGTGCAGGCTGCCCTTATCAACAGCACTAGACACTGCAGCAGCTTCACTGTGACCTGAAGCAGTGCAAAGTGATCAGAAAATACAATGATATTTTAAAATCCAGAAAACAGAGCCAATCAGGAATTTTTTAGGAAAATGCTTCTTATTGCAGGACACCAAATTCTCCATGGAGATCCTCTGCTGGGTTAGTGAAACTTTCTACTCTATCATTGCTCAGAAGTCTTTGTTAATATCTATTACATACAGGTGTATATCCATTAGCAGTATATTAATTCAAGTTAAGAAGATTCTGCTTGCCTTGTTGCAAGGATCAATCTTATTGTAATTCTGACTTATGTTTTCCATTTCATCCTAGTGGTGGCCACTGTGGAAAAGTCATTAACTTGTGTGTTGGCAATTTTAAGTCTTTGATGCCATTTTGTGTCTGAAGAAGAAAATGCATCTGCTCTTTTTGATCCTGAGCTTACCTTTGTTTCTCACATTTCCTGTCTTTGTAAATCTGCTTATTAACACTTTCACTGTATTGCCCTACATTCAACACTGTCTCAGTCACACTTCTGCTGAAAGTCTTATTTACACTTTTGTCTTCTCCAGGCATGATAATTGTAATTTTCCATCTCCATGGCCTTTTCCAGGAGTTTGCTTTCTCAAGGCACAAGAAGTATCATAAAATAAGAATAATGCTCACTTTGTCTAGTACAGAACAGAAAGAATGAGATGATTAAGAAGTGATGAATACAAGTCCTCAGCTTGCATTAAGGACCTGTACCTTCAGCTGCTCCAGGCACAGCAGTGGGCAGTGACATGGCCAAGCAGTCATTCTTCTGAGAAGTGAGGCCAAGCCTCACTTCTGTTCTGAGCTACTCCCTGGAAACAAAATTTTCACCCTCTTCAATGCCCAGTTCAAACACCTGGCCCTTGTTCCTCGTTACACAACATTTTGTGTTGCTCAATACACCAACAGCAGTGGATAAGACCCTGGTGCAGATGAAGTCAAAATATTTCTGTCCCAGAGACAAACTGTAGGCCCTAATCTGCCAATATGGCACAGGCCAGAGGTGATGCACAGTCAGCATCCTGGCCAATACAGTGCCTATGGGGATGCAGCTCCACATAGGCTGTGTACACTGGGATGCCCCAGGTTATAATGGCACGTTCCTGTCAAAGCAGAAGGCAATTCCAAGGCATCACTGTGAGCAAAATGACCAGGAATGGCCCTACGCACTGTCACAGCAAATCGTGATACATCTGTCAATCAAATAGATCAGATGTTGATTCCCACTTTTACCCTAATATTCAGAGGGTCTTCAGACAGTCACAGCTACACAAACAGGACCATACTAAATCTCTGTCTGTTCCAAGCCAGAGCTGATCCAGCAGTTTAAGTTTTCACGCTGTAGGTAAGAATTTGGATTCAGTTGCACCAGAACTGCAGAGGGGCATGGGTCAAATCCCTCACTGAAGTAAATGTCAGGAGGTCTTTTCAAACAGATGCAACCAAATTGTCCAAAAACCTGCCTGCATACAGTTCCACACTATGCAAAAGTTAGTATGAGGCTATTCATCCAGCTGACAAGTTGCTATATATTATTTATATATATTACTCACAGTCTCACAGAGTTACACCTAAATGGACCCCAGGAATGCTCACCTGATTAAGCAAATCTTCTAAAGAGACACCTTGCCTTGGTATAAAGACACCAAGAAGTTGAAAGTCTAAAACTGCTGCTAGGGATTTCCACCAATCATTTATTCTCCTCACAATTTAACCAACTAAGAAACACATCTTATTTCTATCATGAATTCACTTAGCTTTCCTTTTCAGTCACTAAATCTTTTTATTTGTTTGACTGTTAGGTTAAAGACTTATACATATACACATGACAACAAAGTAGCTCTTGACTTTTCTTTTGTTAAAGAATTGATTAAAAAGTGCTTCACTGGAAGGTGCTTTCTCCAGCCTCCTTTGCATTGTCCACATGCAGGCAGCAGAATGTTGCACAGTATTCTAGTGGGGGGTATGCTTATGCTGTATTTGGAGGCAAATTTGCTTCTCATCAATTTCTACCAACCTAAAATATCTCTTCCTTAAGGCAGGATCTATATAATTCACATCTTTTTAACTAAATCTGTTAAAATTCATATCTTGACTTAAACCAGAGTAGTTTCCATTGAATACAAACCTTTGACATATAGACACATAAATAACACACTGTAATATACAGGACATGGACAAATGAAATAGTGAGCCCATAATATAGTGTGAACTTAAAAATCACCAGGTAGTCCCCACCAATTGTACATATCCATATCCTTACCCCATTCAAATTCAAAGGACGCCGGGATATGTGGTACATTGCTGTAACTGCTGGCTGTGATTGCTCACAACATGATAGACAATATCTGATCCAGTGTAGAGCCTGCCAGGATGAAGTTACCTTCACCACTTCTTTGAAAAAAATTAAACCTTGCAGAGTAAGCACAACACTTCTACTAGAACTGTACTTGTACCAGTACTGTGACTGGATTTACTGTCCTTTGGAATCAGAGTCTATCAAAGACAGATTCATTAATAGCCTTTGATTAACACAGTTCTCAAAGAAAAACCCTGAAATCAGGTTCATGCTCGTTAGAGAAACCATATCAGAAACATGTTTAGACATAAACCAAGATAAGTCAGCTCTAGCAACAGAGGACCAGAAGCGCTGGATGACACAATTCAGAGTCCAAAAGTTTTCATCTGGTCTTTTGTTGTGGTACTGGTTGGGGGGATTGGGGGGGGGCTCGAAAAAAAATGCTTTAAGAACACAGTTCAGGGATTTTGCTGACCATTATTTACGTGTTTTGGTTGCAGAACTAAACAAGTCTAGTGCTCTATAGTTGTCCCCCATGCAGCCCCATCAACGCACAGAAACCTGTGACTTGAGCTTAGCTATGTTTTTGGTGTTTTCAGCTAACAATACCATTGAAGAACTTAAAGTTTGCTTTCATTTTTCTCACTCAAGTTAACAACTTGCTCACTTGGCAGTAAAGCTGCCTGCCAACCCACTGGAATGCTAACAGTCCTCCAGCATCTGTCCATGACTTTCCCTGCAGGTCAACCCCAGGCATGTTTAATACCAGTTTGTTAGCAAAGTCTCCCAGAGCAGACCAGGTTCCTGAAGGGCCAGGAAATATGGGATAAGCCCCACAGGACCAAACAATACCAAGTAGGAGCAACTTCTTTGTCTGGATTTTTTAGTGTGACTATTCCTACATGAGCAGCATTGAGCCCAGTGCCCAGACTAAGATCACAGGTGCACGTGGTTAGCTGCATTATGAAGCTACACTTGGGACAACGAGGAGATTGTTCATTAAAAAATGAAAGGCATGTTGTTTATAAGCGTTATATAGAATCTGGAGAAGGGTTTTCAGTTAGAATTAGCAGTAAATGCATCCTGTTAGAGATGAACTATCAGAAATGAATTCAAAGGGCTATTTCCTTACAGCCTGTGCTGAAACACAAATACAGGCTGCAGAAAGTGCTCCTGCCTAAAGGGATTAAGAGTAGTGAAAAAGTCATTGAAGCTAAAATGTTTTAGGCTGCCCCTTGTTTTGTAGTATCAATATAGAGATGAATGCACTGTCTTACTGGCTACTGCTTTGATCATCAGCATTTATTAGAAAAATCTTTGTTTAATAACGCATAAAATTCTCTGTATTAAACATAGAATGGAGTTGTGTTATTTTATTAACTCTTATCTTAACTAACACCTAAAGCTTCTGTCATTGGAAATATATTATACATCAATATATATCTATATGTATATAGAGTGCTGCCCAATTTTCACTGTTCTTCCTTCCCCCAGTTATTTGTTTTCTGCTTTTCCTTAATTTTTTTTTTATATTATATAATCAATTTGCTGTTCCAAGAAATAATCCTAAAGTACTTCAGTTCTCCCTTATCAGGAATTTTCTCCATTTACAATAAGCTTTTCTATTTAATGCCATTTTTTCCACAGTGAGCTTATTTCATCTTACATTTTGCATAGGGATATCAACAACAGTAAAACCAGTCTGGTGGAAGATGAAAAACTACATCAAGGGATACACTAAGATACAAAACTGTAGCACCTTATTTTTTCTCCTTTTAATGGAGCAGCTACACACTACTGAAAGCAAGCCACATGTACCTGCAGAGATTCAGACATTTTTAATGCCTGAAGTTTCAAAATGCCATGAAGTGAAAATGAAAGTAAATGCTTCTGATAGCAGGGGGGCTGTAGCTTAGATAAAATAATTGTAAGAAAAACAAATAAATAAACAGAAAAATGGGAATTATCAACACTAAACTACCTTAAAACCAAGAGAGCTCTATGGAACACAGTGGATGTGTGAGGCAGTGCATGGCACACAGCTAAATTTATGGTGTTTTTTCCCCTGATATTGGTAACATCAGGTCAAATCTTCTCTCTCTCGCTCTTATGTTTTTCCTGCCACCTTATTTTTGTTAATGATTAATGAATTTTAAAGTAGCTTCACACAATCAACAACATGTTTAAAATTTCCAACTTACATAACAGAATATTTTAGGATTCATGGGGGGGAAAAAAAATCAAGTATTTCAAGGTCTTTTCCTTCACTTGTCTAGCATCCTGAGTTCAGAATATCTCTTGTCTGGGATTTGACAAATTATCTAATTATAACAGCTATTTAAACTATCAAAATAAAAATAATACCATCAATGTCTAAGTCAAAATTGTGGCATTTAACAACACTGCTCTGTAGCAAAGAATGTTTCTGAGGAAGAAAGAATCATGCAACAAAAAATTTAAATGGTATAGCAAATTATTTACATAATTTCAAACATCTCATTGAGGTTCTTTGTATATTCAGTGGAAAAACGGATGTTCCTCCAGTGATGGTGATTTAGCTATTAGGGTAAATTACTCCTTCCATCATTCACAGGGAGTTTCTACTGCATCTATGTTTTTTCATCTAAAGTTAGGTGAGCTGAAGTAGACTTCTAGGGAGTAAAGCAATGCACAGACTGAAGAGAGTTAGACTTATTCCTGGGGTTTTTTTGCTAAGTTCCCAGGTAATTTGAGTTTGAATTCAGCCTGTGCTTCAGTTCCACCTGTTCACTAATGGAGGGTGCTGCTTTCCCTTTCTACACCTTGACAGGTGTTGTAAGGCTGAGCTACAGCTCTTATAATGATAATGCTTAATTGGTACGTAGAAAAACTACTCCAGGAGGTGCAGGAAAAAAAGAAATGATACCTACCTTGCAAAAACTGGATATGTTTGCTGATATGTTTGTAATTGCACTTCCTCCTGTATTTCCTCATCTGTTTCTGTGGAAGTTCTCCACTTTCTTGAGAGACTTTTTACTGAGGGCTTGGGAAAAATGACACCATCAGGTTGTTACTGGGTGATCAAAAGCCAGTCTATAACAAGAATTCTACAAAAGCACATACAAGTTCAACAAAACTATTTTAGGATGTTAGAATGTATTATTTGTAAAATAACTGTGCTGTGTGTAATAGGTACACATGGGTGAAGAAGAAGCCCAGCCCAGAAGAGATTTCAGCCCAAATGAAGTTTTCCACTGTTTCACATAAAAACAGGATTGAAGTACAAAGACTTGCTCAAAGATGAGAAACCTTTGGGAGATCAAGAAAGTGAAGCAAGATCTACTGAGCTGGTCCTTGTTGAGTGTCATAACCACAAAGCTCTCCTTCCTCCCCATCTTGTTGCTCGCTCTAGTTTCTCTTTTGTTTCTTTGTAAATTTAGTCCTTTCCTCTCTTTTACAAGAAGTCATTATTTAAAAAATGTGAGATGTAAAGATCTTTCTCCTCCCCTGATTTACTCCTTCCCTTAACAAACCATATCTCTAAAATTAACTACTTCTTAATTACATTCTATACCATAAAAGATGTACCTTAAATCCCTTTTCTATGCTTTATACTGGTCTATACTTCCTGCTTTGTTTTTAGGTTATAAACAAATGGGGTAGTCTGAATCTTCCTGGACCAGCTTTTCTTCTCAGATTAGTCTAAGAAAACCATATGTTAGTGCATGGGGAAATGGCAATTCCCCACGAGAGAAGCAATTCCTTAAAAATCACCTACACAGCGGAAACTTCTTGTTGCAGGACTAGCAATTGGTGATCTTTAATTCAATGAAGGTTGTGCACACAACTGACATATAAAGAAATTCTTTCCTCAGTGTTTGGGGACCTGACTCTAACTCTTAGTCATACTGATGAATACTGAGTCACCCAAGGACCACTTCTAGTCAAACAAGGTATTACTCACACAGATGGTCCCCAACACAACTGAGGACTAGAAATTTGTACCTAATGTGTTAATGACTAGGAACTAGCCTAAGCATGGTTTTACCATACTTTGGGTCCATCCTAAAAAAACCTCATGTTTAAACTCTTACTTCAAAGGGCTCACTCCTTTTTAACTCTCAAGATCTGTGAGAGTTAAGTGAAAACATATACATTTCTTAAGAAAAATCCTCCTGGGTTATTCCTCAACAACTGCTGTCATAGGTGAACTACAACCTATATGACAGCAGCTGACTAAACAAACCAAGTTTCTTGGTTTGTCTGGGCTTTTTCTGAATTTGCTTTGTGTGTGCAGTAAGCTGCTCCCACTGAAATGTTTTACTTCTCAAGTCCAGTAGGTAAAAATATATCTTACAGTGCAGAGAAAATTGGGCGGTAGATAAGGGTGAGCTTGAAGGAACATTTTCAAGGAGGACAATAAAAGAGTTCAGCAGAGATCATTTCAGCACTGCAGCTACCACATTACTCAGTTCAAAGGAGAGTCATGTCAGTGGCACATGCTACAAGCTTTCACAGCCATGTGAAATCAATCATGTGTGCTTCATTGCTTAAACTCCAGGCCAGAGTCTGTCATTGTGAGCTGGAAAAATGGAAAAGATCACTATAAGACCATGACAACATCTAGTTTATTTCTTTTGGGGTTGGTTGACATGGTCCCTGTGGGAAGAGAAAGATGAGATAACCTAGTCACAAAGAAATCTTTTGCTGTAAGAAAACAGCTACATACAAGATCATTTGTATTTGAAGATTTGGTTATGTACAGCGTCAGAGGGATTACTGTTCCCTGTATAGAACCTAATAAATCTACTTCATTCCTCCCCCTTCCACTTCTCTCTCCTAAAAATATTCTTGGTAACTGACACTATTTTGTTTGTCTGTTAGCAAAGGTCAACAGACAAGCTGACAATTAGATTGAATAGAATTACTTTCTGTTTACGCTAGATAAACTGGCCAGTGCTAACAACAGGTGGCCACAGTACCTGTGGATGAGGGAAACCTTATGCTGGAGCACAACCCTAAGAAGCTGTGCTAAACCATTGTTTCAAACTTCAGCCTAGGCAGCAGCTGGCACGGTCAAACTGGGATTAGGCAAATGTGAATGAACTCAGTCGCAGCAGGAAGTGACTGTTCACCTGTGCTTGTCACTGTGACACAAAATATAAGAATGGTCTTGCTAGCTCAAACCTAAGTCCACCAAGCCCACTGTCCCTCTCCAACAGTGGCAGTGGCGCATCTCAAAACATCCATCTTTTCTCCAGCAGTGAGAAGTGCAGGGACTCTCTGAGCCAGAGGAGCTCTGTTTGAATTTCAGTACAGTGCCATTTGCAGGTAGAGGTAATGTGCTGTGCATATTTAAATGCAAACTAAACAATTTGGGGATGCAAGGGGCCAAAAGGGCAAGGTATTGTGGTAAAAACCTGGAATTATCACAAGTAGTTTCTCTCAGACAGCATCCAGATGCTACCTTAGATGTGCCGGTTTTTAGAAATGCACATGGTCAGGGTATCCAGAAAGAAAGTGCTTATAGGACAGGCAAATTGAGTGTGGTAAGGATCTCATCTGTCCATCTGCTTATTTAAAGACAGCTAATGAATTTCAGTCTCCTAAACTGCCTTAGCTAGGTATTTGTAGCACACTGGCATTGATGGCATTTGACTGCAATTTGGGAATTCATAAACCACAGTGCAGGTGTTTCAGGTCTGGCATTTTCCTTGCTCAGACACATCCCTTCCCCTGGCCACCTTAGATCCCAGTAGTGGTAGGCACAGTTCAGCACTCACAAAGAGCTGCCTCTGGCTGGTTCCCAGCAAATCCACAGAGCTGGGACTGACTAGGGCTCAGCTCTTGAATCTTTCCTTTGTCACCCCTCCTTTTTCTGAGTGATGGTTGTATTTTGATGTGTTTGTATTATTTTTGATGGTTGTATTACGAAGCACTTGCCATTGGTTCATGTTCAGAGCAGCATGATTCTTTTCTCCCTAACACTTTGGTGACGCTTGTTTAGCTTGTCATGCCAATAAAGCCTCATTTTAACTGAGCTCGAATCGCACTAACAAGATGCGGAGGAGGAAGTTAGCAGTGCCTATTACAATGAGTCTTTGGAAGGAAAGAGAGAGGAAGAAATTCACTCCTCAAAATTATACATCACACCGAATTGTATGAAAGCGTTAACTACTACCTCTTGCAGGGATACAGCTGTGATTTTAATGATATGCGTTATGTGGGTACAAATTCAACGTGGACTAAAACAAAATTATGTCTATGGAACAAGAATGAAAAAAAAAGTAGAAAATAAAGACTACAAGCATTGACAAAGCCAGCTGTGGACCACCAGCCATAAAGAGCACTTGACTTGTGATTCCAGTCTTTAGATAGCTTAAACTCGAAGCCTACTCCTCCACGAAGACATGCCAGGGCTTGTAGCTGTACTAATTAAATACATTAGGTGAAGGTTTCTGATATGATAATCAACAACAAAACGGCAGCTTTAGCATTTAAACCATCTTAATGAGGTGTTAGAACAGAAGGCCTTTGAGGTGAATGGGGAAAGTTTATACACGCTGCTATTGTTCCAGCCCGTCTGGCTCGCCTCTCGAAACAACAGCACGGTGATTACCTTAACAGCCAGGTAGAAAAGAAGTTGAATTCCTGGGCTGGTTTTTTTCTCCACACCCTTGACGTTTTCAGATGCTAGGAAATGTAAGGACAATGAGAAAAATTAACTGAGATTGAAGGTATCGGGAGAGAGAACAAAACTCATTGAATCACCAATGTATGCAGATTTGGGTGTGCCTGTAAGTTATTTGAAGGTTCAGTCTATTTAGACACTGGGGGTGTAAATGGATGTTGCGTTTTTAATGGCTCATTACCTTGCTTTTGTCTTTTTTCTTCTTTTTCCCCTACAGAACAAAACGCTCTTTTTCCAACACGATGGCCTATCGGGCGCTCATCGGTGTGATTAATCAGCCTGTATTTGCACAGGACTCTGAAGACAGAGGAGGCTGGTAGAAGTCCTGCGGGTTATTACTGCCCAAATAAAACTACTCAAATTCCACTTCCTTACTAAGCTAGTCTTGCAAACAACTGCCAGCAAGCAAGCAACTGAAGACATAAGTACATCATTCTCCTCAAATATTATTTTCAGAACCACGTTAGGACCATTTAAATGCACGTAACTCTCAAGGGAGGCTGAGCAGGCACCAGTAGTACAGTCCCACACGAGGCACTGCTATATACAAGCATCAGCCAAGACACCATGCATAACTTACTTTTCCACCAGCAGCACGGGAAGCAGGCTTATTTTTCATTCAGTTCGCAGTGCTAAACACGGGAAAAGGTTCGGTGGAATAAATGCTTCCTCTTATTTTTCTGTGAGACCACCTCATCCTAGTCTGAAAGGCAAATGGCCAACCCGGTGTAAGATAAAGCTGCTGACACTGGTCTCCAGGTCTTCTGCACCATTTTTGATTGTAGCCAAATGCCAACATCTCCATCCAAAGATTTTTAACTCTCTGGCAAATTCGGGGCCCCACCTGAAGTCCACAGAAGATTCTGATTAACTTCATTTGCAGCCTATAGAGAAGCAACGTTTGGCCTTATTTTAGTTGTGCAATCAATTTTATTGTGCTATTAAGTTATTTGTTGTAGAATTTGCCATCAATCAAAACACAAAGTACAATTCTGTATGGCTAGCCCTTGCAGAGATATAAATGCTTTGATGTTAGACATCAATTTTGTTCAGCATTAATAAAAAATATTTACTTGTGTACTTTGCCCAGCCAGTGTGTAGATGTCAGACCATGGAAAATGTTAAGGGTGTCTCCCAGAATAATTGTTCCCTTTAGATATTCTGTTGTTTGTGTGGGTTTGTTTATTGTGTGTTTTTAATTAATTGACTGACCTAAAGCAAGCAGTTGAGTACTAAAAAAATAAAAAAACCCAACCAAAAAAACCCCAAAACCAAAAAATTATGTGCTATCCCTAGAAAGGAAGAAGGGGATTTATTTAGGCCATTGAAGACCTCAGTGCAAGCAAGAAACCAGTCAATTAACAGGCTTACCTGTGTCCTTCAGGAATTGCTCTTGGAGAAAGTTTGGTTGAACTCTTTGGTCCTTATGGTTAATATGGAAAAACCAGATCTCTGTACCCATACATGGTGCAACTGAAGTCATCAAGACTGTACGTAACTCTTTGTCAGATGCAGATTACTCTGTGAACTATTTTCATAGTGAACTCTCTTATCTGACCCTAATTTTAGATTGGTCTCCTTAGTCACCCATTCTGCAAAACCTGAACCAAAACAACAGTACTGGGGCTAAATCCTTCAGAAGAGCCTCAGGAAAGTTGAAGTACTGGTTCATTCCTGAAAGCAGCAAAAATAATTTTCAGGCTCTGGTGAAAAAAGCTATTGCTAATAACCAGAACAGCACAATTATTTGTACAGATTTGATACTAATGTAATTGTGCTATGCCTGACTTTCTGGACAGAAAGTGGGAGAGATTAGGCTCATTATCTTTTTGTAAGTAGATATATTTAATATAAGTGTGAAAAAATGGAAGAAATAACTGATGTAACATAGACAGTGACTAGTTCTACAATTGCTAATGACAATTACATAACTTCAGTTGAGAGGAGAAGGTATTTCAAAAGCATTTTCCTCCCTAATTTTCATACTTGATAGGAATGTTATTTTGCCAGGCTGCAGCCACAGCTCTGTCAAGAAACAGAGTCTGAACACAAGAGTGCCAGTCAGAGAGTGAACATTTCAAATCTACCTTTCCAAAGGAAAACTTCCAGCGAGAGCTAGTGAAGCCATCTGGGTGAGTAACCCCTTGAGGAACTTGTGATTTGCTGGAAGGAGTGGGAAAATAGGGTGCTGTTGTCTGCTCTTGGTAATACCTCCTGGGCCAGAAGTGCCATGGTTCCCAAGGAAGCTGTGGACCACAGTTTCGTCTGCTGCCAGGCAGGACCTTAGGGCTTCAGTCCCAGTTGCTGCTAACAGCAGTTGTTCCAGAAAAACAATTTTCTAGAGAAAGTGTGAACAGCTAAGGATGTGCTGCATCCCAGTTATGAGGTTTGACGGGCCATTGGGAGGACAATATCCACCTTCTTGCACCTAGACTTCCTATCTCCTTCTTCCTTGTGGTTTGTTTCCCACAACTCTAATGCAAAAAAAAACCCCACCACAAAGCCTAGATAGCTGTCTCGCTAACCCAGGTAATCCAAGAAGACTCCAGAAACTGAGACTTGAGAAAAATCAAAAGAAAGGAAAGCCATTTCCTTCAACTTTACTGATGATGGGTTTTTTTTCTAAATTTGAAGAGCATGGAAGAAAGATGTTTTTATTGTTTGTTTCAATGTGACAAAACACCCCTTCATTTTCTTCCCTATTACTGGGAGAAAATGAGTCGTTAGCTTATTACACTGACACCAGAGACAATATTTTTTATGTGCTGATTTAGGGCTTCCATCTTTTCTTATTTACAGACATTTGCTTCTAAAAATGTCCAGCTGAGGCTGTAGCTACAGCCCTTTACATCACACATCTATCTGGGGGAGTGTGAGACACAAGGTGTTCACAGCTATCAGGCCTAAGACCTGAAGCAAAACTGTACCTGTTCCTATTCCCACTCACCTGTACATCCACTGGTTGAGGATGTTCTGTCAAGAGGAATTTGCCTATCTGAAGAAGACATGTATTTTAACGCCTTTATGGAAGCCAGTGTTGATGCTGTCAGAAGAGGCAGGAGCAGTGAGTAATTTTCACTCTGACAAAAAGCCCAAAATCGAGTCGTGAACCACCCAGTCACCACCAAAGGGAGCTGCTGGGGGTTGCTGGTGAGGCAAAGAGGGAGAACGTGGGAGTTTGTTCAGTTTTGACAAAGGTGGGCTAGAATTACCCCGGAAATCGTGACTCAGATGTTTTCATGGCCCCAGCTTGCATTACTCCCAGGAAACTCTCTGATGCCAAAGTCACAGTTTAGTTACATCAGTGACTCACAAGTGTGAAGATTCATATTTTAGCACTTGAGGGAGCATTAAACCATTTAAAAATGAGTGCTGATGAAAATTAAGGACTTGGGTTCTTCTAACCATGGGTGTGCATTAGGATCCTAAATTGAGATGAATGGTTTAATTGTTCTCTGTCACTTATTTTGGTTAACAGTTCAGGGATAAAATGAGCTTATTGCTATAAGAAATTGTTTAAACCTGTCAGGAGAACATACATTAATATTCACTTTGTCTTTTGTGCAAAGTATAAAAAGTGTATAAAGTATAAAAAGAGAAATCTTATCTGTGAACACTTCTGTACACTGGACTGCCTTTCTAGAGAGCTCCTTAAATGATGCCAAAAATAACATTTTCTATCTCTTTTAGGAGAATCTTTTAAATTGTCAACAGCTTTCTTTTATATTTTTATAGCATCTGTAGTGGTATACTAAACCATGACATCCAACAGAAATGAGGTCTGCCCTGATAGCCTTTCAGAATGAAAATGTAGAAATTATTTGTGTTATCAGTTTTGCCAAACCTTGCAATTTTTACCTCTAGTATTAATTGTGAGTTTAGAAGTTATCAGTTAGTACTGATATTTCAAGTCCTGTGATTAAATGGAGATTTTGGTCCTCTTTTGATCTTCTCAATGAAATAACTTTTCTACCTCTTGCAAGGATAGCTAGAAAAGGTGAATGTGAAAGCCCAAAAAACCCCAAGGGAAATACTCCTCTGAGGTTTGTAAATATGCGTGGGACATGTCTGCTTATGCATTTGCAAAATGTTGTGATTTTTAACTTACTGTCCTCCTTTCTTGTGCATTTTTGAGGCAGAGGCTGAAGGCACTGAACAGCCATGAAAAATATCGTAACTATTTCTTCAGTGGCTCTTTAGTGTGAACTATGTTAGAGGAATCATCATTAATGCAGAACTATCAGTTTACCTGGTGTCTTGAAATAGATAAAACATGATCCATTAGACTCATCCTTTTGCCCCAAGGCATTAAGATCTAACGCGTTTTATTAACTGAGAGAGTGTAGCACAAAGTGCCATATGGCCTTTTAGCTGGGGTGATTTATGGTGACACACTCCAAAGGAGCTACAAGAGCTTCAGATTTCTCTGTGACTCTTGTAGCTTTTCTGAATCAGGCATAGGAAGCTGAATGGAATAAACTGGCCTCTAATTTACAGTGACAGAAGTGAGACGAATACTCAATAAAGATGGTGACATTGAATGAGAGCAGCAGACCCAGTTGTTCCACTGGTGAACACTGCTGGAGTGAGCGATGAAAAGAGAACCAAAAATGCCTTTAAACTGGGGGCCACTTACATTACCCCTTCCTAATGCTGCATGTCCCATTAGAGATTAAAATCTCTGTAGAGGCGAAACGCTGGTAGCTCATTCAGAGCCACTCAGCACTGTGTTTTGCTTTAGTTTTGGCAAGGCAAGATGCACTAAGATCAATGAGGAAGCAAGTTCAATGTGCAAGATGCTGCTTTACTGCCTTTACTTACTGCACTCAGCTTGCTTTCTAGTTTTCACCATGCTATGACAAGTAACGAGACAAACCAGCAGCATTAAAATAAGTTGCAGTCACACTGTCAAGGATGTATAATGTCTTTTCCTTCTGGAGCTGCCTGCCTGATGCACAGGGAGGTCTGGATAGCCCTTTCTTGGGATACAGGCCAGAGGAGGCATGCCTGCTGCCAGGTACTTGAGTACCAGGGCAGTGAAGTCACCAAGTGAGCATCCAAGTGTTGGGAGGGTGAGCAAACAAAGGTCCCTTCATCAAAGGGGCTGTGTGGGGGAGCAAGGGCTGAGGTTGTATCACTTGTGTTTTGCTCAGTGGCATTGGTGGAACAGCCTGATCCTGAAGTCTCCTTGCCCCCCTGCACTGGCTGGGGTGTGTGGGATAAGTGACTGGGACTTTCCCCAAGAATTGTCCCTTCTTCTGGTGTTGCATTGCACCAGAGAGATACCCCACTGCCTCCTATTCAAAATTCCCTGGAGCACAGGAACATGATGAGCCACATGCCTCAGTGAATAGGGAAGAAATTCTTGTCCTGGTCCCTTACTTTCTACTGGTCACTACAAGAGATGCAAGCCCCGGCCATGGGCTGGTCCAGTCCTACATTGCATGAGTCTCTGCCTCAAATCCCAAACAGGTCCTCTGTTTTTTACAGTGTAAGGCTCTGTGCAGTACGTTCAGGGCAGGCAATGCCCAAAGCTGGGCTGCAACCTCACAAGGCAGTGATAACTGTACAGTGCCCATAGCAGGAGTGCCACTGCTTCCATTGGAGGTGATGCTGTGAGCCCAAAAGAAGGAGGAGCTATACTGGGAAGGGCCTGGCAGCCCATGGGTCCTTGAATTCACAGAAAGAGCATAAAAAAGCAATGGATCCGAGGTCCATTTTCTCAGATTGGATAGAATGGGGTTGCAGTTGGGGATGGCCAAGCAAGGCACCCCTATGCAGGTTTCCAGGGCTGGGGTTGCAAGCCCTAGAGCCAAGGAGATTATGGTGGGACTTGCAGTGACAGACTTTCCCCAATACTGTGCAGTCCCACAAGACCCTGCCTCCATCACAAAGCTGGTGGAAGGTGATCCCATCCACATTCAATCCCACTCCCAATACACATCTTAATGATGTATTGCCACCTTCATGCAGCAATTTGCCACACATCACTGTGCTGCAAAGCAGATCTGTAAAATAATCCCAACTAAAAATAAAAGTGTTTGGTTTGTTTTTCTCCTGGATCCTAAAGCAATGTAGCAACACAGCAGAGAGATAACTGCAGCACAAAGACAGGAACAAGCTCTGGGAACCAGAAGGAACTAGAACTTTTAAAGATGGTTGTGCCACCAAAAATAGTATATTGTGAAACTACAGCCAGGATCTACACAAAGGGTCTATATTTGCATCTTTACAAATTTTCATAACAGCCTTTGATGTCAGCTGTTATCAGCAATAATGAGTGCTCTGTGCCAGACCTGCACGTGCCACTTCAGAAATGTATGCCTAAGAAGGGAAGTTCTTAATTTGATTATTCAAGCAGGCTTGAGACTGGTTTGCAGTCTCTTGCATCAAGATTCCAAACATCTCCTGTCAGATTATATATCCTCATTTATGCCCCATAGCTACTGCCAACAGGGTCAGAACTGTTGTTTTTAATTAAAAATGTTATTTCTAAATACAGTTTGCAATGTATATTCTTGGTGAGAAGTGCTTCTCACCTTGTGAACTTTCAGATTGCTGTACTGCAATCAAAATATTGCAAGCCTTACTCTGATGTCTTATCTACACAGGCTAAGAAAATGCATCTGGGTTCCTCTGAAAGGCTTTCCTGGTGTAGCTGTGCTGGCTCAGAGTTGAAAAACCCATGCTGGCAAAAAGCTAGAAAATAAAAGGGCGGAACTTCCAACCTTTTGCCATCATAGCTTATTTAATTTAATGTGGCCATCTACAGTCCCAAGGGAACTCCCTTGCAAACATTATCTACACTTCCTCTGTCTTCTGTACTAGAAAACTGCCAGTCATACCCTGTATTGTCAACCCCTAGAGAGCTTATAGGAGAAACCTAGTAGCAGATTAATTCATGGCCTCGAAAGATTTTACTTGATCAGGATGGGCCATCAGGTGCCCAAACCAAACTCATTCTTATGTTTCTATATGTAAAACTGAACTCTTGCAAAGAGGCTGTTTTGTAATGGAACTCTTTTGCTTATATAAGCTGAGTTTCTACTGAGGCTTTATTGTACACTTCTAACAGTTAATGTTTTCAAGGGGAGACAAGCTTAGAGCCTTGATATGGGTTGTAGCTTTGACCTAATAACAACCAGCCTGGTTTCCCCTGGTCCTGCATCTTGTACAGTCGCTTATACCTGTCACACCTGTGGGTGTGAAATGCTACCACATGAGAGCAGTCCTGTCTTACACCCTCTTTTATTTACTTGTCATAGCAGTAAAAAACTGTTTTTGTTTCGGGACAATGGAAGTTCAAAACCAACATGCTCTGGACCAAAACACGCAGGTGAAAGTACTTTCATGTACAGCCAGGTTCAAAGTACTCAAGTCCAACCAACCAACGTATTTCCCTATAAATTTCTCACCATCCTGCTACTAATACAGTAATTCCCCAACAGAGAAGCCACATAAAAAAAGTGTAAAATATGGTCACCACCACTTTTTCACAGGCGCACATATTAGCTGCAGAATTAACTCACACTCTCTAATTTTGCATGTTCCCTTGACAAGAAAGCTACTACGAGGTTACACCTCGGGTGATTCACTCCAGCCTCCCTGGCCTACCTTAGGGTGTGAATTCCCAAGTAAAACCTTCAGTAAGGGGTCTCTTAACCCTCTTGCTTTGCAATGAACACAAAACCATTCCAGATAACCAGCAGTTCTCCAACATCTTCCATAGCATTCTCTGAGATGGGAAGGAAAGAGAAACTTTTTCACAACGGACTAGGAAAGGATCACAGAGCACTTCAGCTTACCACACTCATAAATTTCAGGGGACAAATCCTCATATGCCCTCGCAGTGCCTGTAACTGGTTTTGCACTGTGACTGCTCACCCTCTACAACAGCTTAAGCTCAGATGTTCATCCACATTAATGCTGCAGTGAATCTATTCCCGTATTGACAGGCAGTAAGGCAAGAGAGGCAACACTAGCTAACCATGCCTGAGAAGTCTAGCTGTCCTCTTTGAGGTCAGAGAAGAGCTGGTATGACAGAAGAAGGCAGGGTTTACACACACAAGGCCTTAGAGAGCAAGCAAAAGAGAAGTGCAACAGTGCTCTTATCCATAAGAAGCCAAATCATCATAATAAAAATAGGTTCACTGTTTGTGACTTTACTGCAACACTTGTCACATTTGATCATTTTCTTAAAGGCCACACTCTCAATTTTCTTCTTGAAAAAGCTGAAGGAACCGCTTTCATCTAAAGAATACAAAAAGTATCCCTGTGGTTGCAGGGCAAACCGTGAGAACACAACCCACAGCAGTTAAAAAACCAGAATGCAAATCAAAACAGCACATCGTTGCCTGAAAAAGCCATGCAGTATTATAATACTCTCATGACCCTGTGAGGCAAAACCTAGTGTCTTTTTGTGTGTTTGGCACTGGCATTACATTGGTTCCACTGAAATCTTGCTTAATGCTGTGAATTTGCCTATGAGCCTTAGTTCTGAGTGCATGTGCCACCAGCAACACAGAATTCCTGACATTGTCAAACACCTTTTCACTTTTCCACAATGCTGCTTTTCTTAGCTTATTCAGCCAGCTTGTAACTTCAAGCAGACAATAGGATGCTCACAACCACTGTAGACCTTTCCCAAGAGCAGGCTATCAATTTGCATGAAAGCAAAAAAAGCAGAGGGACTCATCAAATTGTCACTGCATCTGTACAAAGCTTCAAAAAAACCCAGGTTTTTTTTTTCCTTTTTTCCTTCCCTTCCTTTTATTTTTCATGGAGTTTTTCCCTGAAGCCTCACTCTCATGCACTGTTCAGCTGTTGCTGTGTTTCTGAGAGGGACCCTGTGGATTCCAGGGGTCCCCTTCTTGCTGAGCCTCTCTGATACTGCTAAAAAGAGAGAAAGGTTCCAAGTGTTACTTCATGCTGCATTATTTCTCTTCTTCTCATCTCTCATGTGTTTTTAGTTATATGTGCATGTTGTTGATTTTCTTTTTTTTTGAGACTGTTCTAAAAGCTTTTAACTTCTCAAGCTTTCAGTCAAGCGCAGAGCTGAACATTGTACAGACACTCATTCTGACAGATCCTGAAGAAAAGGGACAGAGCCGTTTGTAGCAAACAGGAACCCACGTGCGTGGCCATGCACACGGACGCACACAGGGCCACGGGAAGCTTTGCAGGAGGAAAGACTGCAGGATGGACCCACATAGGCTTAATTGCTTTTTTTTTGCAAACACACAAAGCCTTTCCTGCAACTTTGGTTTCACAGTTTGCGGCTTCTAATATTAGTAAGTGACTAGAAGAAA
The DNA here is from genome assembly GCF_017639235.1 of Corvus kubaryi. Lineage (NCBI taxonomy): Eukaryota > Metazoa > Chordata > Aves > Passeriformes > Corvidae > Corvus > Corvus kubaryi. The sequence goes on along the minus strand of NW_024581137.1, from coordinate 19,333,594 downwards.
ACAGAATGGCAACAAACATGTTTGAGAAGAGAATATTTGGATTTCTATGCACATTTCATGAGAAAGTAATCCACATGAATCCCAGCCCTTTTCTATGAGAATAGACACTGCTGTCCATCAAATGGAATGCAGTGTATGCTTACTGTAGTAGTATTGTACTTTTCTGCCAGCAGTCTGTCATTTCTTTTTCTTCCTGCTTCGCAGACAGTTAGTACAGAAATCTGCAATTCAGAAACTGTCCTAGATTCATCCACTGCTGCACTGTTAAATCACACATTTGATGGAAAAAGACAGTCTAAACATTCAGTTCAGTTATGAAGACTCCAACATGAGATCCAGCTGTTTTCATGAAGCACGTTTTGATAGACGATATAGGCTTCAGACAAAAAACACTCCAGCTCCCAGTGCCACAGTGCATTTGATTAGAAATAATTTTAAAAACATAACTTTTTAATTAATGAAGTGACCCAGAATTTTAAAATATGAAACCTGACTTGCAAGATCTAATAAGTGTCTGCCCCTCTTCTGCAGTCCAAAGATGAACCACATGTATGCATCTTCTTTTGCCACTAGCAGTATTTTGGTATAGTACGGCCTTTAGTTCTCAGGAAGAATTAGAGCATAGCAAAAAAGGCCACTACATGTTTGGGTGAGTAGAATGGTCTTGTCCAAACACCAGCTTTAATGGAGCACTCACACTCCTCACCAGCTCAGGGAGATTTGGGCTACACTGCCTATCTCTTGGAAAATAAAGAAACCATGAAAATTAACAGCTCTGTAATCTTTTCTAGAGCTTTTTTCCCCAAGTCACTAATGCCTGTTTACCCTTTTCTCCCCTTGTAATCAGCCACTGTTCCTCCTAAGCTACAGAAATATCACAGTTGTAGGGAAAACAAAGTGTCCATGCAGGCCATGCCACTACAACTCTTTTTCACTGGGGCAAAAAGTAGCACAAGAAATTTCCAAATTACAGCCTTAGTTAACCACATACATGTTTGATCTGGTATGATTCAGAGGGGGCATCCAATTAGCAGTTTAGAAATAGCAACAAATCTTTAATACTAAATAGCATTTTCCTCCCCTCTGAGCCAGTTTGGTAAGCCTCTCGATGGAAAAGTTGCTGAAACTCTTTTACAAGCCCAACCTGGTAAGAAAGGTCCAAATGGATGACACTGATTTGATCAACTCAGTCATTAAGAGTGTTACTGCCAGCAGGGATATTGCAGCCTTGCCTGTCCTGAAAGAATTGATAGCCAAAACAGCTCTGAGGGAGACACCAATTAATCTATCACTTTTCTTCCTGTAGAGTCAGACCCCAGGTCCTCACTTCTGTTTTCATTCCCAGTTTCCTCTGAGTTTCTCCACTGAGTAGCTTTTACTACAGCACCAGCTGCAGGACCAGTCTGCTCAATAAAGTGGCTGGTGCAGCAGTCTTCCAACACTGCCACAGCAGAGGTGAGCCCAAAGGAGTCCGACCCTGCCTGACAGCGAACCCCAGGAGCACTCAGTGCCTTAATAAATAATGCAGGACAAGTATAGAGAAGGCATGAGATGTGGGAAATGTGATATCTCAGTTCTGAAACCCAGGTGGACCAAGTTGGCAGTCTTGGATAGAAACAGAATAAGTGTGAGAAATCACTCATCCTTAATAAATACTAGTTTCATAGGCCTTGCTGGTTGTGAGAAGCATTCAGCTTCAGCAAGTCATTGAAAACAAAATGTGCATTTTTTCACTTCAGAGGATTTAGGATTTGATTAAGTACAAAAAGAGGGAGCTCAGTGAGTAAAAGGACGAGACTCTCACTTCAGGGAATTCAGGTCGAGCCCGCTGTGAAACGAGTTCACATCTCAGCTCAGCATCTCCAGCAGATACTAACTCACATCACAAAACCACTGTAAAGGATTTGGCACAGTATGGCATGCCTGAGGATTTCTGCTCAGAAAGGGTGGAGGAAGGGACGAGGTTTAGCCTGCACTAGTGCAGGACTATCATCCCTTACTTGCAGAAAGCAAGCCTGGAGAGGACTGGACAGGACAGTTTGGATTATCTTTAACCTGGAATCATATCTGTCAAGTGGAGACCTTTGGAGTTTTATTTTAGAGTTGAAATAAAATCCTTTTCCTCCTCTCTGGAGATGGCAGTGTTGAAGAGAAGGACTGAGATACCTTGTGCTGGGACCTCTTTCAGAGGAGGAGAGAAAGTCTACACACAAGGGAAAACAACTGAACATGGGTGAATTAATAGCCACACTGATGTGTTGTGGGCTGTGTCCCACTAACCTCCAGCCAGTTGTGTGCAGGTCTTCCTGCTGCAGTGTGGCTCAAAGACTGCCCTGCAGCTACCACATTAGCTCCCCAGGGCTCATAAAACCTTGGGTACCATGGTGAAGCCACAGGCACATGCAGTACTTAGAAAAGCAAAGGCAATGAACAAAACCCATAAAGTGAGCACACCTAAATGAAAATTTATAAATGAGGTAATTCTTTAGTTCTCAGGAAGAATTAGAGCATAGCAAAAAAAGGCCACTGTATTAGATAGTGAGAACATTATCTTGACTTCCTTCAGCATCTCTATACAGATTAATTCCAAGTGTACTCATATGGGCAGTAGGCAAACTTAGCTCCTCCCTCTTTCTCTCAAAGCCCATTTGCTCTCTCTGAACCCACAGAAAACTAAGCAAACATCCATTTCTGTTCATTTAGGATGATCTTTGTCAAACCTTATACCTTGGTTACCTGCAGAGCTTGATATACCATCTTAAGCTTTGCTGATTAATGCATTTCAGTGTATTCTTCTTTTGAGGACACAAAGCACAAGGATCTGTTCATTAAAGAAAAAAAAAAAAATCTGAACTCCAGGACCTTATACCTTTAGCTGTAAATGCTGCGCTGACGTTTTGCCGTTGTGAACAAGATTCCATTCCAGCTGTGAGAACGAGCAGATGCCCTCTAGTGGTGCATTTATTTCAAATTTCTGCTGCTGTGCCCTGAAGGTGCTTCCGCCTGGAACTCCATGTGCCTTCCTCCACAGTGCTCTGCAGAAGGGAGCCAAAGCACAGAGCAGCCAGAGAAAAGAGAGAAGATAGCATGTACAGCCTCAGTTCTGTGTAAAGCCAGGTTGTGGCATGACATTGAATCAGACAGCCCTGTTCCAGCCTTGCTGACCTTTCCAATCAGTAGGCCTTCTGATAGAAAAAGCACTTCCAACTTGACCAAATGTGACATCATCTCCAGGTTTCAGATAAGAATGCATTTTCCTGTCAATCTCAGTCTTCCTTGACAAGCATTCATCCTCTTTGCCTATCCATTCCCTTCCAACACTGACCTCTATCCCCAGAGAGGGGAGCTCCATAAGAAGCACTCTCCAACGAGCTAACAAAATGTGCTGACTTCGCCAAGAATTGTGAACAAGCCTTTCTGCTCTGTGAAAAAGACAGGTTTTGAGAGATCTTCAAACAATACCAACCAGCCAAAACACCTTTCATGAAAAAGTTGGGAACTTGATGGAAAAGTTTCAACAAGTCCCTGTTACAGGTCAGCCCCTGGGTGGGATTGTCTGTCCCTGTTTTCCTGTAGATCAGCTGGAAAATGGTATAACCAAAGCAATGCATTTATCCACTCCAAGCAGTAGAGAGCAGACTGCCATTTATTTACAGTTCTAGCTGCAAAGGCATATATAGACCAGTCCGACACATTCGTCCAGCGCTTAACTTGCTATCACTTCATGACAGTGGGCAAAATGCCAAAAATTCCACCCTCATTCAACTAGTGTAGGCAGGTGCCATTCACCAGGACATGTTCAGCAAGCAGCTCTTCCCTCCCTTACAGGGAAACTGCTTTAGATTCTTGAATAGCTTAATTACTAGTTTTAGGAACCAACATCTTATTTACCAGTTTTAGGAGCCATGGTCAAAACCCAAGATAAAACCACCAGTCATTTCATGGCTGTTTCTGATCCTGTCTTGTCTATCCCAGCCACAGTGAGATGTTCTCTCTCAAGTACAGCTGTAGGAAGTCAAGAAGTTACTGGGGAGAGAGGCTCTTCAAATGAACCTGGTTCTGCTGGCACTGTGAAACAGGAGTGCTGGTGCAGTTGCTTGTTCAAATTCAGTGTTTTAATGAAAAGATGGGGTGATGCTTAAACTACTTTAGGTAGTCTTGCAAGAGGACCTTTCACTGTGGTCTTAGACTATAAACCTTATCAGTCCTTGGAAGATACAGCTAGGTTGGCAGTTCAGATTACATTTTTAGCTGAGATTGTTGTTCCCAAAATATTTGAAAGGTAGACACTGCACTTCTTCTTTTTTTTTTTCCTTTCCCCAGAGCACAAACATTTCTGGAGCATTTACAGTAAATGTAAAGAGAGACAATAACATTTGAGTCCTGGAATGAGGATCAATGGTCTGTCCAGCCTAGTATATTGTTACACTATCAGTCAATCAGCCAAGCCATTTAAACTAGGAATGTAGAATGTTTTCTAGATAAACCCTAAGGATTTGTGCAGCACCTTGCACAATGATTGGGGCCACTAGAGTTACCAAACTATGAATAAGAATTATGGCAGAAGGGAGCGGTCACTAGACTGTGAGTGAGGTAATATCAATGCCCAGAGTGCACCTCTGAGGAGCCTTTTGGCAGGGTGAGGCTGTAGGATCAAAAGGAACATTACAAATATATTGCCAATGATGTTTCCATTGAAAACAGCATCTGAGTCTGATAGTATATACATGATATCTAGGGAGACCTGAAGAAATGCTGTGCTCCTAATAACCTCAAGTCTTAAATTCCATGTCCTTAGCAGTTTGCTTGGAGCATACCAAAAGAAGATGGACAACATGGGGAGGGAGGGGAACATACATTAAAGAGTTGCTCCATGCTTTTCAAGGAATGAATCATTACTGATGTCCAACACATGGAGGGGGGTGGCCAAGGGCCCCTGAGGTCGTCTGACACTCAAGGAACAGCATTATGAAAGCAGACATCTTATAAATAATTATTAAAAAATCTGTTCCATTCTTTAGCACTGACCCCAGGTGGGCAATCCAGCCCCTTAAAGATGGTCTCTCTCTGCTCAGTCAAAAATGGTATGAAAATGAATCATTTGACAAAGAAACTGTGAGCTTTTGCAAAATACATTTTTAAAGCCCACCCCAGAGTAGTTGCCTGAAAAAGTCTTTGTGTATCTAAGCTTTAAGCCACTTGCCAGCAATTATAATCACACAGAAAGACCATTAGCTCTTCTTTTATATTTTGACCTTTATAACTGCTTCTGAAATAACTGATTTTTGAGAAAGGAACAAAAGGGAAAATAACACAGTGCTAATTACAGCAGGGAGAGAAGCTTTGCTATTAACAGACTTTTAATGTTAGTTGTGACTTCTACCAAACAGGCTCTGCTGGTCTACACCTAATTGGAAGACCCAACATTTAGTGTTCTGGGTATAATTTCTAAAAAATGTTCAGTACATCTCTGCTGCACTGCCAAAGACAGACATCAAGGCTATGCATTATGAAAAGATAGGTATTCTCTCAGGGAAAATGGTTGCCATCTTAGTTTATGTCCTTCTTGTTAAAAATACCTATGACACTGTTTTATTTTGGTACTTTGCTTGTTTTTATAAAGGTGCTTTTGCCTGTAAACCCTTTTTCTCTTCTGCATCCCTAACCTTTCTCCCACCTGCCTCCTGTACATCTTTTGTACTCTCTGCATGTACCAGCCTCACTGCATGGAATTGAACCCAGGCCAAGAAATTCTTGCCTCTTCCTGGGTCCCATGCTACTATTCATGGGGCAGTGCTGCATGGCCCCCAGCAATTAAAAATACAGGATTTGCAACCACATCATGCCCCATCTCAAAGCACAGATGCAGCACTCTTTCGCTCTAGCTCCAGGGAACTAGTCTGCAGAAAAGTGGCCCTGGGGACACAAGCCAGGGCTGGTTAATTACAACCAGGACTTTCTCCTGCTTCAGAATAGTCTCTTGGGCTTTGAGATGAGAGAGGATGCTAAACTTGCAGAAAGGCAGACCAGATATTTTAGGCAATTCCTATTCTTTGGTCCCCACTGGATTTAGCCACAAGCAAAATGCAGCAATATGTAGAGATAGCTGTGCTGCATTTAGACATGTTAACTCAGTAGCTGTGTAAGCACGGCAGCATGCAGCTCAGTGCAGGGCTAATTTGACCTGCTGCTTGTTCAACGCCAGCTTGTATAATTCCACAGTGATTTGCAGTAGCCATACCCAATTTCCACATCAGTTGCAGCTGGGTATAGTCTTCTCGCCTGTAATTGAGTTACATACCCTCCTTGCACACTTGCAGCTTTAATGGCTCTGATCTAGGAAAATGGCTGGATGGGGAAGGGGATTAAAATTTCTGTTCTTGGACCTGTTCTTGCGTCTAGGAGCTGTCTATAAGTGAAAGATAAATCATTGACATGAATCTAGTTAGCATGTAAACCTGTTGTACGTCGCTTACTAGAGGGAAGACCTGTGTTTAATTCTGTGCCAGTGGGGATGTATCTGCAGTATCCAGCCCTGAAGCCAGAGGGGCTCAGTTCTGCACAGTGCTGTGTACCACTCCCACACCAGATCAGCACAAGTCAGGGCACTCAGTGCACAGCGAGTGCTTTCTTCTTGCTGGCAATTAAAGCTTCTTGAGAGTGGAAATCCTTTAAACCCCCTTGCGTTATTTTTACAAACCACCCCCCCCCCCCCCCATGCCTTCAACATCCATATCCTTATTCCTGTGTGTAGTTTCTCAAAATTCCTCAGACAAGAAGGAGCCATAAGTATTGTGCTTTAACTTTCAAAGTGAAGGCAAAACAAAGTAATTCTATCAGACATAGCACTGGGAAAGGCTGTGCCCCTCAGCAGGCTGAGTCTGCTGTTTACAGCATTGCTCTTACTGCACCCAGCTGTAGGAATAGAAAAGGCTGGGAGGGAAGGGCAATACCTCCTAAAGGGAATGGTCACTACAAAAATAATTAAGAAGTGTAAACTGACTGAGATGGGAAAGTCAAAACAAGGCAGCATTCAGCAGGGCAGAGCCACCACTGAGCCCCATCAAGCAACTCACACAACCACATGTCAGAGCCAGAGGCAATTCCATGGTCCCCAACACAACCAACCGCCTCAGGTCTCATACAAGGAGCCAGATGCTCTGTCTGGGAATCACTCTTCCACAGGTCGACATCAAGATCCCAGAACTGTCATTTTGAGAAAAGGAAGAGCAAGTACAACATGGAGACATAAAACAAAGTTTGAACTGGACTATATTTGGGGTTGTTTGGTTGGTTTTTAGTGCACTGAGTTATAGATGAAATACTTATTTCTGATTTACTTTTGCTTTGTTGCATGACTAGCTTTGGTTATAAAAAGAAAAAGTTCTATGTCCTCTTTATACATACTAAGGATGGGCCCCAATTACATTTTTCCCAGCAATACTGCCTCAGGCTTGGGAACCCAAGGACACCAGCCCCACATGCTCCTTTGCAAAACAAACCCTCAGATCACAGGCTGATTAGGCAAACAAACCCCTCCCTGTCCCAACATGGAGATAGGACAAGGGAAGAAACATTCACCTAGCTCTCCGCCCTGCACTTCTTAGATAAGAGTCTGAGCCATTCTTCATTTCAGTAATCAAGGATGCATCCAATGACAATTGCGAAATCTAACTCAAAGGCAATGTCCATCCTTGGAGGCACATCCATCTGGGAAAAACAAACTTTGAACAGTTAAGTCACGCATACCAACTTGTTTACCACCAAACAAAAAGGTAACAGAATGATCAGATCCAATTCCCTTGCCCTGATATTTTAACAGGATCACAATTTAAAGGAGAATGCCTAAAGTTAAACCTTACAAATTACTAATTTTTGAAGTGGCATGTTCCCACAGTTTTTTCTGCTGTTGTAAAATGCACAACAACTAAAGTAGTCCCAGGGATGAAGTATGCATCGAAAGTTAGGAAACTTAGGCAACTGTCAATTTAATCTATATATATCTATGTTTTGATATTGGGAAGCAGCTGTGGTGTGTAAGCTTCAACTTTGTTGGGTCATTTTCACCTTGGTAGTTTCATGCTGCTGCTGTTGCTCAGCATTCCAGTACAGTGGGAAGAAATGCAGGATATCTTGCAGGAATGTAGGAGGCATCATGTGTCTGGCATTTGGGCAAAATTTTTTCATGTGCTGCACCTGGGTTAAAAAGAGTGCTTCCTCAATAATGGAACGACCTGGCCAACCTTCTTTGCAGGAAGTAGAGTGCTGCTCTTTTGTAATTATGCCTAGTATTTTGTTGTTTTGTGAGAACACATCTGGTGCATATATATATTATACCAGACTGTAAGTAGAACTGCACAAAAGGAGATTTGGGGAGATGACACCCTCCAGCAGCTCCATCCAGAAGGTGGTACAACTGCCAGTGGTCTTTGCTCCAATTCCCACAAAAGGAAAGGAGAGATTCTTGTGTCCAAAATAGAAATATTCATCCTAGAAGCAGAAAGTGTTTTTGCTTTGGGATCCCCACAAGGATCCCCTCAAGTGACTCTGTAGCAGCAGGCTGAAACAGACTAGATCAGAGCTGATGTGGCAGCAGTGACAGCACTGCCTGCTCAGGGCCAGCCACAGCGGGATGCATGCTGCCAAGCTGGACTGTGTGGCTGCACACTGAAATGGGGGCTGGCATCGTTCAGTGTTTTGCACCAGAGCAGACAGACAGAGGGGAAACATTCCTGACCAGTGCTGAATTTAACTGGATCTGTGTGTGTGTTTGATGGGAGCGGGGACTGTAGGCTTTTCTGCACCATTGCAATGACTGGACCTACAGACTGATCTGTGTGGGAGGAAACTCGAAGCAATTACAGCAGTTAAGCTGGAAAATGAAATAGAAGCAATTAATGGCAAATTTTATGTGTCAATACATCATAACATGGAATAAGTGTTATGACTATAATCGCAATAAGAATGACCAATGTAATGATTATGTCTTCTGTTGATATCCCTTGTAATGTTCTTCAGACTAATACATCATCCATAATTCTTGGTATTGCAAAACCACACAATTTGCCTTTCAATACAAAGAGAAAGCAGGACAGTTGTGAAGCTGATCTTAACCTGAACTTCCAATAAACCACCTACACAAACTCCTTCTGTGTCCTGGTTCTTAAAAATGAAACTCCAGTTCTGGTTTAAATGTCAAATACAGCTTCAGAAACTCCAAACAGGTGCTGTGACATTTTAGGTTTTTTTCATTGTTTCACTCAACACTTTACTACACTAAATCTCCATGAAATCTGCATCTTTCATTGCAATCACATGCCAGTCATTTATGTGAGTGATGCCTTCAGAATATTCCTACATGTTGTTAAATGCCTAGGAAACACCACAGGACCTAAATACATGTTCTGGACATACTTTCCACATGTGCACTTAAAGATATTTTAAGGAGGTCCTTCTCTCTCATCCTGAATTTACCTATAAGGCACACACGAGAATAAATGTGTGTGTGTTTGAAACCCACGATACTTCCAATACTCTTTTTTGCAGCACCAATCAGATTTAAAAGGATCATTTCAGAACACCAAGACTGAGAAGAAATCACAGTAATAAAACATCGATCCCAGAGTGTGGGAAGTGTCAACACACAGACAGTGGAGGGCTGATATTAGCAAAGAACTGCTTTATCTGTTCTACGTTCACTATGTTAAATAGTTACATCTGATGACTCAAATCAGCTTGAACTTGTCTGTGTAGGTGTCACACAGAGGACTATTTGAATATGTCAATCCATAGATGCAAAGGGTTTGCCTGCAACACCACCATCTTTCCTTGTTATAGATGCATTGAATGATCTGTGTTTGCTGAGTGTAGGGGAGAGAGAGTGCTCCAGCTAAAGGGCAGAGGCCCAGAGGGTTTTGTCTCCATCTCTGGTGGATCAGCTACAGCAGTTTTTGCACCCCATTGGCCACATGCCCCTCCTGTCAGAGGTCACAGCGCCCTTCCCATGGATGTCAGTGATTTGCGCCTTAGGAACAGTAATTTGTAATTGCTTGTCAGTGATTACAGCACCTAAGGAACAGGTGCTGCAGTATTTATGTAATGCACCCTTGGTTTTGCTTCAGGTTAACTACCAGGCTGTGAATTTGGCTGAGGAGCAAGCCCTGTTGTGCTATTCCTGCTCTGTCTTCCATGTCTCCAGCAGATAGGAAGGGAAAGGTAACAACACTTTCACCCCTCACAACTGACTCAGGGCCTTTAGCACTATATAAAGAGACATTTATATCACAAGAATTTTACTGATAATGACAATATATTCAGGTAAGTATCTCACCTGGACAGTTTATAAACTGCTTGTTCTGGCCTTGGTTATATTGCTGTATACAAAGACCAACCAAGTTCTGGAGATCCTCTTGCCTCAACACAGTCCAAGTGAGTGGTCACAAAACAATACATGGGATTTTAGGGCACCCAGTATTAAGTCCTGCATGTCCACGAATAGTTTGAAGTCCACACCTTGCATTCCAGTTAATTCAGCCCAAGAGTAAGAACGCCTGGTTCAGCACTGTCAGGTGATTGCTCAGTGTTGATGAACACAGAATAAGACTCCTTGTACCAATGCTGGCCCTTTGCCAAATTTAATGCACTGTTTTAACAATGTTAACATTTTAACAATGCTAACAATTTTTGTTACAGTTTTAACAAAAATCTCACTGTACCTGATGTTCCGTGGAAAAGAAATATTCTGTCTATGTACTGAATTCCCAGTGTCAGATGATCATCCAGGAACCTCAATATTCTTTAATCTGGGGGAAAGAAAAAAAGGAAGAGAATATTTCCACCCTTGGACACTGTGATGAAAAACTCGGAAACAAATCTTGCCATTGCCTTAAGAAGAAGTCAAGATTTACTGTATAAATCTAGTTATTTGGGGGCTGGGAACCATAAAAATGTACTTTACTGTTTTTAACTTTTTAGATAGCCTGGAATAATTGATCCTCCTCTGAGTGATGTGGATTTTCTTCTGCCTCTAGCATCATTCATGTAAGATTCACAACTCCCTCCTTGTGTTTTCTATGCAGTAATTGTGTCCCTGTTCTTGTTTCCAAGGTCAAGAAGATTACTTGTCTAGGGCTTCCAGTTAGCCTAATGAAGTTGGTGAAGCTGGCCTTTGGAGGAAGTAGAAGTCAATATTTTTTTTATACAGATGGTTAATTTTAAGAAAAAAAAATATTTGTTAAAGCCTTTTAGATATATTGAATGCTAAATTAGATTCAAAACAGATGGAACTGTATAAGTGAAGTGTTCAAAGTTAGGCTACATGCTTTTTTCCCCCCTAAAAATTTATCTGAACAAAAATGTGGTTTGTACCTAGACTTACACAGGGCATGAAACCAGTCTCATTAAAATCATTAGAAGCCTCTACACTTCAACAGAACAAGGATTCAATCCAGAAAGTTTTACTTTTCCAACTTTACAGCATTAGAGCATTCAATTAGAACACATCCTGTATGAAGAAGGGTGTAAGGATCATAAAATCAAGGGAAGCCATCCTATAGAACTGCACCAGGCCATGTTTAATACCCACTAGATTTGCTCTAGACCCCAGTGACTGATTAGTTTTCATTGACTTCTCTTAATCAGAATCACACTGAAAGAAGTCCAATTAATTCCTTTGAAGACTCAGTAGTGAATGCGTATGAGACACATAGCTGTTCATTATCTGAGCTATTGTTCCTAATTTTCTCCCATTCCCATCCATCTTTTTAAAAGGATGCTGCAGCCACATCATTTTAGTGTTCAAACACTAAAACACTTGCAGTTTTCACCACTTGAATATTCTTAACTTTTAACAATGAAAACTGGAAAATTTGCCTATAATCACTGGGCTCCATGATGTCATTGATGGGCTACACTTCTGACTTGTGCCAGAATGTAGTGTAGCTCCCAAATCCAGGCAAATGGAATTCAATTACACGTTGGAGGTGAGCAGAGGAGAGTTTAGAAAACAAGTTACAGTGAATAAAAAATATTATAAAGGACAAAGAGGATACAAGTATTTTGTGCAGGAGATGAACTGCCTGCAGACCACAGATTGGTGTTAAATCCTGAACTTTAGTGAGTGGGTGATGAGCTGGGCTCATCTAACACCAACAAACATGATATAGCTACAGGATATTTCACCCTGGTTAAATACCAGATGAATTAAAGGCTGTTGCCAGCAGCTGTGATGAATGTCACTGGGATGCTGTCTGATTGCTCTCTGGGTCTTATGAGTGAAGTATGTCGGCTCCTTCTTTGTTAAGGTCAGCATGTATTTCTAATGGTTCATCTGCAGGGCTTCGCTGAAGGCACCAGTGAGAACACAGGTGCTGGAAAATGTCTCTTTCGTGCAGCACAGACTGAAACAAGTGGGACTGAACAGTGTCAGGAGGAACTTTTGCATCAACATGTTTGCAGTGTAGAAGCAAAACTCACAGATCAGGACATAAAGTGACAGGCATTTGTGGATGGGATGAACTTACTGCCAAAGAAGAGGGTATTTTATTTAATTTGCACAAGCAAATAATTTGCCTTGAGTTACCTGCTCAGAGAGACTTGTACAATTTTTATATAAAGGTGTCATCTCTATGACATCCTTATCAAAGGACCAGAAGGAAAAGTGAAGGAGCCCAAGGCAAAGATGCCTGAGTTACATATCACAGCTCCAAAGGTCTCCATGCCACATGTTGATCTGAACCTAAGTGGCATCAAAGGTGCCAAAGGGTGACATGAATGTTTCCATTCCCACCATATGAGCTGATTTGAAGGGTTTTGAACTAAAGCTCAAAGGTTTTTATTTCACTGTATAAAAATCCTACTATTTTAAGAAAAATCCTACAATTTTAAGAAAAAAAAATTGCTGCACCTCAAATCCTGCGTTCAGTTTTGGGTCCCTCACTACAAAAAAGATATTGAGGGGCTGGAGTGTGTCTAGAGGAAGGCAACAGAGCTGGTGAAGGGCCTGAAGCACAAATTTGATGAGGAGCAGCTGAGGGAGCTGGGGTTGTTCAGCCTGGAGAAAAGGAGGGTCAGGAGTGACCTTATTGCAACTGCCTGGAAGGAGGTTGTAGCCAGGTGGGGGTCAATCTCCTCTACCAAGTAACAAGTGACAGGACAAGAGGAAATGTCCTTAAATTGTGATAGGGGAAGCTTAGATTGGAAATTAAGAAGAATTTCTTCACTGAAAGGGTTGCCAAGCATTGGAGCAGGCTGCTCAGCAAATGGTGGAGTTGCCATCCCTGGGGGTATTTAAAAGATGTGTAGATGTGGCACTTGGGGACGTGGTTTAGTGGGGGACTTGGCAGTGCTGGGCTGGCAGTTGAATTTCATTATCTTTTCCAACCTAAATAATTCTATGACTTCATGATTCTCATTCTTTCCAACCAAAAAGCTGCCTACATCAAAGGAAGAAAACATTAACAGAAAAAAAGTAGTGGTAGCCCTGTAACTGACTTAAGTTTGAACAAGTTAAAGGGAGGAGGTTGGACTTGATCTTAGAGATCTTTTCCAACCTTAAAATTCTATGATTCTGTGTTTAAAAAAATCTCAAAATGAGAAAGGACCAGTGTTTGCCTGTTTTCAGTGCTTGCAAGGTCTCAAGTACCGGGTTTTGAGACAGTGACTCAGAAAAGGGGCTATGAGCTTTTTAACACTCCTTGTCCTCTCTGGATGATTACCTAAATTAACCTTCTATTCCTCTGGTCTTCTTTTGTACAGAATAAAGTAAAGGTTGGCTTTCACATTAATGTGAAATTTCAGGTCGCTCACTTTCTCATCCATTCTAAGCGCTTCCTCCTTCAGTCTGTCTCTACATAATATTGTCAGAGGAATAATTCCTAAATTTTTGTCATGATCAACAGTTGCATAACAAAATAGGCACTCTACTGCATCTTATTTTTCCTCAACGAACAAATAGCTAGATGTGCTCCTGCCCTGGGAACTTCCATGCACTTCTTTCAAAAATATTTTTAGAGAACATTTGATCATTACAACCATGCCACTTGATTTGGTTTTGGGTGCTTCTCATGCAGAACTGTTTCCATGAAAATTTACAGTCCTGGTAAGCTTCTTGCCCTGCTTCTACAGCCATACAGGCTAGAACTGGGGCTGACAGTCACTGCAGCAACTGCCCTGATTCCCAGTCACACCAGTGTCTCCTTGCTGTAAGGCTGGCAGTGACTGAATGCAACAGAAAGCACCAAGCTGGTTCCTTACCAGTAAAGGCTGGTAACAGTACAATAGATCTGGGTGGGACTGACTCAGCTACCTTTAAAACCAGGTTGTGGTGAAGTGAAAGAATAATGCTGTGTTACAGGACTTGGCCTTTCATTTAATTCTCTCCATTAAACTGCTCATTTACACTTTGAAGAATATTGACCCTGAATGCTGAAAGAAAATTACTAAGTACACATTCTTCTTGATCTTCACAGCACATAATTGTTCTATTTCTTTTTGACAGATGTAGGACAGTACTGACTTCAAGCACTTTCCTTCATACCTCTCACCTCTCTCTCAATCTTCCCCTATTCTTTCCCATTTATTCTCTTACGAGAAGAGGTGGGCTGGCATTCATAAACTGAAATGAGATCCAGGGGAGGTGATGTACAAGGAAGGACTTCTGTCTGTCACTGACAAATGAAGATATAAACTCCAGCCAAAGAGTAGAATAGTTGTTTGGCTCAATAGTGTCTTGAATCACTGTAAATAAATCCATTAGAGCCCACCTCTCAAAAGGTCTCAAAATTTTGCCATATCCTCTCTTTTCTTAACAACTTCACTGCCTTCAGTGAAGGTTCATGAGTTATGCTACTTTCAATTTTTGTTTCTTAGTAAAGGTCATCGCTAACAGAAAATGCAACCAATTTTTACTTTAAATTCTTGTCTGGTTCTGATAAGGAATTCCCTTTAGTAGTTTCTGTGAGTTTGGAAGCATCTGATTTCTTTTGAAGTATGTAAAATGCGTTTTTCTAGAGGGCTCTGATAGCACACTGAGAACCACAGCATTGCCAAGGTTCATGATTTCACAAGTGGTCTCTAATTTTTGATGACTAAATTTTTGCATGGAAATGGAGATTGGTTTCTCAAAACTATTCATGCACTGCAGCTCTGAGAAGAACCATGAGCTACACAAATCCTGTAGTCTGCCATGTCCCACTTTCAGCACAGACATCCCTCCAGAATGAAGCCCTCAGCCTACATGTATATAGCAAGTATGTTATTAATACACATGCTTGAGGACAAGGCTACTTGGGTCAGGAGCAGCATTCATTGCACACACATTTTGCACTGTAGTGTGTTCTCAAAGCAGCATTGTTAAGTGTCTTTGGTGCCTAAGATGAGGAGACACTCTGAGTTGAACAAACAAAAGAACAACTCATGAGGCTAACTACGGGGCTGTAACAAGTACCTGAAATTATTTGGAAAGAGGGTATATATGGGGTTTGTGAGCTACCAGAGATTTCTTATAAAATGACCCAATGCAAGAAATTCCAGGCTTGTTCTCCTCCTGTAAGATTTATTTTGTACAAAAATATTCTTGCATGAAAAGCAAGCCAATGGTACAGTGCAAAACTTGCAACTGATTTCCACCATGCTAGCTATTCATATATCTTTATTCCTTTGTTTTCAAGCTGCAAAAAAAATATGAAAAGGAATTATGGAAGGAAAATAAACGGTAAAGGAGAGGAACAATGAATTCCTGTACTATGCAAATACCTACAAGTAGAAAAGCTTTGAATTGGATGACATCACAGTGGCATCTAAAGTTAAACCATGTCAAAAACTCCTGAGTAAGCAACAGAGAGTACTCTTGCTTTCACACAAGATTACTCACTGGATTCTTTGGAATCAAATGGTGGAAGATGAAGCTTTTCTGAGTCAGGAACCTACAGTAGTTATTTTGTCATATGTTACATTATGTCATGCCATAGACAGAAGCAAAAGCACAAACATGGAAGAGTAATGACAAAACATTGGCACCGCAAAGCAGCATAGTGCTGATGGAAGAGGCTTGAAAACCTTTGAATTCTTAAAGCACAGAGAGGGAAATTTCTTTCTGACTTGAGCACTCCTCTCACACTTTACTATGACTTCACTGTCTGATGGTTGTCTCTTCCTGAAGACAGTCTGCAAAAATGGGGATGGGATGTGAAATACATGAAAACAAGAGTAAAAATACAAAAGATACAGGATTGGATTTTGCACTGTATCCAGTTTGGTTTGGTTTTATCCCACTGAAGCTATTATAAAACCTTCAATAATTCAGCAGAGCAAAGCTGTAACAGGACCGTGTCCTTCCAAAAATTTGATTCTTAAAAGAAATGCAACTTCAAGTCTTCCAGGACAGTAGGAGTCCCCAGTTAAAGAGCAAGGAAAAACAGTGTCTTTCCTTATTTCAAGTGAGGAACTTTAATTTTCTTACTTCTGAAGAAGAACTAGCTCTCTGAAGTAGGTAATGCCAGTGAATCAGCGCATTTGCTAGACAAGGCAAAAAAGAGGACCTTTGCCTTTGCTGTTTGACTCTAAATTCTTGAGACAATTACTGCAGCTTGCTCTTTGTATAGAGAAAGTGTGGCCAGGAGGGAAAAAGACTTCCTCTCCTGAGGACACCTGTTCTAAGAAGCTCTGATAAATTGAATATGCATAGCACAGAAGAGGCACTTGCAAAGTGTTAAGTAAATCACCTAACAAGTAACAAGGGAGGTGGGAAGAGGAAGAACGGAAGGATACAAGACAGACAGACTATAGGATAAATTAAAGCATACACAGAATACAACAATGAATATGTACAGCAATACTTAGACTATTTGTTTTCCCAATAGAAGAATGCATTTCTTTCACCGTCTCCACAGGCAAGCAGTGATTTTCATTAATTTTTCCACCTTTTCAACTCTGTAGATTAAAATGAGAAAATCCTCCATGTAAGCCTTACAATTAATTTTTATTTTAACATCAGATAACTTGATTTCAAATCCAAAACTTTTACATTTCCCACTTCTTCAAATTTGTGAATTTTCAGAATATGTTCCTTAACAATATGTCATTCTGATTACCTTACGTCCATACAGGAATCATTCTAGAATGGCAAGATTTTCAGCTAAATAAAAATTCAACTTGCTGAACAACTCAAATATCTTTCTTCTGACAGCTGCATTTGGTGCCCAAGACCTATGAAAAACGTAATACAGCCTAGATTTATTGTATTATCATAAAAATTTAAGCATACCTCCCTGATTTTGTGACTGATAAGACTGCATGCTGAAATAAGATTTGAGCAGAATTAAATACAAGATTGTTGAAAATACAGACAAATCTCATGTCTAACAACTTGCCATCACCTGAAAGGAGAGATCGGCTTCCCTCTTGCTCTACCCCTACCAGCAAATTCCAAAGTCATATCACTTCTTCCAGCCTTTCACTTCCACTCTATGGCAGCAGCTCTGGAGCAAATTCAGCACTAAATTGTTCATAATTTTGCTGCATAATGATCTATTGGTTCAGCAAGTTCAACCACTGCAGTATGGGATCAGGAGAGAACCAGAGGTGGTGCAGGGTGGAAAGGGTGCCAATAGGTCAGCTTCAGTCTTATTACAGAACTTAAAAATCAGGTGTCCTTTTCAGGCTCTTGCTATTTTTAACACGTGTTTTTAACATATAGTTTTGCTATCTTTAACTGCTAAGAGAGAACTCAGCCCTAGAGATACTTTTCTTTTGTCCAATGTACTCAACACCTTCATCTCCCAGTTATTTCAGTGGGAACAGAGGGAAGTCAGTCCTGATGGGATCTCTGAGATCCCATGCACAAAATGTCTGTCCTGACAGCTAACAAGAAGCCACTGACAGAAGTTCACTGCTCAGTACCTTCTCAGCCCATCTACATGTTATCTGTCCCACAGTTTTATATGTGTCACATTTACTCGTTTAAAAAAAGAATACCTGTGGTCACTTCAAGCATAGATATGATGGCTTTTTGTTGGTAACATGTTTGTACTTTGCTAGAGGAACCTCTACCCAACTGAGGCGTATTGTTGACTTCTCTTAAGAACAGCAGGTAGGCCAAAATTTTCACACATAACACCTATATTTAGCACCAAATTGACATGGAGGACTACATGACAGCAGGATGGCACTAGAAACTTTTGCTGGTAAAGCAGTGTGTAGCACGGAGTTGGTTAGAGGTGTGATTTTTATGCAGCATCGCTAATGTCAGCAAGAGTGCTAGCACGGACGCAGCTAAAAAACTACTTCTTGCCTTTAAAAGCTTATTTCCTTCAGGAAACTGACACAAGATAGAGCAAAAAAAGTGTTTCGCTGATGGAAGTTGGGGTGGACATCAAGAATGATCTAAACCAAGTGGGTGCACAGCTGTGATCACATTGTATCACAGAGGTACCTCTTCACTGGCTCATACCGCAGGGGAAAGGAGAGAAGGGACAAAGCATTGTTAGCTGGCAAAGCTGCTCCTAGTCAAAGCTACATTTTCCAGAGGGGAAGACAACAGCAGGACTATGCCAGAACCAGGTTTATGAGGAAGGTGTGTATCAGGTTTGGTATCTTGCCTTTACCAGAACTCCACAGAGCTCAGGTAGTAGAGCACTTGTGAAAATTTTAAATGCTAAAATTAGGATATTTTGTGGCAAGTTTTAGACATCCATGCTTAATAGATATGTTCTGAATAGCTGGATTCCTGAGTCTGTCCACACAGAGACAGTCTGAGACACTTAAAGTATCTTCATGACATCTCAAGAAATAAGATGAACAGGATGAAGGCTGAATCCTACTCTCTCTCTGTGTGTGTGTGTGTGTGTGTGTGCCAGAGAGAGAGGGGGCAGGGAGGGAGAGAGCAAGAGAAGGGAGGAGAGAGACATCCTTTTCCTCATAAGTGTGAAGGAAAGCTACCAACATACCACTTCACATAAATATCACGTTAAGCCCTACTGCTGTCAGGGCTAATTGAAATTTACAGGGTTGGTACTTGCAGTATTAACCCAGGAACTGTCAAACTTCGTTATTTACAGTGGAGTCCGACAGCCTTGTCTTAACATTAGGAAGTGTCAGTCTCTTTTCCCTTGATGACAGAGAAATAACATCTGCATTTCCCCACCCAGAAAGGCTAAAAGGGTATGAAAACTAGTGTTATGGTCAGTATTTCAGTGTTCTCAAGATCATGATGGTCTAGTCACATCTGGTGTCACAAATACAAAAGAAAAATAAAAGGTAATTCTGTTTACTTTATATTTTCACCTTTATCATTCCCTGTTGAGCCAAATGAATACTACAATTTCCCCTTAGCAGAAAGAGTGCTATAGTTAATGCTTTTGATTAAATTAATATCTAGAAAAGTCCTTTCTTCCTTTGTTTGAAAGGACTGAGCATAGCAAAAGGCAGACAGAGAAAAGCAGCTTTTTGTCTTCAGAGATCTGTGCTCAGCTAAAAGCTTGGCCATGATGTAGAGGACATACCCAGTACAAGACTCCTTTATTGTATCAGGTTCTAAAGTGCTGTCTACAGGGATGAATTTAATGTCTTAAAAAAAAAAAGAATAAAACCCCTATATTAACATGAGCTGAAGCCTATCACAATGTTCCACACACAGATCTTTAACCACACTCTATTAATGCCACTACTGATCTTTTCACCAGCATCACTGATAACCCTGCTTTACTGAGATGTTTATAGGGACAGATGCTCTCTGGTAAAAAAGAGTGAATATATATCTATATAAGTGAAAACCAAAATAAAACACCCAAGAAACAAAACCAAAATAACTCCCCCTACAAAAAACCCCAAACAAACAAACAAAACCACAAACAACTGTCTCTGAAAAAAACCAGCCGACACCACCCCCCCCCCCAACCCTCCCCTTCAACTACTCTAATTCAAGAAATTGCAAACTAACTTTCTGACATTTCACTTGAAATTACACTGGCAGTGAGCAGCTCTAGGTGGACATAGTAAGATCTCTGGGGCTAGCATGGATGGAGAAATACATCTTCCTCAGAAATAAATAACTGGAGTTAGCATTACATATGCAACAACCTTTATAACAGTTACCACAACATCTTGCTACAGGGCTGAAGAAAATTTCTCTCAAGTTAAAGAAGTAGCATCTGTATTTTTTCAGTTCAAGTCCAAGTGCTAAGCTTTTGCTTCTAAAAGCCCATGCACAGATCTGACCCACAGGACAGCCTTTTGAAAAAACAAGATTCCACTTCTCACTGGTGGTGCAGGCCACACAGAAAGCCAGAGAATGCAGCAGTATACATAGCAACAGTGTAAACCAGTTAAGCCAAAACAAAAAAGTACCAAATCTGAGCAAATTGCCCTCCACAAACAGTCTGAGACAAGCAGTTCCATCACACGTGTTTCCTTCTCTCACTTTCCCTCCTGTAGTTGCTTACCTCCTCTTTTCCCTAATGTCAAGTTGTGGTTGAGTGTGTGAATCCAAAAACAGTGGAGGACTTTGACTTAGCCTAGTGGAGTCAGAGCTGGTTCCAGCAAGTAATGCTTATCTGTAACTTGGCCACCATGACATGGCACCCACAAGAGAAGGGGAACTCAAAGACTTGGGGCTATTGTTTTGCGCAGAACTTACAGAATGAACATTACCACCTACAGCTTTAAGAAACACAGATATTTCCAATGTATCTGTCTATACATGTGTAGCAAACATTAAAAAGCAGTGGATCAAATTACCACCGCTCCATCAGATTACCTGAGGCAATTGCTGGCTATGAGCTATTCATTTTTATTGTTACTATGTTCAGTGCTCCCAAGTTCACTAAGGTATTAACTTCAATGTACACAGGCTAGCATCTATTCTCACATTGAATAGATAAGTGGCTAAAAGAATTAAAATCTTTTCTGTGATCATAAGTACAACAGATCTCACATCTCTTCTCATAAACATTCAGAACTGGCATGTTTTCAAATACTCTAAAAAGTTTCTGAACAAAAAATGGATAGAGGTTCAATGAGGACAAAAGATCAAAAAGTAGTTTGATGAAGCTGAGAGGAAGAATATATTTCTTGCTCCTCTTCCATCTCAGTTCTTTTGGCTCCAGTAAAAGCACAAAAGCAAAGGTCAGTGATCATCATTCTAGCTCCTGTTGACATAAACTCTCTATAACTACGAGAGCAATTGACAAAATCCTAAGTAAAGGCAGTGATTAGAATCACAGAAACAACCATGACACACTCACCTAATCCATTTATCCTGCTTAACTGCAGAGAGGCAATATTCAGAAGTACAGGAAACAACCTATTTGACATTCAGGTCCTTGTTACTGGAAAAACCATGAAAAGAGAGAATTAAAGTGGAAGTCTATTTGAAAAACACACAGGAGAGTTCCACTCTACGAGGATAAATGGAACATTCATTTACATTGGAAGATACTTTAAAAAAATTGAGGAATTGTTTTCTACACAGGTTCTAGCTGGACTGTAAAACTGTCACAGGAAGCCAAGAAACCAAGAACACAAGAAGTTGAAACAGTGGATTGGACTTCATTATACAGACATCAAGAGAATCCATATATACCATAACCAAACATAAAATTCCTGAAGGGATACTAAACCTGGTTCACTAGAACTTAATTATTAGAGGATAATATACACCTTAGTGTCATTCATTGTCAGGTACTGGATGTTGTGTTCTAACTGTAGGTCTGATCTAGTAAAGCAATTTCCATATTTCAATCTCATTCACACATTTTCTCATGTGTGTATCCTTTTGATAATCATAAAGTAATTTACAGCATTTGAAAACCATCCGTAAGTGAGGCTTTACTGGCATGTACCTAATCCCACCTTTGGCATCTGTTGCAAACATTTTCCAGGACATGAACAATTAATAGTATAATTACAGCTTTCATATTGGCTAATAGCTTTAATTCTGGGCATTTATATTGTAGATTTAGCAGCCTTTAGCAGTATTTAGCCTTGAAACAGAGTCCAGTGTTATAAATATTAGTTAATAATTAATAGCTGTTTTGTTTATTGCAAAGTAGTGTTTAATAAACAAAAACAACAAAAAAAGTGCAAAAACCATTCTCAAACAGCATTTTCTGAGTATCTTCCAGTAGCTCTGTAATGCTTACCTATCATCATCTTCTCCTGTTTATATAAATTATATCAATGCATATACCACAGTAAATGCTGATATATCAGGAAGTTATAGAAAAAAAACCCCCATGTTTATGCTGGAAAATTCATTTTGTGAAAAACAAGAAGTCCAGGCAGAGGATGAAGACTATTTTCACTTGAAACAACAGAACAATTGGTTTGGAAAACAGAGCTTAATGTGCGAGCTGGCAGCTATCCAAGAATCCCAGAAAGATGTTCATTTTCTTTGCTCAGATGCTTCTCAGTCTCTTCCTGAACTCCTGGTTTATTGTAACAGTCAAAAGCTGCACAATCTAACCTCTCACTAGGTTTGGTGATCCTTTGAAGGAAACAATTTTCACCTGAAGATCTAGAAACAGGGGAACGTGGGTTTGATTCCACAAACCAGAATTCTTAATTGTATGGATAAATTGTCTGTGAGAAATATCTTTGTGCAGACTGGGGGTTTTTTTGTGTACTTTCTTTCAACCCCTCCTGCCCTTTATAATTTTGCTTTCATTCTCTTTCTCTTTTTTTGCCTCATTTAAATGCCCACATGCATTCCTGTTCCCTGACACTTGGTAAGAATTCAGGAAAAACACTGTCGATATTTTTCCTTAGCAGAGGACATGATGGATTTCCTAATGGCTATTCCTATGATTTATACTTTGTAAAATTTGTATATTATTGACATTCTGAAATATTGCTATTTGTTATATACAAACTCGTCCATTTTCTGTTCACACTTCAGCCTCCAATACTATACTGATTTTTGTCCTCTCCTGAAAGCCATTCATTAAGTTGAAAAATTGATAGACATCTTCATTCCTGTGCAGCTAAACTCAGAGGGAATCAGTTGCCAATAAAAGTAGAAAAATAACTGCTTAAAAGTGTCAAAGATGCTAATTGAATTCCAGTTAACTTGGACTGGCTGAAAGCCAGCATATCTGGTAAGGCACTGACAAGGAGCAAAGATCTATCTGCTGTTTATATACTGTGTATGTTTTTCCAAATGACAAAAAAAATATTTGGAAGAGGAGCAGTAGCAATGTGTGCTAAGCAATTTTTCCTCCTATCACCTTGCCTAACGTGTTATTGTCTTATGGTTAAGCCGTTATTATCATTCAATGACCATGATTTAAAAGGAAAGAATGAGTAGAAAATGATGCACATGATAAATAAGAACTTCTTTAAGTACTATTTTCAGTTTCATACCTAAAAAAATGACAGAGCAAAGTTAAGAAAGTATGGAGAACAGCAAATAAAATAATTAAGTAGAGAGAGCTCCTCCTTTGTGAGAGACTGAAGTGGATGGAACTCCACTGTGGACAGCAGATGGCTGAGGACTGGGGGACCGGTTTAGAATCTTATGATGGCAACAGACAAGGTGAGTGGTTGTGCAGCAAGTTCCAAGCTGTTTGAACAAGGGGTTACACAACAAATGGGAGAGCCACCTAGAAATTATTTTTTAAGTAGTTAGTTTGGTTTTAAACAACAGGAATGAACCTCTGGAATATATTGCCACAGGCAGTCATAGATGCAGAAGCTATCATCAGGTTAAAAGAGGTCTGAATAAATACATGGGCAGTAGATCCATAAGCAGACATTAACATTAATAGGCAGTGATGCATTCTCTAACATCCCTTATCCAGCAGTTGTGGAGGGTGGGGAAACGCAAAAGGAAAGGACTGCAGAGAGTAGTCAGGATTGCATGCTGCTCCCCAATAGCATCTGCTGTTGTCACTGTTGGGAAGAATACACTGGATAGGAGGGATCAAAAATCACCCTGTTGGATTAGACCACCACTAACACCATAATCACATCCTCTATGCTCATCCTGTATCCTGCTTTATACATGCTTGTACCATTTCCAGCACAACAGGGACCTCTCTGTGCCAAAGGCTCAAGGAATCGAAATAAACTTTAAGAAGGTACACACAAGCCTACAGAAACTACCTAACATGCTTGCTGAAGGCCTGATGCAGTTACTAATTATTTGATGACATAATTTGTTCCAATTTTCCCTCCTCTTTTAAAAACAACAACATTGCCTCTAGAACTTCCAATAATGCATGTATTCTACCAATGAGGCATGTCCAGATAGATGTGATTAGAGGCAATAATGCCCTATTAACCTCAGGTTAGACTTAAAAAGGTAAAGCAAATACATCCCAACAGAAAACCAGTGTTCATTTAATAACTTCCCTTTATTTTTCCCTGCTGGAAATCAATACATTGCTATAGTAATTCATGTATTTTATCCTCAAACCATAATAACATACAGATCCAAGGGAAGAAAATTAGCCTCTACATAAAAGTATAAAATTAGCAGCACGTGTCCTTACTATAATAATCAGAAATACTTAAAGTTGACCTCAAAACAAAAGTAATTGGGTCTCTGCTCTTTTATGTCTCTTAATTAACTCTGGAGGGGACACAAAAAAATTGTCTTTTGTTTGTTTTCTGCATTAGAAATGCAGATGTTTTCTGCCTTGGAAGACTTGAGATCTGACTTCACATAAACCTGGAAGTGACTTGCATAAAAGGGGAGGATTCTTATGTTTTTCTGGCCTTGAATGTCATGTAAAACCAAATGTACAGAGCACTAGAATAAATGGTCCTGAAAAAAGCATTATGCATACTTATCACTGAAAACAAGGCAGATGGATCCATATGCTTGATATCTGTAAAAAACAGATGCAGTTTGGATTCTTTAACCTGGAAATGGCTTATATACATTTATTTTCAGGTAAGCCGTGGACTTACCACTCACTCATGCACTTGACAGAGCCCATCCGGTTCTTCCACATTTGGTAGACCTAGTTCCTCCATCTATTCTGCTAACAATGCAAGTTTATTTATTGGCCCTTGTCACCAGATTATGGCATGTGCAATATATCAAATTCATTTACACATTCATGAGCATGTTTTTTTCAAATGAACACATAGCATTCTTCAAGTAAAAGAGGAAATGAAAGAAAACTGTCACACCCTTTTGAGCAGAGCTGTGTTTTCTGAAAGTGATGCCATGAAGACTTTTTGCCTTTTCTTTTATACCCCTGTTATACCTTTTTTGCAACTTCTGTGTTCTTAATGCTTTTTGCCTACATTCTTGGACTTGTTTGTCAAGCTGAGAGACTAAACATTTTAGAAGCTTCATAGCTAGGGATCAGTGTGCCCCAGACCCCAAGGTGCACTCCAGAACACATTCTGTAAACTAAGATAGAACCATCCAGGGGAAGGTTCCTTGTGGAGGGGGGCTCATTCAAGCCTCTCATTGGGGAATCTTTGATAGATATGCTAATTAGTAACACCTATAATGTTATACCAGATCTTTTGGGGGTGTGCATTTTTGTGGGGTGGATTTCCGTGCAAATGACCTGGATGTGTGCACTTAAGGATCCTTAAAATAAATACCAAGATAAAATCCCTTTTCCCCTTCTAACTGTGTATGACTCTTGATTTTAAGACCAGGAAAAGGCATCAAAAGGATTTACAATTAATCCAGGTATTAATTCATGTCCCCTATCTTTTTTGTCTATCTAACAAATTTTGCAGTAGACATTATTACTTTTGCATTTTTTGATTGGTTGTTAGCTAAAAATTTTGTTGTTTTCTACTTTTTCCAATAGAAGAAAAAAAGCTGGTTTCTATTATTTCCAATTATCTTGCGAATAATTGCAACATGGTCTCTAGATTCTTACACCAGGGCACATAAGGCCACCTTAATGCTGTTCTTCCATCAGTGACCACCTCTTGATAAAACCTGTGGTCTGTAACAATATGTGTTGAGAAACCTAAACCTAGATTACCAAATAAAAGAATAGCTGACTTTTGCAGATAGTTCTTCCCTAGGAATAGCAAAAATCCATTCTTCTTATCCCAAAACCAAGGGAAGGATAAGAACTTTATCCAGTAAAGCATTGTCAGCACAAGTTTAACTATGAGTAACATCTTTTAAAACAAATGCTTGAAATTTAACCAAGAACTGAGAAATGTAGCTGTGCTGCTGATGTACAATTTGCATTTCTAAAAAATTTTGTTTCTCTCCCACTCTGCTTATGTGTCATTTTCCAGTTCTTATTTTAACCTCCAATGAAATAATCAGACTACACAAAGACCAGTAACACCTCCATGCCGAATCCCTCCCTGGCAGGAGATTGTTAAAACATTCCCTGAAAGATCTACTGACATGATGTTCCCTGACTGTCCGAACGTAACACCATGCCGGCACTGCATCCTTGTGCTGGAGAAAGCTCCCTGGGAACAATACCTCGGTGCTTGCAGGCAGGAGGCTCTGGGTGACCGTTGAGTGCACTCGGATTTTACAAACTGTCATATGGCGAGATAGTGGTGGGTTTCAATGCCGGCACCTATTCAGTCAACGCAGATGAACTAGAATCACCATTTCAGTTATATCATAGCTCGGGGCGAGAACATGTCACCCTCTTTATTTCCAGCTCGGAACAAGCTGCTTAGGCAGATGCTAACTGTGGTCCTCCCTGCCATGTTCTGTAGAGTGGCCTTTGTCTGGGTTAATTGAGCCCCCACTCCATTTAATAGGCTGTTGAAGTCTTATTGAAACAGAGCTAGTGCCACAGGTTAAATACATTGCAGTGCTCTTGTTAATCCCCTCATTAACGGAGCTGTAAAGCTTGTTGAGAGCTGTGAGTTTGCATATATTATCAGAGAGTTCTTCACTCAAGTGCTATCAATAAAATGACAAAGCCAGTTTGCAAATAGTGAAATCAACAGTGACACAAAGCTAGATACCTTAAAAAAATAAACACGTTAATAACTGATAAATCTAATTTTCACACTTGGGGGATAAAAAAAAAACGGGTTGAAGAATCTCCTTTTCTTACTGGATGAATTTAAAACACAAATTATACAAACTCAATTACTTTCCTTGAGCAAGAGAACAAGCAAGAAAAACACCACTTCTTTAACAGGGGCTTGTGGCCGTGGTTTGGCTCTGGCTGTTCAGAAGTAACGTAATGAGCCATGCACAGACTAGCTGCACTTAGCAAACTCAAAGAAAACAAATGAATTCATAACACAAAATAAGAAGTGGATGTAGATAAAAAGTACAATGGAGCATATTGAGAAAAACTCATATCGTCTCCAAAGGAAAAGGAAGCTGAGTAGGCCCTGGAAAAAAGAAGAGTAGCGTTTAGCATTTCAAGGCTCTCTCACACCTTCCAGGAGGGGGAGCAGGAGAAACGACTCCCCCAACACATGCAAGGAGGGATATGTCTGACTGTCGAACAACAAAGAAATAGGACTGGTGGATGATGTTCACTAGGACACAGAAGAAGAACTCTGAGCAGGAGAGGCAGCTGGTAAAAGCAGGGTGAGAGCCAAGCCAAGCTATGGTGCCGATGTTTTTCTGAAGCAACAATCTTCCTTGTACTAAGTGTCATAGGTTAGCAAGCATAGTCCCGGAAGGGACGTCCTTGCTAAGGGGTGCTTACAGTTTCCTCTGGGAACTGATAGAACCTATCAGCTGGCCAGTTTGAATATGGACAATTCTCTAAGCCACTTAAAGTTGTGATCACCTCTGTGATCCACATTTAAGAATAGGCAAACTCCCCCTCCAAGCTCTCTCTCGTTTCCGGCGCTGGCACAGGTGGCTGCGGGCCCCGTGTGGGGGCCAGCGGGCCTGGCCAGGCCCTGCCTGGGCCAGGCCGGGCCGGGCCACGGCCATCCTGGAGCCATGGACCTGTTCCAGCCATGGAACCCCCCCCCACTGCCTTGCCGTGGGCAGCCGGAGCAGCTCGGCTCTCCCCCCTCTCCACTGCGATAAGAAAAATTCAACATTCCAGCTGCAAAGCTGCAAGGCCGAGGTGAGATTAACCCTTTTATTGCTGTGAAGAGCTGAAAACCTGAGGGAAGAGAGAGAGGAGATGCTTAAAGCTGAAATTCTGTTGTGAAGCTATGATATATCAGAGTATCCTGTTGTAATTTCATGAAGATATGGGGGGTGGAGTGTTCAACTCGTGAGCAAAAGCACCTGCGCTGAGATAGGCAGATGCTGACGCAGCTGTAATTTCATGAGAAGTTTGGACAGGGAGAGATGAACCAGATGAGGACTTTTGCTCCAAACGGGAAAGGAGAAAACCTCAGTCCGTAGAGATGAACCAGATGAGGACTTTTGCTCCGAACGGGAAAGGAGAAAACCTCAGTCCGTAGAGATGCTCCCAGAGATAGTCCTAAAGATGAAGATGATGAAGACCCTTTGCTCCCAGGGAAGGAGAAGGGCCTCTGTTTTTGTTTCTGAACGGCTCAACCTTAAAATTGTACCCCAAAAAACTTCAAGAGTGGACCCTCGAAAGCAGTTGCGGGAAAAGCTGCAAGTCGGGGGAAAGGACTCACACGCAGGCAGAGACTCCTCTTCCTAAATGGACTGAACAATATTTGGAAGTGGGCGGCTGTCTCGTTGTGATAATGTTTTCATAGCATGAGCAAGAAGAGACTTCTCTTTCTAAATGGACTGAACAAGGTTATTATGGCAGTGGTAAACAGACTGAACATCTTAAGGGTTGTCTTTGAACATTGTCAGTGGGAGAAGGGAGGAAAGTGGGGGGAGGAGGAGAGTTCTGAAGGTGGTATAATTTTTTTTCCTTCTTCTTTTAGGTCTGTTAATAAACTTCTTTATATTCTTTCAAGTTTGGTGCCTGTTTTGCATTTCTCCTAACTCTTATCTCACAGCAGATAAACAGTAATGAGTATTTTGGACCAAACCACTACACTTAATTGGTGTTTCCGCCCGGTTACAAACCGAACCCGCGACACTAAGGAACACAGAACTACCTGAAAATATATTTTCATGTCTATCCATCTTTTATCTGCATTTTAGGCATGCTCCTTGGCAGATCAGAATTCCATGGAGAAGCCTGTAAGTAAAAGCAATGTCTAACATCATTGAAACTGAACTATTGTGCTTGAAATGTTTTTAGTGCTGTTCAAGTTTCTCTTTCTGTCTCTGATCAATGAATGTATATATTTAGAAAAGACCAGTAGGGTTATTTCAGAAACATTATAGCAACAGGCAAGGCCCTTACAGATACTTTCAGAAATTATTTTTCTAAAACATAACATGAATGCCTTTGGTTGCCCCTGATTTTCCACTTCTTGCTCACTGGCCTATAAGAAAACCTGATTTGTATTCTTTTCTTAACAGTAATTCTGATCAGGATCTTCTTTAAGACTCTAGAATAAAGCATAGGCAATATTTGCTCATCCATGCTAAGAGTCTACCCTCTCCATGCACACCAGTGACTGGACTGGATGATTTATTATAGGCAACTCTTCATGGTATAATGAGAACTGTGTTTTCTTGGACACTTTCACAACTTAATCCTGAATGCTTTCTTCTGGGAATGAATATTATGCCATTTTTTTTCCTACTGTGGTTTGATGTTCTTCCCTTTTTTTTTTTTTTTTTTTGGAAGCCACCAGAAAGTGGAGTTTTGGGGTTGTTTTCAGGGTTTTTTTTTTCTCTTTCTTTACCTGCATATTAGTAAACTGTATAAACTGTATACAACCTGATGTAAATGCAGAATAATTGAATAATTTTTTTTCCAAATCACCAGGATGCTATATTTGCACAATAAAAAATTCAGAGAAAAACTGGACATGAGATGATAATGTGCACCTACAGCCCAGAAATCCAATCGTATCCTGAGTTGCATCCGAAGGTGGCCAGCAAGTCTAGGGAGGTGATTCTCCCTCCCTGCTCTGCTCTTGTGAGACCTCACCTGTATCCAGCTCTGGGGTCCCCAGCACAGGAATGGCATCAACCTGTTGTTAAGAGTCCCAGAGCATGGCCATGGAAATGGCCAGAG
Source organism: Corvus kubaryi (assembly GCF_017639235.1). NCBI lineage: Eukaryota > Metazoa > Chordata > Aves > Passeriformes > Corvidae > Corvus > Corvus kubaryi. The sequence continues at coordinate 19,303,607 of NW_024581137.1, read as the reverse complement.
GGCTGTAAGGAAAGGCTGAGAGTGTTGAATTTGTTCCTCCTGGAGAAGAATTGGCTCTGGAGAGAACTTTATTGTTGTCTTTCAATATATAAAGGGGGCTTGTAAGAAAAATGAACAGAGAATTTTTACCAAGGCATGTAGTGATAGGTCAAGGGGCAGTAGTTTAAAGAAGGTAGATTTGGGTTGGCCATAAGCAAGAAATATTTTACGATGAAGGTGGTAAGACACTGGAGCAGGTTGATGATAGAAGCTATGGATGCTCCATGCTTGCAAGTATTCAACGTCAGGCTGAACTGGGCTTTAAAGAATTTGATCTAATGAAAAATGTCCCTTGCCCATGACAGGGAGTTGGATTAGATGATCTTTAAAGGTTTCTTCCAACTCAACCATGCTTTGATTCTAGAGAAAAAATATAAAATCGGCAAAAGTTGGTCCTTTTGTTTTATCTCAGCCCTTAAAACATTTTTTTTTCCCTTTGGTATACTTTAATAGTAGTAACAGAAATGGTAATTTTGTCCAGTGCAATTGGCTTTTTGTTAAAATTTAATTGCTGTCATCAGGGGGGTTTTTATCACATCTTAGAATTTAATCAACCTGAAGCAATTATGATTCTCTTGAAAGCAATAATAGATAACATAAATACCTTGTTATGTCCCCTGTTACCAAGGTCTCACAAGCCAGTTTTTAACAACAAATATGTAATGCTTATATATTGCACTCCTTTTTTTCACTTGATTTAGAAGTCATGGTGGGACAAAAGGTAGTGGTCACAGTCAGGAAGCAGAACACAGTGCTTGAGAGTTGGCAAGTCTGCAAGTCTTGCAACAAATGATGTTAGGTTTTGTGAGTCTATCCACTCTTTAACACAAAGAATGCTATATTTAACATCCAAACCACAATGGCAGTTTCTCACTGCTTGAATCACTATTCACCTACTGCAGGTAGTGCTAATAACAGTTTCAGCTGGCTTACTCCAAGAACTTACTGCTTGCTTTCCCATGCTGGAGACTTACTGTCATTACATGAAGATGCCTTTACTAAGCTTAAGCAGGATAAAATGTCTGTATGCCCATGCTCTTGTATGGACTACAGAAAAAGTAGCAGGCTGTTATTGAAAACTACATTAGTCCCTTAGTCATTTCTGTGAGGCTGCAGTCAGGAGGATCACTTCAGTATATGCACAGCATACACATAGTAACTCACAGAATCTCTGCAGTGGTTCCCACAGCAAAAGGTATTTCTCTTCAGTACAAGTCAGCCCAACCAATTGTTTTTCACTAGACTTAGCAAAATACATTTTGAAATTTTCTTTCATATATTTTTTCATTATTCATATACCCTTCTCTCCATTCTCGAGGTCATCCATAAAATTAAAAGAAACCAAAAGGAAGTGATTACGTAAGTGGAGAAAGGGTCCTTCATTACCTGGTGTAGTGCATGGGAGTTGCCAGTTTCCGTTCCAATTTATACAACTGCTGTCAGCAGAAGGAACTGCCTTCCTTTCCATGAAAAGTATACTGTTTAATAGTATTTCTATTAATAATTAAAGCCTTCGGGTTGCTGCAAGTGATTCCCAGAACACTTGCCAGAACTTGCATTTCTTGATCAAAATGAGACTGTTGGCGAGTGTAAGCCAATTTTTAATGGAATTTCCTTTGCTTCCTCCTTCTATTTCCCTCTCAGGAAAATATTCCACCAGAAACATTTTTCACTCACTCTTTCAAATATTGAGCTTGTAGGCAGGCAGTGGCTGAATAAATATTATACTGCTAGCACGGGTCCAATGAATAACTGTCCATCTGTACAAAGCTTGCTTTGCTCCCCATGGATCTAAAATGGCACCTGTTAAACAACACACAGATGGGTTTTATGTTTGCCAGTTGATCTAAATAGGGATAGTCGTCTTATTGATGGTGATCCTTGGCTGGCCATAATGCTCAAAAAGACAAGGAAAATCTTGGCATAGGAACAGTACTAATGTATTTTTAAAATATCTATTTAGATAGATTTGAGAAAAATGGCTGTTTATTTAATTTCTCCTTACTACTAGGCAAAAAAAACCTGGGCTTTATCTGAAGAGGTGAATACCTAGCATTAATCAATAAATCAGCTTGTGAGTAATTCAGAAAAATCTCTTCAACCAGCAACTTCCCTCTGAGGCTACAAGCAAAGAACATTGTTTAACTTTACCTAACCTACATTGCCTTTCCAGTCTAGAGAAGCCCATGTGATATGATACCCCTTCGGTGTTGTGTTCTACTGTCATACACCAATGCTTTATTGCTCAGAGTCTACTCACTCACCCAGCTAACATCCAGCCTTCCACTGCACACAGTTTCCATAATCTTACAACACACAAACATTGTCCTCTCAACTCAGTGCTGTACTTAAGCTAAGCAGCAGGGATTTTGAGGCCATGGTAACGTGTTCCCTTTTTGTCTCAGTCAGTCAAGAGGAACCTTTACTGGGAGAAAACCTGATTGGCAGAAGAATAAATTATTTATTTATGCCACAGATTTTTAGTGTAGAACTTCAGGAGTCTTTGCTGAATTTCTCATGTAGCTTGCTGGGAGTAAACTTCCACAGTAATAGTGCAGGACATCAGTTTCACATAATATCCCTGTCTCTCAGTACCAACCCTTATCTCTCCCTACCAAAACATCTCATAAACACTAACATCCTCTCTTGCTTACAAGCGGGGAAGTTGCCTTCCACACTTGGGTTAAGCATAGGCTGAATCTTGTTAATAATCTTTGCAAAAATGGGTATTTTTGATAAGTTTGTTTGTTTGTTTTGAGATTGCTGTAGCTTTTATTTCTACATGCAGTTGAAGAAAGAGACGAGTTTAGAGCACATTCAAACACATAATCAAGAGAATTAGGACTACCTTTCTATGTAGCCTGGAGTTTCATTGGTGGATGAGCCATTCTCCCTTCATAGCTTGAGAGGTTTTTGGCCATTTTTGAAGATCACGTGGTCAGAAGAGGGCTCCAAATTATTTTTGTGTGGTCCTCAGGAACACTACCTAAACTGAGGCCATGTTATAATGAGTTGCAAACAGCTGCTTTTGCACATTAGAAAGAGAAGAATTTCCAGGTTGTACAAAAGTTACATATACCATGCATTGAGAAAGCGAGAAAGCGAGAGAGACAGAAAGAAAGAGACAAAGAGAGAAAGAAAGAAAGAAAGAAAGAAAGAAAAAGAAAGAAAGAAAGAAAGAAAGAAAGAAAAAGGAAGGAAGGAAGGAAGGAAGGAAGGAAGGAAGGAAGGAAGGAAGGAAGGAAGGAAGGAAGGAAGGAAGGAAGGAAGGAAGGAGAGAGAACAGGCAAACAGCAATATTTATGTTCAAATGAACTTGAAAACACGGATGTAAAATTAAAGTTATTTCAGCACCTTTGCCCCTACAGAGGGGAAAATAACTCAGTGAACTTTTCAGAACATTAGAACACTAGTCTCTCTGCTAAGCTCTTTCCCTCAAGGAAAAAATGTTCTGATGACACTGACTGCGTGCAGAGTGCAGTTTTTAAGAAAGCCTTAAGAGTGATTCAAACAGTTACTTCCCCCTGCTTGGGTGTTGTATACCCCAGGGGCACTTTGAAATTCCCATGCATGATGATGGATGAATTCGGCTAGACAGTCCTCTGGATTGTTTTCCTTCTAAAAGTATTTGAATTATCTCAGACAACTCAAGTGAGAAATCAACTATTGCCTCCTGTGTGATATGAAAATGTTTCACATTTTTCTTTTAATGTCTTTTCCCTCAAAAGCTTAAAGATGGAAATCCACAGGTTAGGTTTAGTAATCCACAATTTTGATTTTCTGGTATAAACTTCTCAAGATCATTCAGAAATGGAGAGGGGAAGCTCACAAGGACAGTCATACACTAACACCTTAACCTCAGACCAAAGATGATCTGTCTGCTAATATACTGAGCACTCAGACCAAGAATTCCTTGTTAGTTATCTCTCCATAAAATCAGCAGAGATCTATTTGACTAAACACTGAAAAAAGAACAGCCAGGAAAATAATGTGAAGAAAAGTGAATTAATGAAGTACCAGGTCTTCACTTTTGATATGCTAGTTGTTGGCTCTGTAATGAAATGTGTGTTGACCACTTGTACAGAAGGAGCTCACTGCAAATAATTTGTCTTGTCATATACTGTGGAAGACACAAAATGATACATATTAGCTACAGTGCATGAAAACAGGGACAACAAAGTTTTGACTGTTACTAGCCAGGTACTGCTCCAGACTTCAGCGCCCCAGCAGAGCCTGTTGCATCAGCTCAGCATAGAAGATGACAAGGCCTTGACTCCTCGTCTCTCTGTTTCACTTGACCAAATGTGTTAATAGAGCTAATGCCATCTTATTTTCTCACTTTGGTTCTACAGAAGGTGACCAGACAACGAGTGTGAGGTCATTTTGGAAAAAGGAGGACTGCTGAGGTAAGGGTCATTGAAGAGGCAAGGTGCAAGAGTTCAGGATCTTGCCTCCTGGGAAAACTGAAGTTTGCACTCTGATTTCTACATTTTTATGAATTCCTTGTCATAAATTGTATCTCCACCTTTTTAGCCCATTTATCTTCTTTGCTAGAGTTCATGTCTCCCTAGTTTGGTGGGTAGGGAGGAATGTTCAAAATTTGCAAAAGAACATGCAGCTGTGATTAGAGAATCGTAGGTAGAACACGTCACCATTAAGGCCCATAATTGTCACATAAAATTGCAGTATCCTCTTCAGAGCTAATTTCACTTTCTTCTGTGGAATAGAGATGCCCAAAGTTGCTGTAACCTGCTGCTGTAACTGCTAATAGCCGCAAAGCAAAGAGCTGCTGCTGCAGCTGGACAGCCGTAGGGGACAATGCCATGAGCTGTGCTTCTATGTTCCTAGACAGAGGTTGCAATTAGAGTTCTGTGGGAGCTGTCATAGGAGTGGCCTCTCTGACAGGATCTCCAGGAGGATGAGTCTACTTATTCTACAGTCACTTTTTGACAGCAGATTTGTCTCAGTTCATAATTAACCATCAGATCAAATCACACAAAGCTGAATGATCCCCAGCTGTCTGCAACAAATTCTTCCTAGTTTTACTCCTCGTTTTGCTAACTGCACATTCCCAACATCTTTGTTCATTCTGACCTCCAGTATATCTAGGTATGTATCCAGAGAGAAAAGAAAGCTCTACACACTTGTTTCCAGATGTAGTGGAAAAGTCAAGTTAGATTCTTCCCCTGTAATAAGAAGCATATTTGTTTTATCTAAAAGGGGCAGACTGGGTCAGGATATGCTACCTGAGCATCCAGGAGTCTGTGCTCTAAATCCAAAATGATCTAGCGGAGAAGGGAAGACTTCTGAAAGCAGCCGTCATCCCCCATGTGCAAATACTCACCATCCCAGGAGCAGCAGAGTAAGACTGGCCATTTTGTGAGAGTGCCAAAAAGACAGAAGGCCATCTGGTGCTATAGACTAATCTAAAAGCAATGAAGTCAATACCGCCTGGTTGGTATACAGTACATAAGGCTCCCTTACAGACAGATTAGTCTCTGTAGTCAGGAGAGACTGGACATTACATTATCTGCACTAGAGAAGCAAACACCAACAAGCTGTAAGAGACAAGTTGGCAATAGGGCCCTCAGAAAGAGCAGAGGATAGGAAGCAGATCACAGATAGATTTGTTTGGGATTAAGAATTTGGGGAAAGAAAGTGGCTGAATGTACCGGACACAGCTGCAAATAGGTGTGTGAAAATTCCTGCCTGTCATAACTTAAGCCATGTTATCATTTGTACAGGTAGTTCAGAAGAGCATAAAGTTGTTATGAAGATAACATGGGAAGAAAGGGAGTAAAAACTGTGAGATTCAAATCAAGAGAGCAAAAGGTGAGTGCTAACACATGCAGTCACACCAGCATAACCCAATGTCTCAGTGGTCAGTTGTGCTCATTGCATTAAACGTGATAGTACCATGTGCTTATGCAAACACTCTGCACTGAAAGACAGGACATTTATACACACAGTTTTTTGCTGTCCTGAGTGGGAGAGCAGGATTGACTGCCATACTTGAGGGCTGAGGGACAGTCAGTGTTGCACAAGCAGTTAGATGAAAGAGTGGGCAGTCATCCAGTGACTTCCAGACTGATAGTTTGCTTTCAATAACTGGTAAATTATTTGCATTGGTGCCTTTAAAAGACTTAGAATAAAATGAGTTCTATATATTGTGAGCTCTGCAAAGGAGCTAATTCATAAGATTTCTTTAAATGAGGCAGTAGTATAGCAGGTAAAGAGAGGGCTGACATCAATTATGAAGTTCTCTGGTTCTTTGTCCAAACTTAGTAAAAAGCAACTACAGAAGCTAAGTGGGCAAAGAAGAGAAGGCAGAGGAGACAAAGTAGTTGCACAGATCAAAAATGGTGAAGCAATAAGAAACAAAAAGAAAGAAAAATGGTTGCTATGGCATGAGGTTATCTGTGGCATGCCACAAGGTTCCATCCCAGGGCATCTGTTGTTTATCAACTATCTGGAAAGTGTTTTGCTGACATTCCAAAACTATTCAAGTAGGTCGAGACCAGAGAAACTGTGAAAAAGTTTGAATGTCTTAAGCAAGTTGAGTGAATAGAAAACATGATGGCAGATGAAACCAAATGCTGGCAAGTCTTTGGAACATTTTAAAGGAAATCACTGGAACTGCTCACTTTACTGGGTTCTAAACTGACTGTACCTCAAAAAAAAGACTCAACAAACACTGTAATAGATAAAAAAAGACCATTACTTATGAGGAAACAGTAGTGGAAAAATCAAGAAGTTAGTGGGCTATGCATAAAATACAGTGGTAATAGAACAGAAATAAAATTATGTATGTCTATGTATTGCAATTTAGTTAACTAAAAAATCTCTTGTCATCCGGAACACTGCACAATTTTAATTACCCCTATCAAAAAGGTGACAGAAGAATTAACTGAGATAAAAAAATAGTAGAAACACACTGACAGACTCTCCTATGTTTGCCTTAGACAGAAGGCAATTAAGTGGGAGCACACAAAAAGAATCACAATAACAAATAACATGTTCTCAGTACAAGAACAAGGGAGCATCCAGTGAAATGGAAATTTAGTGGCAATTTCAGAGCAGCAATAGGAAAATCTTTCACACAAAGCAAAATTATATATAATTATAATTGTAATGTTAAATATTACACAACAGATAATTTCAATGACAAGCAACTACAGCTTTTGGAAGCATACTCTTCTACAGAGTGTGCTTCTCTGGACACTTCTATGGATAATTACTGGAATAAAAATTATTAGTACTGTATATAGTCCATATTGACATTTAAGCTATCTGTTGAATGATTTTATTTCAAAACTTTGCCGCTTGATCTGTTTCCACTGTTGTGGTTTTAACCCCAGCTGGCAACTAAGTACTATGCAGCTGCTCACTCACATGCCCCACCTCAGTGGAAAAACCCATGGGTTAAGAACAGTTTAATAATGACATAAAGTGAAATATAATAGCAACTACAACAATAATAAAAATGAAGAAAAGGGAAAATAAGAGGAATAAAACACAAGAAAAACAAGTTCTGCACACTACAATTGCTCACCATCCACTGATCAATGCCCAACTTGTCCCCGAGCAGAGACTGGCACCTCCGGGCCATCTCCCTTCAGTTTATATACTGGGTATGGTATTCTGTATTATGGAATGTCCCTTTGTCCAGTGCAGGTCAGCTGTCCTGGCTATGTTCCTTCCCAGTTTATTGTGCAGATCCTCACTGGCAGAGCATGGAAAACTGAAAAACCCTTGAATTAGGGTAAACACTACTTAGCAACAACTGAAACATTGGCGTGATATCAACATTACTCTCTTATTAAATCCAAAACACAACAATGTACCAGGAAGAAAATTAACTCTATCCCAGTTGAAACAAGGGCACCATCTATTTTTAACTGGAAATAAAAAGCAAGGAAACCAGCAGCATAGATCCTTTCTCTGTCTCATTATATTTCTAATTTGTTGTAGAAAAAGTGTAAATTCCCTTTTCCCTGGTAGGGGTTTGAATGGGGGAGATGCAGGCCACAACAGATATTTCTTTGGCCATTGAGTTGTTACTATTGATAGCAGATATCTATTTATGTTACACATTCACTTACTCACTCATGCATTCACTCATAGTTACCAGTCAGAGCAACAGTAGGGACAACATCTCCATTGTATACTTGGAAGTTAAGGATCATGTTGAAGCATCAATGGCTTCCAGGTAGTTATTCAGAAAGTCTTTCAGAGAGTTCTTCTGTTTCATGAGGTGGGCATATAATCCTGTATTCTTTTCATCCAGCAGCCACTGTCTCCCAGGATGTGGTCCAAACTATACAACATACTGTTGATGCCAGCATGTTCAAGTAGCCTTGTATCAATTCAGCAGACTCAAGGTGCCCTGAGTTTACTGGTTGTCACAAATTCAATACGACTACTTGTCTCCAGATCTTATCCTGAGGAAACTTTCACCAACTGCCTTCTCAACACCTACTTTTCCCCTCCTTGGCTTGTAGATAGTTAGCTAGCAGAGTTAACACAGGCTTATGAGAAAGTATTGATTCAATCAATCCTGCCTTGAATTTTGTGCCAAGGCTTATGAGTAGAAGCAGTGCAAAGACATTTCTGTCCACCAAATCTAATTTCTTTACAGGGGAACTTGCTGCCTCCACATGTATTATTAAAGTGTGCATATAAGCCAGAGTAGAAAATGAGCAGCTGAAATGGCAGGAGGAGGTGGATCTATCATAATCTTTTTTTGCAGAAGTGCCCAAGTTTTCTCTGGAAAGTTGTGTTCATGTCATGTCCTTAAAGTCTGTGGTATTAACACTTAGCCAAAACAGTGTGTTGTACAGCATATCCTATACCCCAGCTTCCTGAAGTCACATCTCCAGGGGACTCCTCTGTGAAACAACTTATAAATGGATATTGGTCATATCACATATGCCAATGTAGTACACTCAACAGTTGTGGTTCTTGCTCCACAAATGCCATGCAAAGTAATAATAATAACAGAGATGTCAAAATATATTCATACTACTAATCGTCACCAGCAACTTGGGTTTTATGTTGTGTCCTGCTACAAATATCTCTACATTCATTAAGACCCTCCTGCAAAGAGCAGGAAGTGTTGCTTAAATTTTACACAAAATCAATCAGAATCAATCAGAATAATTTAAGTTTCCGAAGGGCCAACCTAAAGGTTGCCTGAAAGATCAACGCTGAGACCTGACTTGTAGGCTAGAACAGGCTGCTCAGAGCTTTGATGAGTCATGTTCTGAATATCACCAAGGATGGAGATTCCGTGATTGGTCTGCTCCCCATTTCCAGTGTTCTTCCATCCTCACTATGTTCTTTTCAACAGCCTTCTACAACAGAAGCTTCTCTAATCATCCTTCTGACTCTTCAATGTATTTGCTCCTGCATGTCACAGAATCACAGCATGGCTGAGTTAGGCAGTGACCTCTGAAGGTCACCTTGCCTAGTACTCAAGCAGGGCAACCAAGAGTTAGTTGCCCAGGGCTGTGTCCAGATGACTTTTGAATATCTTTAAGAATGGAGACAACACAACCTCTCTGAGAAGCGTATGCCAGTGCTCAGTCACCCTCTCAGGGTGATTCTTTATGTTCCAAGGGACCTTCCTGTCTTTCTGTGGGTGTCCATTGCCTCTTGTGCAGTCACTGGGTACCACTGGAAAGATCCTGGCCCTGTTGTCTCTGCACCTTCCCTTCAGGTTTTTGTATACATTGGCAAGATCCCCCAAATACACTGGTAAGATGCATACTATAACAAAGTATAGACCCCCCATAAGTCCATATTTTTCTTGTACCCAGTGCCTCAAAATGGAAACTGACTTCCTCAAGTGATTTCAAAGGTACCAAGTAGTGGGGGACAGTCATTTTCCTCAGCCTGCTGAGGAAACACTTATGTATACAACCACTAACACACTCATAACCTAAAACCAAAATCTTCCCATTAGCCCACACATATCTACTGGGAAATTCCCTGGAGCTACTAAAAAAAGAACTATAGCACATGGGCATATCATATAGCACATCACACATTCTGATGAATACCAAATATAATACTTGTAGTTTTTACATTCTTTGGATTGCAGTGATGACCTGAAAAAATTACAGTCATGACTCACAACAAATGCTGAAAAAAAAAGACCCGGAAAACAGCAGTGCTTTAAAATGTACTAGGATGTATTTGAGAAAAAAAAATAAGAAAACAAACTGTGTGTGGATTAACAGACTAACCAGTGGTATCTTCTTTCAGCACTGTCATGTTATATGGGCATCCACGTGAAGTTTCCTCCTTCAGAATGAGATTCGGGCAGTATTAGTTCTTGAATGATCTGCAGGGATTCAGTGCAGAACCTGCCTTGGTCTATAAAGAAGGAAGAAGCCACCTCTGCTGATGGTGCGTTTTAGGAAACTGAGTAGGAGAATCAGGCCTCTAAATTCTCAACCCTGAGAAGAATGCTGAAGTTGCAGAAGCAGAGACACTGAAGCTAAGCCTGCAAGGAATTCAGATGGCTCCTGTGTGGTCATATCCAGAAGGTGGTAAGAATTGTTAGTGATGCAGGAGGAGAAGATGTAAAGAGAGGAACATCTGTAAATATCCCCAATATTTGGGTTCCAGAGCAAAGACTGGCAAAAAACTGATGTTCTTTCTCTGATGTATTTATGCATTTTTTTATATGCAAATCTACTCCACAGCAGGAGGAAGATACAAAATGAAAATGGAGGCAAAATCAGGACTGTGGTATGAGGTGAGGAGGAATGATGTGACAAAGAAGAAGACCCTATTAAAACAAATGTATACTGAATGAATATATCCTATGCTACATGCAAGTTTGAAGAGGTATGCAAATCAGACAAGAAGACAAAATTTTTCCAAGCCATTCCAAATTTAATGTAAACATGAGCCCACAGATGTATAAAAATGAATAGGGAATTTCCTCCCTGATCTTTTGCTATATTCTTTTAGCTATTAAGTCAACAGAGAAGTAACATTTTCCTCCATCATGTGTTATAAACACTGTTCCCAGTTCTTTTAATTCTTACCAAGAAACTGAAGTGTGTACTTCATCATACTGGTGGTGACATTAATCAGTGGGTGACACCGTGCACCAGACATAAGTAGTAGGAACAGATAAAAAAGAACAGCAGAAAATTTAGCAACTTACACAAAATCCTTATCCATGTATTTGAGACTAAAACTTTTTCTGTAACTGCTAACAAACAATGGTCAGCAAGATGATATCCCCAAGAGTTGATAAATTTGGTTGAAATTAATCTCACTGTATGTATTTTAAATTCTATTTTGTATGTTCTTAAGTGGATTTGCAGAAAATAAAAGTACAGGCATCTGTGTGGTTTTTTCCTTCACAGATTTAATATACTATCTGTGCAGGTCACTTCAGAGATGGGCAAAATTCAAGGAGTGAAAAAATGACACATTTAATTAGGACTATGAAGATAGCAGTGAAGCACACTCCTCCAAGGCTGTTGAGACAAAATTATATACATTTCACACTGCTTTTAAAAAGGCTGTATTCTGAGGTAGATTGATATGAATCCAGAGCTGTCCACTGAAGTTATGTTGGTGTAAACCTGGAGAAGTGAAAATCCAGGACCATCCCAAAGCACTTTCATTCTGTAATTTTCTGGAGAGTAGGTTCCCAAATAATATACACCGGAATAAACATGAAAATAACTCCAACACCAACAATAGTTATTTGTGATATATAACTACAGGAATGAAACCAGAATCCTGTCCTCAAAACTGCAAATATTCCTGCTGAGTCTCTTTTCTTGTGGTGGAAACAGATGGTTGGATACATCAAGGCCAGATTTTAATCTCAGCTGTAATCATGTAAGCCTAAAGCTGTTTTGCTGAAATCTTTGCAGGGGCTTGTTTTCACAATAGAAAGTGGTCAGTGGCTTAAGGTATTCCCAACCCCTGGCTCATTTTCATTGGCATGCTCTCCCCTCAGGGATTTGGGTTAAAATAAAACAATTAATAAAACATGACTTTTTCAACTTGGATCAACTCCCTGATTTAATCCACAAAACTGACTCACAACCACTTGCACCAGGACAACTTGGAGGGTGAAGTCCTATGACAAACACCAGAGCAACTGGGACAGGAATACTATTTAGCCAACAAACATGAAGCTGCAGCCTCAAGAGGTTAGCAACAACCAGAGGGCTAACACAGTGATGTAAAGCAAGAACTCAGGCTAGGAAAGGAAGAACAAGTCAGAGGTTACTTTGGTAAGTTAGAGGTTACTAAATTACATATACCCAGTGAAATTTACTGTGGCCTAGACTTCATAGGGAACTGGCTAAAGTAATTTAAACACATTAGCAATTATTTTTTACAGCTTTGAGGATACAAGGGGTGCTAAAAGACTGGAAATAAGTAACCAGTATGCTGGCTTGCACAGGCAGAAAGAAGAGCTGATAATAATTTTAACCCAACATATGTGTATGCAGTCATTGCACAAGGCAGGCATATCTTGCCCCAAACATCTGTCCACTTCCCTAGTGTTAGCACTGTTATTTTTATTATTTTTAGCTGTGTGGTAAGCCAGTTTAAGGAACCAATTTGTCTGCAAACTCTTCCCACTCCCCCTTTACTCCACACCTAAAAGCTGTCTTAATTCTGCTGGAACAAATCCTTAATTTTACTTAGAGTGTGGCTGTGTAGACACTAATGCCATGCAAGAAAAAAAGAACAAGCAAATGATGTGCAAGAAGGGAAACAGGACAGCCCAAGTTTATTTTCATAACACTACCACATGATCATATTTAACAGCTGGCCAGCCTAACTCAGCACAATTAATAATCACATACAAGTCCAGGATCTAATAAAGAGAAAAGCAACAGCTAGGATACATTTTTTAAGATTAAATCAAGTCAGGCAAACCTAATTTCCTTCTATGACTAGTAACAGACAAGGATAGAAGCAGTACCCGTGCTATAATTAAATGTCACTTATATTCTGCCACTATTTTCTGCAACATTCTTGTAAATCAGGCAAGGCAACATGGCCTGGACAACTAACTGTTAGATGGGCATACTTTGTGATCAAAGCTGGAACACAGAATTATGAATCCGCACGAATATTAACAAAATTAAATGAAAATACCACCAGTATAGCAGAGAGGCATTTCAACATTTTCATATGGGAGCAATACTTTAGTACAGTCAGGAGCTAGAAACAACAGACTTTCTTTATACTACTTCCATTTGTAATAGAGACATAAAGACTAAAAAGCTGACAGAATTATACTTTCTGTATTTGGCCAGCTGGCATTTCTTTTTTTCTTAGCTTATAATTCAGTTGTCTTAGATCTGTGCCTTTGCTGGTATTGCTTTCCTGTGACTGAGGTTATATCAATCACATCCCAAGGGAATTCAGTAGAAATGAACCAAAAAGAGTCAACATAGAAGTAGGACTTCTGTTTCTTCCACAATAACTTACTTAAACTTCATGTTTTAAGCAATAACTGAACTGACACACCTGCTGGAGTCTACTTCTATAGCTATATACTTGATTGTATAGAAAAGTACTTACACTTTATTGTTTAAATAAGACTTTTTAGCTGTTCTACTATCTTAAATTATTTTAACACATTTTGCCTTTCATACATATAGGCAGTTTTTTCTACTAGCATTTAAAATAGCTGTTGTCATTGCCATATTGATCAGGCTGATATATTTATCCACTTGGAGAATTAGTTCTTCCACTTCAACCTAGAGTGAACTCATAGAATTTTCTAATCACTACATCAGAAACCCTTGTCTCTGAAAATGCAGAATATCTTCTGGAATTTATATGTATGTTCCAAATTGGTGATAAGACTTTGATTATCTCTGGTTTTTATATTTCTCAAAGGAATTCCAAATAATGTCTGTTCTTGCAGCTCTTAATTTTCTTTCTCTCAAATAATTCTCCATAGCCTTTCTGTATCAGAACAATTAAAGCTCAATTTATTTTTGTTTGTTTCCTTGTTAAGTCATCACTTAAATTCTAATTCCTTTAACATGGGATGGGTCAATCAGTCATTTTTGTTTCATGTCTGCTGATCTGTCTTGGCTAGTAGGTGGCATATATGCCATATTTGACTTCAGCACTATTAAAACTCTACAGCCATTTGACTGATCTGTGAATCCACCAACATTTGAGCATTTTGCATATAAAAGACAGCTAAATTTGAGGGAGTTTTTTGAACCATAAATATCCCTACAGTAACAGTTAAATATTCTAAGTCCCACTGTACATTAGAAAAAAAGAGAAGAAAATCAAAAACTCCCCTGAATATCACAATTCACTAAATGCCTCAGCAATTCAGTGTTCTAGCTACTTTCCCCTTTGGTTCCTTTGACAAATGCAGTAATCTGCAAGGCTATGACACAAACCAGAGAGCAGCTAGAATTACTGTTGCTAAGAGAAAGATCCCCATGGAGCTTCCACAAAAGGTATAAGAATGACTAGATCTAACATAAAATTACAGATTAGCAACTGAACACGTGCATCGTGTTGGATTTGTGTTCATCTTTGAAGTGGGACAAGATACAAGATAACAAAAGTAACTTAGATGAAGATTTTTCCAGCAGATTTGTAAGTGTGCTGCTAAATATCTCTCAGATATATAGAGGCTTTGCAAAATAACGTTTTTATGTTGCACACATACTAGACTCAGTAGAGAGACAGTGAATGATATCATGAGTCACATGAGATGCATTCAAACTGCTTTGAATCAATATGTCCCTGTCAGGTCATCATTTACCAAGCAGCTTTCTCACTGGGGTTGCTGTATTAGGTCTGAATCATTTGTTGTGGGTGAAGTTTTGCATATGAAACTACCTCCAATATAAAAAATACAATGTCTCCAACATGAAACCCACAAATAAGTAATATGTACCATTCTTTTCAAAATAGCAAGTTGTTAATTTTGTACTGGTGCAGAGTGTTCTGTGTGATATAAACCAAATTAATATAAGGCCTGACAATTCCATAGGGATTTTATAGTGTGAAACGATACCCTCTCTCAATTATAACAGCTATATGAAAATCGCTCTTTGCCATTTCATTTTGCACTGGTGTGTGTAGATGAGGAACCAAATCTTTTCTGAGTATCATTTCATATCCTGTTTTTCTGCCCTGCAGATATTCATGGGCTGAAACTAAAATCCCCTTTGGAGACCAGAGCAATGATGGTAACAAAATTCTGGATCTGGCCATGTCCACAGTGAACAGCACCTCCAACACTTTCCTGTGGCACAGTGGCATGGTCTGCAAGCCCCTTCCAGTTCTGTGGATCAGAATCCACACAGGAGACCCATGGGAGAGCAAACTCTGAGTTTCTCAGAGCAGGTGAGCTCTGTTACAGCTGCATAGCAGGGAAACTGAGAGACAACACATGGAGCTGGAACAAGATGGGTGTTGATGCCAGGTAAAAAGCACAGTTCCATGTTGATCAAATGTTGCCCAGCTGCAACGAAGTGTGATTCTCACAAAGACACCTAAGTGCACCCATGGTGTCTCCTTTATAAAGGCAAGAAAAACAGATGAAACCCAGCTTCCACTGAAGTCAGCTGGAGCTTTGGCACTGACTTAACTGAATCAGCATTTCACCCCAGAACATCTCTGTCACAGGTTAGCAAGGAGATTCAGGAACTTTAAGACTCTGTCATCTCTCTAGTCTTCATTTGGCAAAAAGTTACTCAGCCTCATGAAGAACTGCACCTGCAGCATGCAGCTGGCACCACAATTTCTCACCCTGTTACACTGACAACTCTAAAGAGACCAATTCAGAAAAATATTATTCAACAATTACACCAGTTTCTAAGGAGTCTACTTGGAAAATGCATGAACTGCACCACCTCTTAGTCAAGGCACTGATTCTTCACTCCCAAAGCTCCCTTTTTGCTTTTACCCGTGTTGCATCACTCTGTGTTGCATTAGTAAAGGAAAAACAATCTTCTGAACAGTTTTCTACCCATCAACCTGCCTTGCATTCTTTCAGTTTAACTAATGCCAGCAGAACTACTATTGCCCATTTGCAAGGCAGTATGAAGTTTACTCATGATCATTTGACCTTAAAGTATCACACAAATCTCCCATAAAACAGAGTCACATTTCAGAATTCCAGGATTTCTCCCCTATACCTTTTTCTTTTCCTGTTGACTGGCCTATACAATACAGTAATTTTTTAATCTTGTGATTTCTGGTGTCTCCTGCAGATGAAGAGTGTGAGCACACTGCTATTTTTATGTTGCCTGAAGCCAAATAATTAACAATTGCATTGCACTCAGCAATTATACTGCATTATGTACCTTCCAAGGGCTGTGCAAACATTAGTTGGGCTTCATAAATGTCAGTTTTTACAACTTAAATCAGGTCATGCTTTGTTAGTACTCTGAATAGAGCCCTTCCCTCCTGCCTCCCCAAATCCCAGAAATTCAGAAAGGAAATATTTGAGAGATCCAAT
This sequence comes from Corvus kubaryi, assembly GCF_017639235.1. Lineage (NCBI taxonomy): Eukaryota > Metazoa > Chordata > Aves > Passeriformes > Corvidae > Corvus > Corvus kubaryi. The sequence goes on along the minus strand of NW_024581137.1, from coordinate 19,287,073 downwards.
TGAGTGCTATCCAGAAAGAGATGAAACTATTTCAGAATGCAAACTTTCAGAATATTAAAAAGGCTCTCATTTTCATGGAGTTATATATATATATATATATATATATATATATATATATATATACTGAGCCTGGTTTTGCCAATGCCACTTTTAAAAGCTTTTTGGAACAGTAAGAAGACTGTGTTTTTCTTTGGGAAACCAACATCAACAAACAAAATGCAAACAGATTAAAATGGGTTAAACCCCACCCTCATCCCCACAAAAAATACCAACAGCAAGGAGAGAAGGCAATTTTCTTCACTGATTGTTTTTCCGTCTACAATTGTTCTTGTAACAATTCATGATGGCATCACTTTCTGAGCACCAATGACAAGTTGGAGATATGCTGATACCAGCACAATCAGGTGGCCTCTTTGATGGGAAATACAAAACCAATATCTGACCCACTAACAAGTTTCCCCAACATTTTGGATAATGGTATCAGTGTAAAGAGTAATATTAATTACTAGTAAGGGTTTTGGGGTTTTTTTTTTGCACCTGAGTTCTTTACGATTCAAAATGATACAAACACAAGGATAGGAAAAATGCAGTACTGTTCCTAAAAACCCACCCACAAACCCAACCGACTTAAAACAAACACATTTTTAGAGTTATCACAGGAAATTTTAGATTTTTCCTTAATTAGCAATTCAGACTGACAGTAATTTATCTCTCCAGTTACTCATGTTTACTGCATAAAGCAACCTATGTCATTCTCTATACACCTAATGCCATGCACTTCAATAAACACTGAAATGTTTAATGAAGTTGACAGTTAAGTTCATGGCATTAGATCTCAGGGCTGATACTGCAATAAGATTAATGGGGCACTTCTGATTTCTCAGAGATACAACTGCAAGCTTGCAAAAGAATAAAAGAGCTTCATTACAATGGTTGGTATTTGGTTTCTGGTTTTGCCTCCTGAAGACTCCATACAGTTCTAGGCACTGACAGATTTTAAACTGGTGAGGGTCACATATAAACTGGAAAAGAAGGTGATGGAATTTCAGAGTTTTTCTTTGTAACTATGATCGAGTTCTCAGTTATTCCAAGGGGTTTTAATGTGAATGAGACTGAAATCCTTACAGCTGATTTTTGCTTTAATGAAAACCTGAATTCTGGAGCACAGATGGCAGTTAAAAAAAAAAAAAAAGAAAAAGAAACAGCATGACAACCTACTGTAAGGCAACTCACTCCAGTCCTTGGATAAGGGTCATTTCAAAGTGTTTTCCAATACTGCTGTATATTAGTAACAGTTCCATTGTACCAGGAAGTGTGATGAGACTAACAAATAGGCTTTACATGAACTTGACCGCTTTCAAACTGCCCCTTCAAATGAAAATTTCTATGCAGCTGCAATTTTTTATGGTTTCTGGGTGCACTATAGGGCTAATTTAATTCCATTAATATAGTTTTATATTGCCATTTGTGGTTTTTATATTTTATTTTATTTTATTTTATTCAAAGCTGAGTTAAAATACCAGGAACATTATTTTGCTTCTTTGGAAAATCTGAAAAAAGAGGTGTGAAATTCTGCCATTCTTATTCAGTTGTTACACTTTCAAACTTATAGAATTCAGTTTTTGCTTTGCTTCAAAAGCCAGACTTGTCCAAACCACTTGCAATCACAAAGTTTTCCAGACACACAGGTTGGAAAACTAAAGTGCTTTTAACAGCTGTGTCCCAAGTTCAGAATATAGGTCTCTGCGTGCTTTGTTAGCCCTGAGGAGGGAAGCAGGGACTTCAACATTTTGGCTATGTCTTCCACTGTTTGCCTTTTACTGTCACAGCGGCTGCTGCTGCTGTTGCTGTGGATGACATCTGATGTTGACATCAGACTTTTGGGAGATAGAACAGACTTTCAATATCTGCGCTCAGTCAGTGGGAGAAAAAGCCTTCACAAGAGGCCTCACAAAACGAAATAATCTGCTCCTCCTCCTCAACCTTCTATCACCCTCTCCTGCAAACACCAAAAATCTTCAGAGGAAGGCAGGCTAATGAGTCACCCCTGAGCCCCACTTCTAATTAATTTATGCTCTCTCTTAGGGGAGTGTCTCTGCAAGCACAACTGATAATGTAAATAAATCATCTGTATTTTGCACAAAAGTCATATTTATTGAAGTCATTCTAAATATTGTAAGCAAGTAACCACATACTGACATTTCTTGTTTTCTGAACAGAGAAGGACTTGGTGGACTTGACATGATGGTTGGAGGCTGGCTTGAACATAGAGATCACAAAATGGTGATTTTCAGTTCTCTGAGAAGTTAGGAAGGGGGTCAGCAGAACTGCTGACTTGGACTTTCAGGGAACATACTTTGGTCTATTTAGGAGCCTGGTTTACAGAGCCCCTTAGGAGGTAGTCTTGAAGGACAGAGGAGTCCAGGAAGGCTGGACATTCTTCGTGAAGGAAATCCTAAAGGTGCGGGAGGAGGTTGTTCCCCTGTGCCAAAAGATGAGCCAGCAGGGGAGAAGACTCCTGGTAATTAGGAGAAAAACGGAGAGCTTATGACCTTTGGAAGAAGGGGCAGACAACTCAGGAGGACTACAAGTATGTTGTGAGGTTATGCAGGGAGAAAATCAGAAGGGCCAAAATCTAACTAGAATTTGATCTGGCTACTGCCATAAAAGACATAAAAAATGTTTCCAAAAATATGTCAGCAAGAAAAGGAGAGCTAAGGAGATTCTCCATTCTTTACTGGATGTGGGGGGAAACACAGTGACAAAGGATGAGGAAAAGGTTGAGGTATTTAGTGTCTTCTTGGTCCCAGTTTTCAGTAGCAAGACCAGCTAGTCTCTTGGTACCCAGCCCCCTGAGCTGGAAGATGGGGAGCAGAATGAATCCCTCATAATCCGAACGGAAATGGTTAGTGACCTGCTACACTACTTAGACATATACAAGTTATGGGGCCAGATTGGATCCACCCAAGGATATTGAGGGAGCTCGTGGAAATGCTCATCAAGCCACTTTCCTTTCCCAGCAGTCCTGGCTAACCAGGGAGGTCCTGGTTGACTGGAAGTTAGCAAATGCAACGCCCATCTGCAAGACAGTCTGGATGAGGGATATGGGGAACTAGAGGGCTGCCAGCCTGACCTCAGTGATGGGGAATGTCATTGAGTCATCACACAGCCATCATACAGCACGTACAGGACAATCAGGAGATCAGGCCCAGTCAGGATGCATTTATGAAAGGCAGGTCCTGCTTGACCAGCCTGATCTCTTTCTGTGACATGGTGACCCATCTAATGGCTGAGGGAAAAGCTGTTGTGCAGGATGTTGTCTACCCGGACTTTAGTAATGCCTCTGACACTGTTTTCCATAGCATTCTCCTGGAGAAACTGGCTGCTCGTGGCTTGGATGGGTGTACTCTTTGCTGGGTAAAACAAACTGTCTGGATGGCCAGGTCCAGAGAAAGGTGGTGGATGGAGTTGCATCCAATTGGCAGCTAGTCACAAGTGGTGCTCCCCAGGGATCAGTGTTGGGGTCAGACCTGTTCAATTTCTTTATCAATGATCTGGATGAGGGGATCGAGTACACCCTCAGTCAGTTTGCAGATGACACTAAGTTGGGCAGGGGTGTTGATCTGCTGGAGGATAGGGAGGTGCCGCAGAGGGATCTGGACAGGCTGGAATGATGAGCCAAGGCCAATTATATGATGTTCAAAAAGGTGAAGTGTCTGGTCCTGCACTTGGGTCACAACGACCCCACTGAACACTGCAGACTTGGGGAAGAGCGGCTGGAAATCTGCCTGGTGGAAAAGGACCTGGGGATGCTGGTCAACAGCAGCTGAACATGAGACAGAATATGCCCAGGTGGCCAAGAAGGCCAATGGCATCCCGGTCTGTATCAGCAATGGTGTGGCCAGCAGGACCAGGGCAGTGATTGTCCCCCTGTACTTGGCACTGGTGAGGGCACACCTCAAATCCTGTGTTCAGTTTTGGGCCCCTCACTACAGAAAGACACTGAGGTGCTGGAGTGAGTCTAGAGAGAGCAACAAAGCTGGTGAAGGCTCTGGAGCACAAGTCTTATGAGGAGCGGCTGAGGGAGCTGGGGGTGTTTAGCCTGGAGAAAAGGAGGCTCAGGACCTTATTGCTCTCTACAGCTGCCAAAAAGGAGGCTGTAGACAGGTGGGGTCAGTCTCTTCTCACAAGCTTCTAACAAGCGATAGGAAAAGACGAAACGTCCTCAAGTTGTGGCAGGGGAAGTTTAGATTGGATATTAGGAAAAATTTCTTCACTGAAAGGGTTGCCAAGCATTGGAGCAGGCTGCTCAGCAAATGGTGGAGTTGCCATCCCTGGGGGTATTTAAAAGATGTGTAGATGTGGCACTTGGGGACGTGGTTTAGTGATGGACTTGGCAGTGCTGGGCTGGCAGTTGATCTTCACAATCTTTTCCAACCTAAATAATTCTATGACTTCATGATTCTCATTCTTTCCAACCAAAAAGCTGCCTACATCAAAGGAAGAAAACATTAACAGAAAAAAAGTAGTGGTAGCCCTGTAACCCTGTTAAGTTTGAACAAATTACAGGGAGAACTATCACAAGATTATCTTTACTGTCTTATTATGTGAAATGGGTTGAATAGAGGACTTCCTGAAGAATAAAAGTTTTCAGAGAGCTTGATGCTGCAATCCTTATGTTTGCTACAGAGAATCTACCTACAAGACACTTACTTGCAATGGACTGAGTAATTTGCATCTATGAGTGTTGCTCACCATAGGAGAGCTGTTAGAGTCTGATAAAGCTTGAATTTCTCAATTATTAAACTTAAAGCTAAAAAAGCAACAACTGTAAAACAATTGAATTTGCTAATGTTAGCTCTTCCGTAACATTCAGTGTTAATATGATACCAAGCCTATCTGAGTTGGAGGGCTTCCTAATATTTCTGTAAAACATAAAATACACTTCAGCAACATAAAAATGCTTGCTCTAATAAGAATGAACTGAATTAGGCACAACAAGGAGTAAGAAAAAGGAGATTTTGCATCAATATGGTAAGCATATGTTCCATCCTTTACAAAATGCCATTGTGCAAGCTATTTGGTGGGATAGGCTGCTGGTTTGGTGTTGATGGCTGCAACAGATTTATTGTCTTTCAAACTCATGTCAGCTGCAGCAAAATAAAGAAGTATGTCAGTATGTTAAATTACAAATCTTTTTCCATTTTCAAAAAATGTTTCAGCACTAGTCAAAGTTTCAAGTCTTCAGATATTTTATACCTCTCAATTCATCTATTCCTCTTCAGTACTCACACAGCCAGGACAGGTGCACAGTTCTGCCACATATCATTTAGTCTAAATATTCAACATTTGGTGATAAGCCAAAGAGACTACTTTTTTTTTCCTTTCCAGAGGGAACTCTGTAGTTTTCTTTTGAGAGAGAATAGGAATGAAAGGGGAATCCCAGAAATTCCCTTCCCATTAGCCCTGTGCTTGAAATATTATTAACACTTTCATTTTCTCACTCCTACTCTCATCATTTGAATCTGGGTCATAACAGCATGCCTACACTTCAGTACCCTGAGTGGGTGGTTGTTTTGGCTGGAACTAAGGCATACTTGCTTTGTGACACAGAGTGCCCTTATGGTGACACATACCTGTCCTTTTCAGTTACTTTCTATACCTTGTCTTTTTTTTTCTTAATCATCTTGTTTATTATAAAAGATAGACTAGAGAGTGGAATTCATGTTATTCAGTATTCATATTGTTTCAACAATGTGCGAAAGGAAAACCTATGAAATACTTTAGTCTATTCCCTACAGCATCTTTTCTTTTCCCTTACCATATACCTTTCCCTTAGTAAAATACTTTGATCTATGCCCTACTCTCAAATACTACAGATCATGCCTGAAATCTCAGGTTCAGTCTCTAGTACTAGATTCTTAAGATCCAAAATGAAGAATCTGCAGAGCTAGAATTAAATTACAGTGGCTATTAAATTCACTTAGTGTCAGACTGATTATGTAAAGAGAGGGTCAGACCTATAAGAACTCTTGCATGAAAAGAAAAGAGGGACCAAAAGAGATATGTGAAAGAAGTCCAATCTTCAAATTTCCTTGCTAGCCAAAAACCAAAACCAAGAGCTGGTACATAAAAGGCTTAAATGATGCGCAGCAGAATGGGAGTGACACCTGTAGATTTATGCCTTTCCAAGCAAGTGAGGTCTCCTATTGACTCTGCATGTGTCTCGTTGAAAAGTTGATTTCTATCCTGTTTGAAGGGTGGAAAGACTCTGTGAGCAAATAATTCTGTACTTCTAGAAAAGGTGCAGAGAGACGAGATACTATTTTTCTGAACATCTACCATTCTGAGTGTGATTCCAATGAAGATAAAGAAGAGTGATTATTCGACATGGTTTTGTTCTTCCTTCCCCGTTATTGTTAAATGATTATTAAATAATTGGCAAATATTCTTAACAGGTGCTATTTTAAAATTTCTATAAAATCAGTACCAACAACCTGTTCAAAGTAGTTCACACCTATTTGTTTTTAGCTAACATACTGAGTAGAGACAAATTGCTTGTGTAGTTATATACAATATTAAAACAATCCTAAAATTATATAAATATATGTATACTGTTTGCTTTTACTATTACTGCCACAAAACAAATGCATGATTTGCAACCTGGTTAATTAGCATCAGGGCTGCTCTTTCTAAATTACAAGTGAGTATCTCTATGCCATCCTTTTTCTTTGCATCTAATTAAGGCTAATGCATACTGCCGTACAAGAATTTGCAAGCTGTAGAGAGAAATAATGCAGTGTTAGTTTTGTGATTTAGTGCACAGGACACATTTGTGCTAAATCTCTGTAAACTGGGCCCGTGGTCAAAAGGAGCAATTAGCACTTTGTTAGTATGCAATGATGTACTAATCTACACAGTCCCCAAAAGCAATTGTCTAATCCTTTTGCCCTCATATACAAATTTTCTACAGTATGTACCACCTTGCCCCTAAAATGGCCCATTACAACACAGTTACTGTAAAAAAGGGTTTCCTGTGATTACAATCTATGTATCAATTAGAATTTGTTTATTGGAAAAAAACCCATGTTGTTCCATTAACCCCTTTTTCTGTGCTGAGATAGCTGCATAGTTCTCTGAAAGTGTTAAACAGCTGTAACTGTTCCATTAAAGAGCAAAAGGGGGTCAAATCTAGGTGACAGAATATTTCCATCTGAACCCCCTCTAAAGGTTTTTCCTAACTAAAAATAAACTGCTGCAAGCCGTGATCTCCAGGAAAATAAGCCTGGTGCTAAAAGTGGACGGATGGTAAAAATCAGAGAAAGTATCGATAACACCAACAGCTGTGAGAGGACTAAACCCTAATATTCTGTGAGTGTTCCACATCCCCCTCTTGTGGCTGCTATGTAAAGGATGTGAGTCTATCAGGAGTACCACTTAAACTAACATTTAATATAGATGGCCTTTGTGATAGCCACCAGAGATAGTCCACAGTGAGGGCTACAAAAATCAAGGAGGAAAACAAGGCAGCATACTGCCAGAAATCTGAGAGTGTTAGAGCCTTGCTGGTAAAGGCCTAGTTCCAAAGGCTGTTTTCCAAAAATCAGGCTCATTATATCAGTATCTCAGCTGTGGCACCCACCAGCCAAAACACCTTCAGCCACTAACCATTTTGGAAAATCTTGGCAGTCCAATATGTGCCTACACACTAAGGGGTTACAGGCACCCTCTCCTCCCTATTTCAGTTGCCTAGAAGCAAGCTAATACTGCAGTTTCATATTTACCCAGAAAAACTCACAAGGTATCTACCACAGTTCCAAAAAGAGTATGGAAAACTAAGATGCTAGCTCCCTCACACTAATATTGAAATTTAATCCTGAAGTTAAAGGAGAAAATAAAAAAGGAAGTTCTGTGAACTGACAGCACAATCAGTAACTTTAACAGAATGAACCTTCATAGAGACATCTAAATAAAAAGACATCCTTCAGAGTCACTGCCCATATAGCTGTTCCTGATATTATGCAAAAACCTCTTCAGCTCTTCAGACTGTGAGAACAATGGGCGCACTCTGGGATTTGACAGGAGGAAGGGAAGAACAGTGAAAAGGTTTATGTATAAATAAATATCATTACCTAAACTATTTGCAACACTGCATAAACTAATATATTCCTTCTAACCTTCTGAAAGAAATAAGTTAGAGATTATGATGGGATGAGACTATTTAGATCAATTTTAATGTATAGAATACCCTAACATTACAAAATTTATTAATGGATCTGTTACACAGCAAAATAGTTCTACTAAGGTCGTATCAACTACTTGTCCACCTCATTCAATTCCTTGTGCAAGAAGCAGTACCTGATTCATTTGATTTCCTCCATCTGTCTTTCTGTTTCCTCAGTTCTGCACTCCAGGACACCACCTTTTGCAAAGAATGCTTTAAATTTGCTCTGGAAAGAAAATATAGTAGCTTGGATATTATCCAACAGGGCTAAGCAGGGAGAAGATTTCTTTGCTTGTTTGCTTCTAAGCTGCAGAAAGCTATCTGAAATATTTGTAACAGTACTGAATTAGTTTTCAGTTATTTCATTTAGCTTTCACTGTCAATGAGTTTTGTAACAGACCAGTGGTAGGTGAGGAGTAGATAATATGTTAACAAGAAGGCTGTTCCTGTTTCTACTTAGTGTCAGCACCTGCCATTTGGGATTCTCTCCAAAATTTGTGTTCCATTTGTGAGAATATTGAAAAACAATGAAGAGACTTACTGAGTATTGTAGTTCTGCTTGTCTACACTTACTTAGCAAATTAATAAAGAAAAAGAAATGACCACATGGAACTATAAGTTTTCAGATATGTTATCCACAGTGCACAGCAGTAAGATCCTGCCAAAGATTCAGCATTTGAATATATTGTTTAATATTCATGCAGCAAAATTTAAACTGATTATGTTCCAAAAATATTTTTTTAGATTCGACTTTGCTGAAAATAGTGAATTGCTCATCTGATTAATACATTTTTATTTAAATAAAATAACATATTTTAATATATGTTGCTATCATGCTGTTATAAATATTGGAAATGATTAACACTGGGAGAGTATTAAAAATTTAAACTGTTTCACCATCTGTGCTGTTTGTTTATTCTTCACATTTCATTCAACTTGGACAGTGAAAATAGATTAATTTGTTTTTCTCTTTCACTCTTGTGTGGTAGCATAACAATTCAGTGTCTCTGCTACAAACATTGCAAGGGTATATTTATCTCCAGACTGCCAAATCAAAAAAATACTGTTCTCATATAATTAGAAACAAACAAATAAATAAATAAATAAATAAAATCCCAAACACAACTCGACTTCATTAAAATAATTACATGGTTGGCTTATTGTTTCAGATTTTTATGTTCTTAACTTTTCTCAATATACTGCAGGCAAGCCTGGGCTTACACAGCTGCTGTATATCTATCTAATGTACTTTACAAAAGCCTTTTGCAAAAAGTTTGTCAGCTAACCATGACAAAGGATGCCTGAAGTGTGATGATAAGGTGCGCTTGTCTTTGGTAAAGCACTCTGTGTTACTTTTCTGTGATGAATGGAAGGCCAGTGTGAAGACTTTTCCATAGGGCCACCTTAATGCAGAATGTCCTGCCCACTTGACTGTTGTAGTTTCAAACACTAAACTCTTCAGCTGCAAAGTCAGGGAAGATGGAAACAAGTTTCAAGAATCCAGATTTACTGCAGAGTGGTTCCAGCTCTGATATCCTGTTACAATTTTGCTGTTCAGCTAGAATATCTCAGAGGCATTCTTCTTCCATATTAAAACGAAGAAAAATCTGAAAAACTGAATCCTGAATTGATGCTCTGCCTCACAAAGAGAGGCCATATCCCAAGGCCATTTAATCCCTCAGAATCTGATGGAGGAGCAACTCCCCACTGAATCACTTAAATTATAGCATGAAAACCAAAAATAAATCTGTTTGATTAGCAACAACAAACACTTTGTTCCATGTTCTCAGGCACAATGGCTAGAGATCAATGTCATCTCTAAGTTGGAGTAGATTCCGTGCATTCCTCATAAAATACTTCCCGAATCATGCCACGATCATCCCACATTTATTGATTCCAAGCCTGGATTCAGTGGCAAAGATCTAAGCCTGAGGTCTTTGTTTTTTCTCCAAGTAAAACAAAATAAAACCAATTTCATACAACACAAAACTTCAGATTGTTATCATTCTCTACTTACCTCTCAGTTAAGCTTCTCCTGGACTATTTCCAGCAGCCATTCCACTGTAATTAATTCATTAGCTGCAGTGTTCTGAATTTCAACTGAACTTTTTAAGGCTCTAGTACAGAGATGGAAAACAGAGAAAAGTTAAGGTTCAAACCTCTTCTAAATGAATCTTTTTTTTTTCTTGGCAATTTACTTCATGTGGATCACACAGTGACCAGAGCAAGAACACCACTCCACCCATGCTCTCCCCAGTTACATCACAGTGAATCGGGACAACAAGAAAACCAAGGAATTAAAAAAAAAGAAAAAAATTGTGATTTACAAGGAACATTTGAAAACCTTTAAAAATGACAGCTTTGAATGTGATATAGAAATGAAGAACAGGTATAAACAAATTAGACTTTTCTTACATATGAACGTAACCAGATAGATTTGTTTTATCCTTTCATTTGCCCTCAAATTTTGATAAGAATTCTCTTGCATGCTAATTACCTGGGATTTGAAAGGTCTGACACACAACTTTCATGGTAGTCGGTTTCACTAATAGTTCTCCACTTTCATTTTACAAGAAAATAATCACACTTTTCAGAGACATAATTTTCTTATTCATTTTCTCAGGGGGGATTAAAATGTTAAGTCCTTTATTCCTTAGCTTTGATGAGTCTGGAATGGATTGTGAATGTGATATTGCAAATTGGCAGAAAGATGTTATTTTGTCTGAATTTTTGAATCAGCCTCTCTCAAACAGTCTAATCAAACCTGTCACTCTTATGAAGACTGACATGGCCAACAAGTGTGCTGCTGAAATGCAACCTGCCAGACTTAGCAACTACTGCCATAAGTGCAATTGAAAACCTGGGTTTTCTATTGATCCCAACTTGGTTTTGCTATAAGCTGACTTCTGTAGCTGGACATCATCAATATTTCTGTCAGAAATGTTATTGCATGTGCTGTTCATGTTCAATTTACAAAACACTGAAGTGACAATGATGGGCTTATTTGAAGATTTACTGTTGAACAGTGAGAAACAATGTATTTGCTGATGTCAAGGAAGACTCTATATGTGCTCAGACACCAGCAAGTACAGAAGTAATTTATCTATCCTTCCACAGGTCCTTGGAAAAGCCTTTTTCATTTGTAGCTCAAAAGAGCCTTAGGCTTAAAAATAGATGGTTAAATACTCTCTGACCACTCAGAACTAAGGTGTGGTTTACTGCAATTCATACTACAAAACGAGTGATTTTCATTTTCTTCCTCTCCGTGGGTATGGCTTGCAAATACATATTCCCTTGTTCTCTCTCTCCTCTCTGAAATGTTGCACTTTTCCTGCTGCATTCAGCAGCATAGCTTACACGCAGATCGCAGCTGGTCATTTCAGGCCACTGGGAAGATTCTGAATCCTCCACCCAAAACTAAAGGTTACATTTTTAAAAGAAATATGAGGATTAGGCAAGTAGGGGTTACTGAGTTTAGGGGGGATTGAATAGCTAACTCACTTCACCTCCAGTAGTAATCCAAGTTTGGAATTTGGGAAATTATTCTCAGGCAACACCCAGTAGGAGTTTTGTCTGAACAGAGACGTCAGGATTGGATCTTTACAATACCATCCTTTACTAAAGTTGAATGGTATCAGGCCTATTGCAAGGGCTTTGCTACATTATATTTCTTTAATATAAGTAAGCAAGAACAAAGGAGTCTGTATAAAGCAGAGAGTAAGTTAAAAAAAACCCCAGTATCTCAGCAAGTATCTGTGGGTATGAAGGCTGTAACAATAAATAGCTAAATGTTTCCAAATCAATCCAGTCAAGTACCTATTAGAAGAAAAAAAAAAAGGAAAAAAGAAAAAAAGAAAAAGCTCTCATTTTTTCCTCAGCTGCGGTGGTGCAGCACCTGCCATTAGCTGTGGTGGTTCCTATTTTCATATTGTCTGACAGTAGCAGTTGGACTGAGCCAGAGCCAGTGAGGCCGAGAGGCAGACTCCCTGCTTCCACAAAGCTGAATTTAATAAGATGAGAACAGTATGCCAAGATGGTGAACTCCCTCCCTAGCACTTATCATGACACTAGTCACTCAGCAGGGCCCTTATTGCAGCAGTAATCTGGGTGAGCCTGGCAGAGCATCCTGCTTACAAGTTCAATATAATAGAACAGCAGGGCACTGGAGGCCTGGCAGAAAAGCTTAGCAAAGTTAAAGCCTATTACACTATGCTTGAAAAAAATGGCTCTCAAAATATTATATGCCGAGCAAAAATCTGGACATTCCAAATGCAGGGACATAGTAAGCCTCCTCTATAATGGTGCTCTCATTAGTCTATAGACACAAGCAACATGGATTTAAAAGTCCATAACCTGAATGGAAATGGATATGCAAATTCGTCCTTTCCTTCTGCTTGGCTTGAATTTAATAGGCAAAATTAGAGCATAATATCTAGATAGCAAAAATGAAACTTGAATCTGCTCTGAACTGCATTAAGTTGTTGAGGTTAGAAAATCCCTGCTCTGCATTTTATCTCCTTTATATTTTCATAAATAACAAAAATCATTTGGAAGTAATTACCCATCTCACTTGTATATACTGGGATGTGAACATAAAATCTCAACCCTTATAAGACCTTTGTCAAGGAAGCTGTATCAGACACATCATTCATGTAGCAACATATGACCACATGCCCAACAGCATTTAAATTAAATAATAATAATAATAAATAATAATAATAAATAATAATAAACCTTTCGGTGTGAGCTGCTCACAGTAGTATCATAAGTCAAACTATATTTTCCACTGTATTATTACTTATATGATTGAACATTTTAAAGTCCATTTTAGTCCTCTCCCTATTTTTAGCCTCAGTGGTGTCTATTATTGTATAGATTTGAAATTAATCAGGAATGTGCTGATACAACCTTGAAACAAGGTCTTTAATTTGAATGGCATTTTGAAAAGAGAATTTTACTTGTTAGGAATTGCCACAAAAGTCTTTCCATCTGGTCAAAAGACCATAATGATAATATTGACCATAAATTCCACTGAAATAAATTCTAATATGATAAAACAGATAAAAAGAGATGGAAAAAGAAGAGGTAGGCATATACTTTTCTGCATAAACTTCACTTCTTGTGGGAAGATAAGCATGTCATCTGGCCATTTTTTGAAGTCAGTCAGGCTTTCTTTTTCCTAAACACAACCCTTAAAGCCATATGACATGCCCCTGGGTTTTCCCTATACTGTATATTCACCATTCCAGAAGAGATAGTGTCTCCTGTGCTTTCTGCACCATATACATATATCCCATATACAATAGAACTGCATGTCCTTCCTGCTGGAAGGAACCTCAAGAGGTCTTTGGTCCAACACCCTGCTCAAAAAAGGATCAACACAGCATTCAGAGGATGTTGCTCTGGTCTTTGTCCAGATAGGGTCTTCAAAAACTCCAAGTATGGAGAGCCATAATTTCTTTGGGCCTCTCTTCCAATGTTCAATTATCCTCACAGTGAAAGAATCTTTTCTTATTTCCTATAAGCTGTAACCTTTCCTATTTCAATTCATAGCTCTCATTCACCCACTGTGCTCCTTAGTAAAGAAATTGTGTTTGCCTTCTTAAAAAACAACTTTCAGGTATCAGAAAGCTGCTACTAAATGCCCCACACCTTCCCTAAACAATCTTGCTCTCTAAAGAAGCAGAGTCCCTTCAGGTTCTGCTGACAAGACATGTGGTGCAGCCTTCTGACCATTTTGGTAGCTCTCTGCTAGACTTGCTGAAGCTTACCAGCATCTTCCTTGTGCTGGAGAGCCCAAAACTGAAGGCAGCCTCAAAAAGTGGCAGAGGGGAATAATCACACTTTGATCTACTGGCTACACTCCTGTTGAAATCTCCCAGTGTACACAGACTACTGCCCACCAGGACCCGCAGGGCCTTTCCAGAATCTTTCAGTGCTAGTGTGGCAATCTGTATGAACAAGGGTTGGTGATCTGGTGACTTCCTTGAATTGCTTAAAGAAAACTTAATCTATTTCCCAATATTGACTACATGATTTGTAACAGATTCCCACTACCATGTTGCTTTCACCAGCCTCTCCTCTGATGATGACTCACAAGTCCTCAGTCACCCTACCCACTGTTCCACAAAAGAGATCAGTACATCCAGGCTGCTTCCTCTCATAGATAGCACCCCCTTCCTTGTCCTTGCTGCCTGTTGTTCCTAAAGAACTTGTGTGTTCCTTACAATGCAGAGATCCTGCCACATCTCAGATATTCTTATGTTGCCTTAGTTCTGCACCTGCACACAGAGATCCACGTCCTCCTGTTTGCTTCCCAGACTGTGTGCATTTGTGCACAAACACTTGAGGCAAACCTTCTTTTAACCTGTCTTATCCTTCCTGAGGGCTCTCTTGCTCCTGTCACCCTGTCCCATGTATTTACTGCCCTGACTGCTCTTCCCTCACTTATCTGCAAGCTGTCATCACCATCCCCTGACATACCTGGTTTAAAGCCTGTTGGCAAAGATCATATGTGTGGATATTTTGGATACTCTAGGGCACCTCAAATGGAAAGTACTTGCGTTTAGACAGTTAAATCCTGCCTTTAGTATCTGAGTCCAAGACATACAACTGCTTCTGTCTGGTCATGTCTATTTCTTATCTCGTCCTTCCAGTCTGTACCACTTTATTGACCATTTAAACAGAGGAACAGATCTGGCGTCCTTTATAAATGCAGAGAAAGAATATTTTAGAAGCAGATTTTATGACTGTTTTTGAGAAAAGACCCTCCTGTGTGAAAGAAATTGACTTCTTTTAATCATCCATGAGAACCTAGCTAAGAAGTGCTCAAGCTTCAGTGCAAACATAGCAAAACCAGCTAAAATATTCCTACCTTAGCACAAGGATCAACAATATTTGACAGATGTAATAAACACAGCAGGTAGCAAAACTGTAGGTAACAAACAGCCCTTAGTCAAGGTGCTTGCGTGCACGAACAGCCAAAATGGCCCTGGCCTGCCTCAGATGGAATCTCCACACACGCACAAGTCCAGAAGACCTACTTAAGCTCAGCCCTGAGCCTTTGTTTCTTTCCTAAGCTTCTCTGGAGGAGTGCTGGTTTTCAGCTCAGCTGGCACTGTGCTCCTGCCTGTCAATGCATCCAGCTGACCCTACGGACTGGCTTCCCAGCTTGAACCTGGGGTCTGCCTGGCAATTGCCAGACCTGACTCTGACCTGCAGATTGACCTCTGGCTTGACCTCAGACCTGCTTCATCATCATGAACTTGCCTGATAATTTCAACTCTTGGTTGGGCCTGGCTACTATCTCTGGGCCTGTCCTACTGAGGGTGGCCCCTGGCTGATGAGACCCCTGCCCTGCTGACCCCTGGCTCTATTCCTCTTAGGGGCCCTCTGGCCCTTGCTGGGCCCTGATGAAAACTGTAAAAATGGTTAATGCATGGTACTGGGAGCTAAGCATGTAGTCAAAGCATTACTGTGAAAACAGCAGAGGCAGCACTTGAAATTATACTGCAAAAGAGAAGCTTTCAAACACATCACTTGTTTCCTTTCCCCCTACAGTTCTAGGCTGCTGGCTAAATTTAATATATATTAATCTCTCTATTACCTTTGAAAGCCTCTACTTAAGTACTAGTTTTCTTACCTCAGACCCTCTCTGCAGTGCCTTGTTATATTCTGCCGTGGTGTTGTGAAAAGTGAGAGTCTCCTAATTGAAAGACTTTAACTTAATATTGGCAGACTTGACTGTTTTCCACTCTGAAAAGGATGTTTTGTGGATTTTGTGGAAAATGTTAATAGTTCACTTAACCCAGAGAAGACATTTTGTATAGTAAATTACAACCCATCATCATTCTTTAGATTCATGACACTTCTGTGCAGGCATCAGAACTGAGAGTAGTTTGATTTTTTCTGTATGCTATCACCACAGCCAACATACTGGGGAGCTGAGGACATGCAGAGCGTCTTATAACCCCTGCACACTATAAAGACCAGTCATACCTGCAGTTCATCTGAAAGGATTCCAAGTTTAGCATAAGGTTAAAAAAAAATAGAACCAGCTTATAAAACCAACAATCTTAACTCTGCCCTGCAGTATGTTTTGGGACAACCATTAAATGACGTTCTTTTAATATCTGTAGTTGTAAATTACATGGAGTTTATTTGTAAACACCCACTGGCACTGGGAATTTGGATTACTTTTTTCCTTTATCATTTTGAAGTATACTAACTTTTGTTCCTCACTAGTAAGTGAGTTTTTATTAACTGATAATCCACATCAGCAAAAAACCTCCTGGCTAGGATTAGACAACTTCATGAAAATAAGCCAAAGAGCCTTAGAGAACAGCAGTGTCCCAGAACACTTTTCAGGGACTGTGGATATGACTTGCATGGACTGAAGCAGCTAAGCCTTTAATTTCAACAGAACCTTAGTGACAAGGCACTGTAAGAAGCCCTTGCTTTGCTTTGGGGGAAAGCCTCTGGTGTTAGAAAACAAGGATACCACTAATGTCCTCCTGTGCATATCCAACATTGTGAGCAAGAAGAACAGAAACAGAGCACTTCCAAATCTTACCAAAGAATATTTTTTTCTCTTTTAAGTCTCATTTTGGGCAACTGGTTTTAGTTTTGTAGCCTGTCATCTAACAGTGAAACATTCCCAGGCAAATGCTGTGTTCTGGATAGCATTAAATGCTCTTGGTAGATTTTGGATTATCTTGTTAATATTAGGTTGGTATTCAAACATTTCGGTGTCATATGAAAGATTGATAATATTTTCAAATTATTCTGTTGTTGAAGCCAAAATTAGTGACTAAACTTTTCAAATAAGCTTTTAATATCACTAGACATCAGGAGTACTGCAGAAACCATTAGCAATGAAGTTTCACAAAAGAAGAAATTCCTTTGGATATTCTAACTGATGGGACCAGTGTACTTGTGGCAGGGAAGGGAACAAATGAAAGCAGCCCTGGAACAGAACGCACCGTGTAGGTAGTGTTACATATGAGTGTGCCACTTGGCTTGTGCTGTAGCAGCTGTTACTCAAAACCATATGGGAATTTCTGAAGACAACTTTTATTCTGAAGTTCCTCATCTGACTTAGCAGAGATGAATACATAGTAATGAGTATGTATACTCTTTATGAAATTTTAAGAAAAAAGGACTTCCAACATTCTGAAAGCAAAATCTTAATGCCTTTGCATATTGGATATCTCTTAACTTAGATACTTAGGACAAATCATATAAATGTTTTATTTTGTGGGACCAGATGGCTAACACCTCACAGACTAAAACACCAGCTGCCAATTTGTTTGTTGGTGTTTGGTTTTAAGTTACTGCACGCACTGGGAGGCAAAGAATAAACTTTTAATTTATGACAAATTTATTATATATTTCACAATTTGAATTTCAGTCAAGTTCACATTGAGTGGAGCAACAACCT
The DNA here is from genome assembly GCF_017639235.1 of Corvus kubaryi. NCBI lineage: Eukaryota > Metazoa > Chordata > Aves > Passeriformes > Corvidae > Corvus > Corvus kubaryi. The sequence goes on along the minus strand of NW_024581137.1, from coordinate 19,269,410 downwards.
GAGGCAAATCCTTGTACTTTTCTCTTAGGAAATATTTTCCTACATGTACTTATGCCACCATTTTGATGTGAAAGATGGAAAGTCATGCTTAAAACAATCCAGTACTCCTTGAGTTCCAAAAATCAGTGCTGGAGGAATAGCTGATTGTGATTTGCTTTTGATGATGGTTTCAGGTTTTTTTCTGTTGCTATCTATTTCCAGCAACTATTCCAGCTGTGCATGCAGTACATTGTAACTATTCTTACACATTCCTCAACTGCGTCTAATGACATAAAAGGCCGAGATTCACCATTATTGCTATATAATGCCATAGTCCAAAGATACTATGGCATAGTCTATGCCAACATCATATCTGAAGAAGTCTCAATATAATTTTTGTGTTCAAGACAAAATATATATATTCTACTTGAACAGAATTTTAAAGTATTATGCAATGGACAGACTGGATGTGGCACATATTAAGCCAATAATTCCAACTGACTCTAAACCCATTTTTTACCAGACCTTGGCACTGAAAGTTTAAGGTATTATTGATATTTGTACTCAGAGCTAGTTTAGATATGGGGGAATAATTCATTCTCATTTAAAAATAATTGAAGTGCCTTTTGCATGGCTTATGTAAAAATTGACTTGTTGGTATACCATACCACTTAAAGTTATTTAATTTTTCTTTATATTTGATAGTGTCTGATAACAGTAACTACAGAACAGCTTGCACAAATGCTGTTTATAATATGATTCTAGTAGGCCACTGATCATGAAAACAGGATATCCACAAAATTGATTCTGTTAATCAGGAATAAACTGATTTGCTGGACTGCACTGCTGGGTAAACCATGTGAGAAAGAAAACCAGTTGTTTGACTTGAGTGTCAAATTTAGAAAACAAAAAAAAGAGTCGGTGTACCCAAAAAAGAATTATTTTTAAAAATTATTTTTCTGTGTACATCATATACTTAAATTCCTTTTAATACATGACAATTAATTCAGGAAAGAAATTAATTAATAATTGGAATATTAACAGCCCCAGTTCTAAATAAAAATAATAAGAGATTAATGGGATTTATTTCAGGACAAAGAGATCTTAATTTCCTCTTGCCCAAGAATTATTGTGAATCTGTAGCTGAGGCCTTTGTAGGACAAACCAACTTGTAAAGTAGCTGCACATCAGAAGTTGGTGGCTTGTTACGGTTTTGGTTTTGGTTTGGTTTTTTTAGGTTCAGTCACTGTTTTTAGTTTATTCAGGAATGAAACTAAGTCACCAATATTACGTTTGCTTTTTCTCTCTATTGGGGAGACATAAAAAACTCAGTCCTTTCAGTTGTGAAGATTAAAATGATCAATACAAGTCCTACACTGTTAGATTCCTGTAAACCAAAATCCATAAATCCAGTGTCGCCTGCTGAAATGGGATCTGGTAAGATGATTCAAGGGAGTTCAATCAGCACATTATACACTGAGTATAATTTCTCATTGTAGACTAGACACAATGCCTATTTTTCAGATTTTAGAATGTACTGAATATATAATTTTATATTATCCCTCAAGCAACGTTTTCAAGAAGATATTAGATCACTTCTATTTCCATCTCCTGATTTTCCTCCTGTTAGCTGGCTGGTTTAAATCTCAGTTCTGTCTTAGAAGTTAAATTGCTCCCTCCAAATATGGAAAGGCTTTTATTTGGAAGAGCTACTTAATGCCTGTTTATTCTGAAAACAAAAGGATGGCACTAAATGAAAGTGTGCTTGTATATTTGATTCCAACATTGCACAGAGCAGATGAGAAGTGAGACAAGTGAGCAATGTTCAAACATACATACTCTGCTGTCTGAGGGTAGTGGGGTGGATCTGTGTGGACTTACACAGTTAGCGTAAATTACAGCTGATCTGGCCCGCAGTCACTTTCATGCCTGTCTGTGCTTTGTGGTACTGATAAGGAGCTGCTCAACTGTTGTAAGCCCTTGACCTTTCACTTGTCTAAAGTGGTAAGTGTGAAATTTGTGACCAGCTATACTTTGGTGCAATTTCAGAGCACAGCAAGATCATGGCAGGAGATGGATGAATTGAACTGGATAGCGTAAGAGCCAACATTACAGACTGAAATTCTGATATAAGATCCTTGGAGACAGGTTCATCTTTATATTATGCAGCATCAATATAGTTCAATGTTTGTTATTATAATAAAATTATACCTATGAAGAGGATTTTCATTTCAGATGTTTATATTTTACTCTAAAAGGAGTATTTAACAAAGAGAAATCAAATAAAAACTTATCCTTTCTACAACTTCCTCTGTAGTCAGCAAATTAAAATGGGTAGGAACTTGTGAACGAGAACTTGGCTTTATGTATTTACAAATGTGTAAATGTCTCTGACAATGTCTCTATGACTTTACATTACGAAAACAAATTATCATCATCTCAAAGTAAGCCAATACTAAGAAAGATTCAAATCTCCATACCAATTTTTCAGTGAGATCACAGTTACTATTTTCCACTCCTTGCTACAGATGGATAGAAGGCCACAGGTCAAGAATATTTGAAGATGATACACTAGAAACTTTGCTTCTTTGATCTTGACTTATGGTGGGACTCAGCCATCCCCTCTGTGCCTGCCCTGTTCTGCTGCCATGGGCAGTGGGACAGGCAAGGTCCGTGCTCTCCTGGCCGCAGTACCCTGGTCACTGCTGCACTCTGGCTGCTGGAATTTGGTGTCATTGAAGCTCTAAATCCTCAATCAAATTAATGAATATTTGGTGAGAAAATTTAATTTCTGATTCAGTGGAGCAGTGGCAGTATTTCTTGATAAATTCTAAGGGGGAAAAGAGCCAGTTTTGGGCTCTTCAGTACAAGAGGGACATGGAGCTCCAGGAGTGGATCTGGGGCAGGGTGACTAAGTTGATTATGGGACTGGGAGCACCTGTCTTAGGAGGACAGGCTGAGGGAGCTGGGCCTGTTCAATCTCAAGAAGAGATGGCTGAGATGGGACCCCATCAATGTGTGTAAGTATCTAAGGGGCGGGGGGGTGCCAAGAGGATGGAGGCAGGCTCTTCTTGGTTGTGCCAAGCAGTAGGACAAGAGGTAACGGCCAGAAACTGATGCACAGGAAGTTCCAGCTGAACATGAGGAAGGACTTGTTTACTGTGCAGGTGACCAAGCACTGGAACAGATTGCCCTCAGAGGGTGTGGAGTCTCCCTCACTGGAGATGTTCCAGAACCGTCTGGACACAATCCTGTGCCATGTGCTCTGGGATGGCCCTGCTCGAGCACGGAGGTTGGACCAGGTGACCCCACTGTGGTCCCTTCCAACCTGACCCATCCTGTGATTCTGTGAAAAAAGTATACACACGAAAAAAGCATTATTGAAGACGGCTTCTGTTCACACATTTTTAATTTGGAAAACAAAATTTGTCAATAAAGCAATTTATGAACTACCACAAAGAGGTATTTTATGCTGTAATATTAAACTACTCTTCTATACATTGTGTTCAATATTAATTACTTACATCCTTGCAAAAGATAGTAGAGTTGCTCATTGTACACAAGTTCTGCTGTCACTGCTAGAATTGTGCCCAAGCCATATCCTTGTTTAGCAGTCTTTTGTTTCAAAGACGATAATTAGAACACTACTTATTGCTCCTTAAATCCCACTAATATGGTATCTGAGAGGTAATTAGAGGAAATCAGAAGACAAATTTTCAAAGCCACATAAATAAAGGTCAAGTATGACTCAAACTTAGCAATAGACATTATGTTGCCACTGTATTGAGTTAATTTTATAATTGAGGTTTTTTACAGTTCTAAATGTATATGTTTGATTCCAAAATGAATACTGGAGTGACTGTCAATCACGAGAATATATGAAATGTATAGATCAGACTGACCCAAACAAACAGTCAATGGCTTAGAATCATGAATGTTCGCGAGTATCTTGGACCTATGCAATTGCTTGGACTAATTTACCCATTTATTCACTCTTCTACATTATGTAAAAAGAACACTTGGATGTAAGCTCAGATAGAAGACACTACCTAAAAATTCCCTTCCATATCAACTGAGATTTTATATATCAGAAAGACTGATGAATATGAAAAGCTTAGTTTTGACAACCTGGAAAAAAACAAGGTTAAATGCAACTCCAAATATAGTTTAGCATGGAAGTTTATGACAATTGTAAAAAATATGCTTTTAAAAGAAAAAATACTTAATATTTAATACTGCAAATACGTAGTATGTAGAATTATGCCTGAGGGCTCTTTTGCTATGTTGAGTGGATTTAATTTAATTTTAGAAGGGCTGAAAAAATAGTATATGGTACACACTTTTCCAATCTACCAAGTTTTTGTTATTGTTGTAGAAAAGCAGAAAGGAGGTTGCACAACTAATGAGAAAAACCTCTAAAATAATTTAAATAGGAGCACAGTAATATAATGTCCACCTTGCAAGCAGTATAGCAGAGAGAACTGCTACACTGACAGCAGAAGGCATTTCATTCACACAAATATTTTTACTTACACAAGAGAGAAAATCATTATCATCAAACCTGGTCTTACTGAGGTAACTGTAAAACAAATATTAACTTTTCATTTAACATTATAAACAAATTTTAAATACTTTGCTATATTGGAAATGGAAAAAACCAACCCCCAAACCAAACATACAAGCAAACCAACCAAAACAAAAACCCAAGACCCCTCAATGAAGAAGCTTTGGTGAAGTCATGTTTTGGTTAAAGTTTGTAATTTTTAGTGGTCTAGTACTTAAACTTGCACCAATGTTGTAATGTTATCTCCTTGTGAGTGGAGTATTTAAAAAAAGTCATAGGCTATAGAAAGCTGGAAACAATTTAGTGAATACTTTAAGAATCAGCATTAAAAAAAAAAGTACCTTATTTATACTCTGTAGATTATTGCTTAAACAATAGTATCTTCTATAAATATAAAATGTTATGCTTATGCAAACACAGGAGGTAGATCAGGTCATTTGTCTGGAATATTGAAGCAGTGTAACTCTTCTCAGAGTTGTACTGTTTGCATTCTGCCATGCATATCTACAGCCAATCTTAGTAGCTGAATTGAATTACCACCAATGCCTGGTTTCACTGAGACTTACTCTATGTAATTTATATGCTGCTAAATACATTCAATAAATATTGGCTGGTCACCCAGTTAATGTGCATTTGCTTTGCTTGTGGAACAGAACTGGAAGGATGGGACATACCCAACATGATATTGTGCAATAGAAGATATATAATAGTTTGGAAATACACAAAACTTCGTATGTGCTCATAACAAAATTTGAGGGACTTCATAGAATACAAAGATTTACCAGAGTATTCAGTCAATCCTTTGGAATCTGTGTAAATATTTACATATTATATTTGTTTCACTATGAAATTAGATACAGAAGAATATTGATTACCCTCTCTTTTTATCCTAGCATTCTTAACAAGGTAATAGCACCGTTTCTCTTCAGCGTGCTTCAAAAGTCAAATATTTTGACACTTCAGAATTTTTTAATTACCTGTTATTATGAAGGTATTAATTAGTTCATTGCTTCATCAAATATAACTATCTATTTGTACAAGCCTAGATAAACATCTAATTCCGTATTCATAAATAAAAGGATTATATATATGTTAGTGAAGTGCTGTATGTAACCTGCTATTGTGTCATGTAACCCTTGGGGCATTTTCCTTTGCGTTCACAGTCACATTTTGATGTAGAAATGAACTGCATATATGATTCAAATGGGCTCCAGGCAGATGCTCAGATTTTTTCTGAAAACACATAAAGGCTTCAGGGAAACATCTTCCTTTGGTGATCATAAAAGCACCACTTGCATTTTTCCATATGGAAGATCCTTAGAATCTTGTTCACAAACATAGGGAGAACTGAGAAGCAAACCTGAGTGGTTCTGGCACCCTAAGGGTTTTGGAGATAATAACTATGAGGAGAAGGTTCTTGTGTACATAGCAATGTGCTACAAATAATAGAAGATATTTTACTATTCTTAAATGTTTGGCAGTCCTCTGCTCTGGAGCTTTACTCTGGTCTGTTATAAAGTTAGATATTAATTTTGGACTTGATAGATATTTCCATAATTGACAATCATCTGTAATTACAAGTTATAAATACTTTGGACAAAGCATTTATTTAGAAACAAAATAATGCATATATATTCACAAAATAATAGTAGTATTAAGTAAGTAAAATAATTAGTAGTAGTAAGGTAATGGATGGTAGCACTTATTAATTTGAAACTTGGTGGTTGTTGGTGGTTTTGTAGCTGCTTTGCTAGAAAATTGTTGCTCTTCACAAAATTATATTAGGAAGTTAATCTTATCATCACATCATAACCACTACTAAATCAAAGCTGGCTGTGTTCATCTAAATTTTCATGTAAGTGATAGTGATGGTAGGCTAAGGGTGGGAGAAAGTCCTTTTTAAACCAGCATCCAAAACCATTGGTAAATGGAGCTGCATTCAAATATCTTTTTCCATTCTAGATCCAAGGTCAGTATAAATGGAAGTGACACATTTCTTTATTTGTATGGCTGAAATTCAAACTTTTTTTTCAATTTTGCAGTGTCTCTCCTATATAATTTGGTTATACACAGTCGTCTTTTTCTGTGCATCCCCTGGCTTGTTACTTCCAGGGTGGTCTGCATTTCAGATTTGTGATGGGATGTTGCTTTGTTTTCCTTGTTTCCTTTTTCTCCCTCCCCGCTATTCTCTTCAGAGACAGAGAATCCATATATATATTCATGTACTTCAGGTAAAGCATTTTACTTGTCAGTAAATTAATTCTAGTTTAGAGGCCTAATTCAAGTCTTCATTGAGCTTTCTATCATGCTGTGCCCTACGTAGCAAAGCAATTTCAATGCCTGTAAATATGTTTTAGTACCTGCATCCACCACAGGATGCTCAGGACAACCCTTCCCTTGGAACATTACTACTTTTAAGAATTTACTTTCTTTGTCAGACCTTTTATGTGTGTTGTTGAATAATGACTTTTCTATGCCTCCTAATTCTGTTGCAGCACAAATTCTGCCTTCGGATTTTCTCTCTTAACCTTTTCTCTAGGTGTGCTACATATTTCAATCCTGAACATTATTTCCCCTTGTCTACCCATCTGCTTATTTTAGCTGTTTCTTCCTCTCTGCTGGATTCTGTACAGACTTCCCATCCCCCTGTCCACTCCTTTAAACTCTCCCCCATAGCTCTGTCTATCCTCTCAGTTGGTGCATTTGTGACCCTTCTGTTCAGATGGAACCCGTCCCACCTATATAGGCTCCATCTGTTCGAAAATGTCCCACAAACCTAAAAGGGGACAGAGGAAGTTCTCCTCTACAGAATTGACGTCACTAGGTGGAATTCTCCTGGGGTTCTGGCCCCTGAGCATCGGTAGCATCTACGAACAATAAAAAGGCTTCTTACTGAAAGGAATTCCTGGGAACAATGTTACTTTACTTACCTATTGCACATATATTTCTCAGGACCTGATCCAAAGTCTAAGTCACTGGGGATTTTCCACTGATCCTAGTGGATTTTGGATCAAGCATTCATTCTAGAAATACATGCGTTCAAAGGAAGGGTTTAAAAAATAGCAACTTCTGCCAAGACAAGGGTGTTTAACAACTCCGAAGCAATTCTCTTTACTCAAAAAACTGTGACAACTAAGAAAATAAAATATTACAGAGATACTTCTTTTGGAAACGATCCTTAACAATATTTCTATGTATACTGAGACATAGTAAAATTAAATCTTATGGATATGATGCAACCTTTTGTTGGTGAAGTGATTCTTTTGGTCATTCTCCAAATGTTGCTCAATATCTGCAGTATGTAAAGTATTAAAATCTCCTTCTGATCTGCTTCAAGGGACAAGAAGAGCTGGAAACAGATAAAAGCAAAAAACTCCCTAAAATGGAACCTGCTTTCAGCACTGATAAAATCTGTGATGATTTTTTTCTTTATAGCCTAAGGAGAGAAGTTGTATAAGTCTATTGTGTGAAACAAATATTTTGCTGTTCAAAATAAATAAGGACTGAAATCTGAAAATTTAAACATGTCAATGAACAAAAGTAAAAATGTGGAGGGAAGACTAAAATTAATTCTTGGCAATTATTACTCTACTCAGTTGCTGAGGTGCATTTAAAAATGGTTAAAAGACAAGAACCAGAACTGCTCTATACTTCATTTTTGAATAAGGTTCCTTGCAATTATGGTCTCTCCCAGCTTTTTGCAAGGTACAGTAGCTGCAGCTTTGTTTATCTGGCCCCTACACAATATTGTCAGGATGCATTTCCATTTTCCAAGTGACTGCTGCCACTGTGCCACAATCTGTGCTCATTTCTCGAGCAGCTAAACCCTTTGACACTGTGGTTTTTAATTAAAATTACATTAAACTTAATCAGCCAGAAAGAGGCTGCTGTAGAAGGCAGGTTTGATTGCAACCTGCAAAGGGCGCTGGGGCTGCCAACTCGCTAAAGATGTGCCGGCAGATGCCAAGCTGCTCGTGTGAGCCCCATGGTCTCAAAAATGCTATGAGAGGTCAGTTCTGTCTTCACTTTTTTCTAGCACTGTCACCAAACTATAATGCGTGACAACTCTTGATAAAGCTCAAGGAAGAGAAAGAAATACATTGCTAATACAGACAATGTACTCTATTCTTTTCTCAAAGAATTGAGGGTCACAGAAGAGAAATATTTGAAAAATGTTGTTATTTGGTGAATCCTGCAAATGATAGCCCTGTAGGTCTACTTGCACTTTTAAGTATCACAATATATGCAAGGGGTTAGGAGATGGGGCCTTGTGATATAAATAGTCCCCCATTCCCTCAAGATTTTTCCTGGAGTGTCTTTTTTTTTGTTGTTGCTCTTGTTTGGCTTTGAAGGGAGTAATAAATGAATGAGCAGGCCTAAGAGTGCTAGATGACAATCTGTTTCTTTGTAGAACTAAGACCAATTTCACTGCACAAATTCACAGTTTTTATCGGAAAATAAATTAATTAATTTGAAATGCCATTCATAACATTTTTAGATATTGTTCAACAGCAGCCCAGAGCAACAATAGTTTCTTGTGTTGATCATTTAATGAGAGTTACATATAAGAATATTATTATTTATATTATTTTAGTATGTACAAAACTTAAACCAGCTGTCTCTGTTACTCTCTCCTCGCCTCTGCTTCTCCCCTCCACTATGTCCATTGCTTAGATCTCAACAAATGCACAATGAACAGGAAAGTACCCAGTGACAGGATTAAGGAGTCTCTGAAACCTATTCCCCTCTTCTTTAGTTCTAGATTTTATACTCATAATCTAGAGGGTCATGGTGGTTACAACAAGCATGTCTCATGTTTGAAACTGTCCAATCTTCAGAGATTGTATTGCTTTTGAAATTTTGTACAGGAAGAGTTAAAAAATGTCCAGGAACCTTTTGGTGTCTATTACATGTTCTTAGACCCACTAACAAGGCTTCTGAAAGCTCCTGGACAAGATTTTAGTGTTTAACTCTATTTTATATTTCCTTACATAGACTATTTCATCCTTCTACCTACAAGTAGTCATTCAGGAATCACTTGATTTTTGCTGAGAGAATTTGATTCATTTTATGTGTTCAAGGGAACACATTACTGCAATCTCATGATTATACAAACTAACCAGAATGTGATGTTTCACACAGTTTTCAACAGTGTATGCCTGGAAATGTGTTTACAGAAACCTGGGAAATCAGGAACAAATTGGGCAAATTAATGAGAGAAACAGGGAACAGCCAGATAAGAGATGTAATGAAATGAGTCTAGTAGATTTAAAATTAGCAAGGGGAGACATCTAAAAAGAGAAAGAGAGATCAGGAAGAAAGGTTTCCCAGTAATTGAAGTGGTAGGATAGCAAAGTTATTTTCTTATTATATAATCAGACATATTAACTACAGTGAATGGCAGTTATTGTGTTAAGATCTATTATAAACTATCAGAAAATAAATACTTTTACACTTTCATAAATTAGGAAAACACTAATTAAGGCAATGAAATCAGAATGTTCTAGAAGAAACAGGAATGGTTTTTTTTCAACTGTTCATTCAATGAGAAAAGGAGACAAAAGAACAAAGCACTTGCTTGCTAATTACATCTGGTAGAGGAAGCAATAAAATATATCAGAAAAATTACACTCATCTTGTGACACAAAAGCATAAAACAGAAATGATGGAAGTAAGAAACAATTACATCCCTTTTTTTTGTGGGTATAGGGATTTGTGAACAAGATAAAAAATAAACTATAATAGTTCCATCATATTATGTCTCAGGTGACTGGGAAACATTTTTTTCCCCCTTATTCTTGCAATATCCACTGTAATTCCCTCTTCTTTTTTTGCCACATTATGTATACAGTTTTTATTTTTTTGAGTGTTTGTTTTGTGCCTTGGAATTATTCCTGTAACTCCAGCTTTTCTGATCGTTTCCCATTACTATGCTTTAGCCCTGAAATGAAGAGATGAAATGTGGAAAGAACTATAACAGCAAACTTCCCTCTTGATTGTTTGGGTTAAATAGGCATTAGCAGCAAACATAAACCAGTTTTACACCCTACTAAACGGTGTTTATTTCATTGTATCAACTAGACTTGGTAATGCATCAAGTGTGCCCAGTTTAGAGCAAGATGCATGGCAAGAAACACTGCTATTCTGCATGTGGAGCTTGGCCAGTTACTTAGAAGGATTACACAGTGGGATCCCCACTGTTAGCAGGGACTGGACCCAGTAGTCAAACATTTCCTTCTAATACAATGTTCTTAACAAGCAAGGATTAAAAAGCAGAAAAAATACACTTTCACATTTTAGGTCATCTTTTAAGCTACTTTCTATGTAATGAAATCCGCAGTAAAGCAGGTGGCAATACTCTTTACTGATCACCCACACATTTATTTGGAATAGTAAGATATGTTACTTATTTTTTAAAAAAAGGGTAATTCCAGGAAAAGCAGAACTGATGTCTCCTGGTTTGTCTTTGTGTTTTATCAATAATTAACGCTTCTTTTGTGGCAGGACTTACTAACTAACATCATCTTTGTGGATTCTCTGGGATCTAATCTTTGTTGAATTTACACTGCAGTCTTTGTCTTGTAGATCATGGTCTACCACACTGCACAGATGCCTTGTTTCAGGCAACTTGCTGAATTTATAGGTTGTCTACCTACCCCACTTCTTGATGTGAGTTTCTGTTAATGAATTGCAAAGTAGTGATGGACAAAGAGCTCTACAGTTAATGCAAGGCATAGTACATACACATAAATTCTGCAGGCCCATGGAATGGCACAAGCCACACTACCCCCAGGAGAAATGGGGGAGTCCAGAATGATGTGTACTACGTGATGGGATAAAGATGGCATACACAGCAAAGGGCAATTTGATATGGGGAATTTCTACCTCTTGTATAATTGGGGAAACCTTAGAGGTGTGATTGAATGAAGGCAAGGGTGATGGACACAAAAAATCATGGCTTCTTAAACTGATGTGTAGAGAACCCTGCCAGGAATGGTTCATGTCTAGACCGAGTTAACCAGTTATCAGGCAGTAGGAGCAAATTAGAATTGAGCCCCTAGGGGTCAAGTGACTACAATCTAATTAAATTTACTATAATTCAAAAACCAAAACCAATTAATACAAATATAAAAAGTATGACTTCCGACTGGCCTGCTCTGATGCCTCATGAAGAGGATCTTGGTGGTACCTGTACACTGGGGAAGGCAGCTCTTGTGCCAGTCTGGAGCTCAGGTATGGAAGACAAACCTAGAATTGGTTCTGTCTAAAGCTTGACAGGAGAATAATTTTATTCATCCTAGAAAATACCCACCTACCAGTTGCAGTAGTTACATTTGAAGTGATGATTCCTCCCTAACCAGAAAAAGTACACTTTAAAGACGAGACTAACACACATATTATTAGCACTCCAAAGACAAGACACACCTTTTTAAGAGGTTACACTTTAAAGGGACATCACACATAGATATAATAATATTATGATATTGTTCATTTGCATTGTTAACATGTCTTCAAGACAACCACTCCAAACAGCTGTATGGCAGGGAATCATGTATCTCATGGACCTGCACTTGTTAAGCAGGCTCTTGTAAGCAAAACAGACAGTGATACACAAGCACAATTATTCTCCTGAGGGGAGATGCCCGGTTTTTATTTGGTACCAGCACAGCATTTTGTAGGGGATGGGCACATATCTATATAATGTGGCAACTGACCTGCAGCTGGTGAGAACTTAAGTGTGGATTCCCAACTGCCACGCTCCTCAGCTGTTACAGGCAGGATAAAACTTCTTATGAGCGTGTATAGAAAGTTGTAACACACCAGAAAAGATCACAGGCAGAAAACTGGGCAGTATAGCTCCCCCAAACACTCAAAGTCCAAACTTGTCAACTGTCCACACAGAAGAAAAATTCAGTTTCATGCTGCCTCTTAGTTTGAGTCCAAGAACTCAAGCATAAAAGGCAGCATGAAACTGAACGAGCCTGACATATATGCAGGCGGCACATGACAGAGGAACCTCTCCTGGTACATCACCTGCCAGATTGGCAACTAGTGTTTGTAGGAAGCCTCAGCTCACATTGCAGTCACAGAATGAGATGTTCCAGATGCTGGAAACAATGTGGGTGCACAGAGTCAGCTTGATGAACAGCCTCTTCTAGCCTCAGTTAATGTAGTGTCACATGATCAATAAAGGGATGACTGGTGCTTTGAAAGAAGATTTTTTTAAAAGAAAGATTTAAAAGCCTCCCATGGTCTAGAACTGCTGATGTGCACTGCTGTGTAATGCACAGCATGAGTATATCTCTCTCCTCCCTACAGTTTTAAGTGTCCCTCTTTAAAAGGCAATGCCATATCCATTAATGTACCAGCTCATGATCAAAAGCAACACTCAAAACCTACAATGTTTGTAGGTTTTGAGTGTTTGTAGTCTGATCTCAGGAGGACTTTTGCCTTCTAGCTCTGTTCTCTGGCCTGAAAAATCAGCACTTGGCTCTTTTAATAGTTCCAGTGGGAAGTGTTACTTTTGATTAAGACTGTGTAACACATTCAACATCCAAGAGTCAACAACATAGCTTCTGAGTTACTGATCTCTAAGTTTATCAGACTTGATGCTAAACCATGAAAAAAAATGGACACAAATTATGGAATGGCAAATGTAATTTTTCATCCATTAATGCAACAGTGTGAGGTGCCTCAAGGCAACAAAGATGGTTTCCACTGGCCAAATATACATAATTTGTAAGATACCCATAATAAATGAAAGAATTAGTCATCACATTGTAAAATATAGGTAAGTACCTCTGTGCCAGAAAAGACAAAACCTTTGTTAAATAACTACAACTTCCACATGGCTGAGTCTGCCATTGATATATCTTCTGACTGGAACCATATTACACGAGTAACCCCACTAATTTCAGTGAAATCAGGCAAGAGGTGAAGTACTGCATAATGTAAGCACAAAGAAGATTCCAGCATTTACTAAACTAGAAGGGCAGTAATAACCTCCCATAATGGACAATTTCACTTGAAACATCTTTGAAGACAATAGAAGTGGAGTCCGGACTGTCTTTTTCTGCACACATAAATTGATACAGAACTTAACATCTTTTTACTACAGAAAAACACTGATTTAGAAGACGTCATCTTAACAACAGAAATATTCTGCCTGGAAATTAAATAAAAGATGCCACAGAAAAAAAAGTAAAGAAAACATATCTTACAGAACTGGATATAGAACATATCTTACAGAACTGCCTCCTTTTATGAAGTGTAACTTACTGCTCATAAATTCACTTGACATAATAGCTTTGATATTTTTCAGTGAAATTTAGTAATGTTCATGGCCTGAGAATAAGTGCAGGGAGGAACTAAGCTGAAGATAACTCAGCACATTCACTCTTCAGAAACTATCTACAGAAAACAGTAAAAATCCAATAAAACAAATTAAAAAACCCCAACTCAATTCCAAAGCAAAATTACTTAGATTATATTTTTCACTTTACATTGTTCTATTTTCATTCCTGACTGCTCTTTTGCTTTACAATTTTCATGTGTTTTTACACCACTGTAGCGATGCACTTTAAATTTTGTGTTTAACCTCTTGCAAGTCTAGAGACGTCTTTCCAACCAATAAAGGAACACACGTAGGACTTATCTGGACCTATGACTCTACTTGATACATCACCACTGATTAGGACACATAAGGGTCTATCACACCAGGAGTGTCCCTGGCAGCACTGGGTCATTGCACTCAAGGGGTTAACTGATGGCATTTAATATACTTGTCTGGGGGCAGAGGTTCAAGGCTGGAAAATACTTCCCCTCGTATTACCATTTGGTCAGTTAGCAACCTTTAGGCCAGAGCTATGTGTTCATATTCTCTTGTAATCCTGTCAGGACTCCTTATGCATTCACCAGTAATGGAGTCCTGTGACTAAAACCTTTCCTGGCCAGGGTAGCTGAAAGACCAGCTTCTGATTCCTCACAGAAACTCTCCTATAGGCAATAAAACAGCAGTTATATCACAACTGCTCAAATGGCAAATGTGAAGTGACTGCTCCAGTATAAGATGCTGCCTGAAAAAAAGGAGATGGGGTAGCTCATTTGACAGAGCTGTTCACACTTTTTCTACACAGCTGAGAGACATTAGCTTGATTTCCCAAGATCGGTGTGTTTTCCAGCGTGGCAAGTTAGAAAACCCAGCAGCCTCACAGATAAGCTGGGTCTGATCATACATGTTTCAAAGCTCAGGCACCAAAACCCATCTCAACAGAAAAAACAACTCACAGAAAGCTGAATATTTTCACAAGGTCAATAGTTCAAATGAAGCAAAAAGAAAAAGAAAAAAGGCTTTAGTGACCTGACTCTAGACCATCTTTCCCACAATGGTACCTCATGTAGCTCACAATTCCATACTTTTTTTGTAGATCTTTGGGGAAAATTTGCCTGTTTTAGTCAAAAAGAACAAATTGTCTATGTTCACACAGACTGGACATGACTGGTAACAACTATCCAGTTCAGTGGATTTGGGAATTAGGCAAAGCAGGACACAGTTGGGGCTAAACAAGGAAACAAGAGAGGTTTTTTTTAGTTTTCATTGCTGTCTGAAACCAAACGTCTGTATTTTATACTGAATGACTCAGTCAGGCAGACTCATAATCAGCACTGCTGGTTATCCATTCACCTTGCTCAGAGTAATCATTACTTCTAAAATATCAAATAAATTTTTGGATGGCTAAGTATAGATTGAGATTTTTGTCTTGCGTAGCCATTTCTTTAAACTTGCAGAAAAAATAAATTTTACCAACCTCGTTCTATCACAGTCACTGATAATCAACATTCCTGTAGAAAAAGATATGTAAAACATTATATTTTTTGGTAGCATCAGAACTATTTTAAAATGTGTGCTGTATTACAATACAGTTACTCAGTGTATTATATGGAATTTTAATAGCTCCACCTCTGTCAAAGAGAGTAAAAGCAGCAGAGACTATTTGACTAGAAAAGATGGAAATCTGTTGATTCGAACAGATTTTGGAATGTCAAAATTTGCAAACCTCCTCTTTTGACTCATGGTATGTACTGAAGGGCCAATCTAAGTTATGCTTCTGTTGCCCCTGAAATAAATGATAGTGGGACACTATCATCATTAGAGCTTAATTATTATATGGATAAAAATAGAGCAAAAATATAATAAATACAGTATTTTTACCTACCCTAGGTAGCTCTGATATCAGTATATCCCAGTTACTGGGGTTTTTTTTCAAAATTAATATAAATAATTTCAATTCTATTGGTTACAGGGGATCTTGTAATCTCATTTATCTCATGGCAGAAAAAGAATGGAGAAAACAGAAATGAAAGCAAACAGAATAAAGTGGCAGTACCTTCTAATTGCAAACACCCCTCTTCATCTCCATCCATGCTTCTAGTTTTATGTTGCTGTAACTACAGTAAGTACCATCTAATTTTCTAATATCCAAACTTTGCTATAATATAAAGGTGTATTTGTTTTAAACTACTAGGCATACCTCTCATTTTAGTTATAATGCCAAAACAGAAATTCTACAAGAAAAAAAAAATCAAGTTAATACAAGACAGAGGTAGATCACAGCCATGCAGATTTATGCCTTAGTATGCTCAATAAAATTAAAGAGACTGTGCAGGTATAATGTTCCTCTTTACTAGAAAATAAGAGACAAAGCAACCAGCAGAAAAGCTTTTTCCTGTCTCCGGAAGTTGCAGACAACATATTTTTCTGAAAAGCATTTCCCTTTTTTTCTGCTGAGATACACTTGATTCCAAATACTCAGTATATTTATAAAATGATACAGTGCCTCCACCAAAATGTCAAGATTGGTCAATTCTAATTCAGGATGCCCCACTGTTTTACTCATATTTGTTTCAATCTCCATTAGACACAATTGATGATAATTGATCCCTGATAATTTCAATTTAGACTTTGAAAACCTGACTCTTTACTTCAATTAAAATACATTACCCATTATGTTCTACATTAGTTTACAAGCAAGACATATTTTTGAGGCAGAATTTCCTCAAAATTCCTCACCAACAAGTCTTCCAAACTTTTTCAAAGGAAAACAGAAGGTGATTAAATGCAAAAATTGGATATCTTACTGAAATGGTCTAAAAGGTGGGTATGCAACATGTGCAACAAACCTCCATAAAGAGTCAATATGAGACTCATACTTTGATACATTTCAGGTGCCTGTTTAAAATTCGTGTTTGTCATGGTGAGAAATTCTGTGGTGAATGTTGAGACAAAAATCAGAATAACAGCGGTGATCACAGCTGGGAGTAAGCTTGAAAAAGAAGCAAAAATGAACAATCCACTCTCTAAATCGATACCACTGATAACGTAGACCTATACTTTTTTCATCTTTACTGAAAGCTTGGAGCATGCTGACCTAGGTCTGAACCCACTGCCATGCCATCTATATGTATCATGTGCTCTGAAAACTAATTGGTTGATGGACTTACGCATGGAGGCGTGAAAAACTTTGTAATGCTCAGTCACAGCAGGATAAGACCAGAAGAAGACATTAACAGGGACTGAGGAGGAAGATGACATGGTAACAAGAATGAAGAAATACATGTCCTTGTAGACAAAAAAGATGAGGGAGATTAAGTAAGCAAGAACCATTTTTCCTTTTTCACTGTTAAGAAACAATCTCCACAGATATTTTGCTAACTTTTGCCAAAACCAGGCTCTATTTTTTTTTATTTATTACATGTAATAGAGAACACAGTAATAGTTCCATGTGATAGAGATGAATGCAGTATAAATGCCTAAAGTGTAGTCACTTTTTCTCTCATATTGTGTTCAAATTTTCTTTTAGAACAGCTAAAGATGGAAGAGAGATTTTTCCTGTTGTTTTCAAGAACCAACAGCATTTTTTTACGATTTTCACTTTTAACAGCAATAACTTTACTAAATTCCATTTGCTGTAATTTGATTTCAGCACGTGCCCAAAATCTCTCCAAAATATCTTTTTGTTAAGATTTTACATCTATTACACAGTCTGCAGCTCTTACTGCTACTTCTTCCATTACTCGAGTTCCTCTTATTCAGCTGGGGTATTAGGTTAAAGACTAAGTGGAACACCTCTGTAGTTAATCCATTAAAGAATGAGAAGCATTTTATAAATATTTCTATTGTAAAGAAATCACTGTCTGTACAACTGCGTAATTCATGACTTGCATTCTACAGGCTTGGTATGTAGTTTGGCAAGCTAATGCAAACTTTTTGCCTACCAGACCTTTGAACATTATCTTCAGCTGGGTAGGTGACTTCTCCATCCTGCTAAACCATGACCTGCTCCCCAAAATTGCACTAACCATGTGGTTGTTAGACTGCTATAGCAATATTATAAACCATGCATGACATCGACAGTACAAAATACTGCAACATTTCTTCCCAGTTAACATATACCAGGTGCATAAAACCTATTCTCCACCCCTTTTTCTGGTTTGCCGCTGAATATCAAAAGTTAGGGCATTCACTTGCTCACACAAGGATTATCAATATGAAAGATGACCTAATGCCCACACATGAAGATGACAATTGATGACAATTTTCTGCTTGGCTCAGTGGAGCTTTCAACAATCAGGACTATCTTATCTGTACAGAAGATGCAGATTATGAAGTGCTTCTTCATTTCAGCACTTCTTGAGGAACTACAGACCATCACAAACCTCATGTCTGCCTATTCAAGCTAGAGTAGATACTCCTGAGCTTCCTAATATAACCTTCTCAAAATAAAGGCACTTTACTGAACACACCACTGTCTCTCCGGAGTCCAAGAACAAACACAACAGACATTACTCAGCTTAACACACTGATGGAAGGCACAGGGATAAAATGGTAAAACCTAAGGAGAAGAGAATACTTCAGTACAGATATAATTGACTGGAAGAGCATCAGCATTGCAAAATGTAAGTGTGAAGTACTACCTGTCATTGAAATTAAAAGCACTCATAGTTTGCATACTGAACCATGGCTAATACCCCTATACACTACTTCTGCAAAACAAATGTGAAGTACCTTGGCAACTATTAAAATAATTAAAATAAATGAAAATAAATTAAAATTAATTTATATTAAAAAAAAAGTGAGAAATATGAGCTAGAAGATGCTACAAAATCTAAAAAATAGGTCAGTAAGAATGACATTTATTAGTGTTTTCTGAGGAATTCCAAAGTCTCCTGTAAGAATAGTGGATATGAAGCCATTGCAGTACTGAATATGGACAGCACAAACCAGAAAACTCCAAACGGGCAGCAGTGTTTGCACATATGGCAGGAATATGGGAGAAATAGGGAGGGCTCCTACTTCCACCTTAAATTTTTCTTGCTAAGATAAATGCCATTACTTTTACATTTTGATAAACTGGAATGTTGAGTCCATTAGATCATTGTATATACCTAACTGATTTAACCTTGAGGTGGGCTGCAGGACTGAAAATCCTTAACTACAACATGCACCAGCACAGAGAAGAATGTTCACCCAGGCTTAGGATGGATCACCTTGCATGGTGCAGCAGTGGATTCTAAGACTTTAAGAAATACCCACCCAGATTCCCCTACAATGGACAATGGAGATTGCAGCAATATAAAAAAGGAGGGGAAACATTATGTTCTTAAAAAATCAGAGGTGCTAGGAGAAAATCTTCCTCAGATACAATTGATAAATTGGCTGGTTAATACTCACAAACCTCACACTTCAGAAGACAGGCACCCAAACGGGTAGGGCAGGAGCAATGTCAAAAGATTTCCCACTGCTTCAACCATTTCCAGCTTGTAACATGGTGTTTGGTTGGGTTTTGGTTGGTTTCATTGGGTTTTTTTTAGCACCAGAGTTCTGCTGGCAGCCATTTCAACAGCTTGTCTTTGGCTGTGAGAAAGACAATTTCTCTTTCCATGGGATCAAAAGATATAAAAATAACAACCAAACATACTGTAAAAATACAGCTAACACACTATGTAACATCAAACATACTGTAAAATAGAGCATTATTAAATAAAAAAAAACCCCAAACCTGATCCCCAGAATGCTGGGGATCCTTCCCCTGTGTGAAGGAGGAGTTCCTTTTGAATTTTTGTAGCTAAGATCAATACTAGAGTAAGATATTCTCCCAAAGAAGGGGAAAAACAAAATATTTACACAGAGCATATAAATCCTCAATAAGATTTTCCCTTATTTTGTTGAATGAGAAGGAGTTTGCTAAGCTTTTTTTTTTTTTGTGAGTGGGTGAAATGCATTTCAATATTTCTATCATCATTTTTATTAGCTCCAGAATAAGTTATAAGGAGATATTTTTTTTATTGTTTCTCTTTGCAGTGCTGCCACGAGATAGGAATTACATTTCTTTTCACCCAACTACTTCAGTATTGTCATTTTAAAAGAAATGTGGTATTCTGGATACAAAAATTCTGCTAGCAAGGATTTTCTTGCTATTTTCTAAGCCCGTGAGAGACTTTTCTCTCTCACAGAAGAGGTAGCAGAGTTATGTAAACAACCAAGCGCCTGCAGCCTTGAAAAGTCTTGTTTATAGTACAGTAGAAAAATATTTTGACAATGGATGTTTTAGGATTTTAGCCAATCACCCCCAAGGGGTGGCTGATCCTTGTCCAATTGGACTATGAAGACAAAAGTCTATAAAAGAGTTTTTAAAATAATTAAATAAATCAATCTTGCTGCACAATTCCTGCCTGCTCGATCTTCTCCTCCTCCCTATGGCTGCGGGACACGGTGGTATACCCTAGGGTTGCAGTAATATGGTACCACCATCTAAACCCAGTGTGCAGTACCTTAATTTCACAAGATCAGACATAGCTTTCCAAACTAGCAAATATATCTAAGGTACCAATATCTGTGTAATTTGATATGCTGACACATTTTTTCCTGTCTCATTTCAGTAACTCATTGCCATAGGCTACAAACAACTCTCACTCCCTGAAATTTCATACATAATTAATACATGGTAAATTTTAAAAGAGGAAGTTCCTCAGACCCCTTGAATAGGGCACTTCTTGCACTTTCTGTCCTATAGTGCTGGCTAACGTTGATGCAAATCCTATTTTCAGAGTAGCCATATTTGGATGGTCAGTGAAAATCTCCTACACTACAATGATATTCTCAAACCTTTGGTTGAATATACATAAACATAAAAGCTCAGCTAAATATGTTAGCCCAAGTAGTGATTCACTGACTGCAAGTGCAGCTTACATAGTGTATAAATGTACATATGCTTTTGGCCCTATAATGTTTGTAAGCCTGTGCATAAACAATTAAAAAATCTAATCTATATATTTTTGTATGTATTTTTAGTATTTGTAGACAAATACAGTACTACATACTTCAAAGATATATTTTCATTATGAAGTGCTATACCTAAGAACTGTGACTCCTGGAGTCTTCAAGCCAAATGCCATTCAGGAAACAGTTTTGGTCCCCCTGGTTCCTGTGTTCACTTACCACGAGAGCTGTGTAGCTATCCATATGGTACCTCTGGTACGACACCATGTGTACACAGATACAGTTTGCTTCCACAAATGATGTTTGCTCACATAACTATTTGCAGATTTAGCTGCACAGTCAGTTAAAAGAAGTAGAGCAGTCCCAGGTCTGAATACCTTATCTCAATCAACTTCTCTGAGATGTGGAGACTCAACTGCAATGATGACTGAAGCCTTGCAGTACAGGTGGAAAGACACCTGCACAGCCTTCCTCTTTGTTTCATTTTGCCACTCAGTCTTTTAGCCTTGTTCCCTCATTTTTTATTTCCTGTTCCTATTTTAGCCATTAATCTGAATGCAGGTAAAGCAGTATTTATTGCAGTCCTTTAACAGCAACTAAAATGTGAAACGTAGATCTAAAGATTCGGCTTACATTAGATTGTGCAATAAACCTGCAAGTGTCTTACCAGATAGATGCTAATAATATTATATAGGCTATACAATTCAGATCCTTTTAGTAAGAAAGACTAGAATGAAGCAGACTCATCTCTAAATGTAATTTTATAATCATAACACACAATACACTTAGATTTTCTTTATGCCTGGACACAATCTGTTTCAGTGTATCATTGTAAATCTGCTGCACCACCCAGAAAAAGGCAGCTAATAATCTTACATCTTTTTGATGCATTTTATGAGCATGTCTATGTGCTCTTGGTTGCCAGGTTTAAGCTCCCAAAGACAAATGGCTAAAGCCAGTTGTGTCCTCACTGTCGTCCCACATTCACTCACAACTGATGCCCATTGCATTCAACTCACTTTAAGAGGCTTGTTGGGCTCATTTGCTTTTGCACTCAGCAATGAGAGGCCTTTTCAGCACTAAACATGAAGTGATTCTTTTGCATTTCACACATCTTACCATCTCCCAGCACACTCCATGAGAACCTCACTGGCTCAGTCAGGACTGAACTCCCTGCACAAGCAAACTGCATGAACATTTATGAGCTGATGAAGTCTGAGATTAAGTGGCTCCCCTACCTTGCAGTCAACACCCCTGAAGTTACAAGACACAAAATTTCTTTGCTCATTACTCTTATCTTGAGATGATGCCTAAGCATAGTCCCAGCAAGGACACTACTAGATTTGTCTAGATCTAGGCAGACTCCTGAGAGTTGCATGATAGCCCTCAGAGGGCCTATGACAGATTTACTGACCTGCCCTTTGAAGTCTTAAGAGAACTGCAAAGGTCTGGGCAACTCATCTATATGTTCTGCATTTCCAGCTGAAGCCTTCCTGTTGGGAGCCAGTTTTGCATCAAGGAAGAGACTGAATGTGAGCCAACAGTGGGTATTTACGGGATCTGAAATCAAATATGTGAGCTTGCTATCTGCGTTACCATGAGAGCACAAAGCGCAGTACTAACCACACTCTAGTTCTTAGTCTCAGAGAACTTATTTTTGTTTCCACAATTGTGTTCTATTAACTAGGCAGGCTACAGCTAAGAATCAAACCAAGCTTCCAGCAAGGCCACTTTCGTCACTCATTCACTCAACCCCATATCAGAATCATAGAATCACAAAATAGTCTGAGTTGGAAGGGACCCAGAATGACCATTGAGTCCAACTCTTAAGTGAATGGCCTATACCATCATTTTTCCTTGTGAACAAATTGAAGAAATAGGCATTCTGATTTAAAAAACAGCTTCAGTATACATTTTAATATCATATATCCTGCACATTTTCACATATTTTTACAGAAGTGAAATATTTTGGGAAATTATTCATTTTCTGTGATCAATTTTTTCTCTGCAGACATATATCTGATACGTTCTATTATGTTTTTAGAAGCCCATTTCCAGTTACAGAACCCTTGCCTTGCTGTTTTCATTAAAGAAAAAAAGCTATTTTTCTGCATTGAGCTAGCTAAACTTGCCCTGGTTTTGACCTGGGTAAATATGACAATTTATAGTCCAGCTTGCTTATATGAAAGATTAATAAAAAGAAAATTTTTCCCTTCCTATAATAAAATGTTTACTCTCTAATAATTTATCTTCTGTCTGGACTGTCTAATAACAGAAGGCCACTTTGTGGCCACATAATCTGTATATTGTAGGAAATTCCTTCTGTAGTAGGGAACATCGGCCGGTAACTCCTCAACCATCTGCCCCGCATTTACATTAAGCAGAGAAAGACGTCAGAGAGATTCCAGCACTCCTGACATGGGCAGATGTGATGGCAAAGCAGTAACTGGGCTCCTTTGCAGCACAGCAGCTTTTACAGACCTTTCTTTCCCACTTGGTAGAAACCAGACCAAAAGGCTGCTTATGCTGGGTTCTGCCATTCTACACCAGCTCCAGCTGACATTTAGATACAGGGGAGAAGGGAGGGCTGTATCACAAGTTTGAAATTTGTGTGACAAGCGTACAAATACACTGATCGCTGACACCATGTTCCATCTGTGTATTCATTATTACATCTAGCCAGATATTTATTTCAAGATACTCGATGTATCAAATACACCATTTGAGTCTATGAAGTCTGTGGTTTGTGGGAATGGTGGTTATTTAGCTAATTGAACTCAAAGACATGTGAGAAAACTGTGCAAAATGTCAATAAGAGAGCATTTATATAAATTTTCTCTGCTACAATCAGTAATTATTTTTCTTAAAATGTGATAAAGAAAATTCAAGTGTCCTCTGAAGAGTTACAGTGTTATTCAGAGACCAAACTCAATCTT
This sequence comes from Corvus kubaryi, assembly GCF_017639235.1. Taxonomy (NCBI): domain Eukaryota; kingdom Metazoa; phylum Chordata; class Aves; order Passeriformes; family Corvidae; genus Corvus; species Corvus kubaryi. Next base: position 19,245,652 of record NW_024581137.1, on the reverse strand, counting down.
TAATGTGTGAAACAGAAGGATTATAATTTTGCTTTTAAAGCAAGCATCAACAGAATTTAATAATGGAATTACGTCTGATGCTTCACTGATACTGAGTGCGCCTTGTGAAGCAAAATAAAAGACTGTCTCACAAGTAAACAACACTATTATCTCTCTAGCTTGAATCTAGCACAAAAAACCCTCTTACCATCTCTTCTGCAGCAGTAGCTGGTTCATTAATCTTTATGCAGAACATGTTATCATAATATCTAGACTATCAAAAACTCCTAAAACAGTGATCGTTGAGGAAAATCCCTGACCAAAAAAGAAAATCATTGGTATAAAGAAAGCCACCCAACATATTAGCTCAGCTTCACTACTCAGTAAGTCAAATTGTAAATCCTAATAATAAAATGGAATTATTGCAGGACATCTACCAAACCATTTGGAAGTATCCTGCTATATTTTTTCATCATTCACACATGATATCTAGGAAATGCTGCAGCAAGTGACATAAAATGGCCAATGGCTACCAGCCACACATGTAACCTGCTGTGAAAAGTTAGAGCCAAAAAATTACTCTCCCGTGTGTAGGACACCTGTGGGTGAATCCTCTATCACACTAAAAGCTGCTAGCTGGCAATCAAGTTCAAACACCTGATCACTAGATACATGTGTATTTTCTTTGTCCATCTGCAGCACAGGCCATGTGCCAGAAGTGTGACTAAAAGTAAGAAAGAAGCAGTGTAGTGTACCACGTGTTTAAGAAACAGCTAATAAATGTGCACTAAATATTTACTACTTTTTAAATTCACAATCAGAATGCTCCAAAGGAAGTATAAACATCAGATTTTTAGCCATGGGATTTACAAGCTGTTGTTGTTGTTGTTGCTATTATATTTTGGAGACTACTGATGTTGTAATGTAATCTTTTCTCAAAACCCTTAAAATTTCATATTAAGAGAAACTTCTGAAAAAACCACTAAGTTAAATCAAATAATTTCCCAACTGATTTCATTAGTTTGTCAGAACATGTTAAAAATCAGATCACTGGTACTAAATGCAAACTTCCTGGTACACATGGGTGAAAGAAGGTATAATGCATGATGGGATAAAGAACTGTAAGTCTTGTTAAAAACCAAGATTAATCTAAACCTCACTGAAGCTAATGGGACTTTCCATTAACTTCTACAGTCTTTGGATCAGGTCCTATAGTTTATTTTTCTCTGTCCTTTTATCTTCTCTCCCTTTCAGATTTGTTTTTCTCCTTTATGTGTTACAAGAGCAGCACTGAGAGCTGAAATGGACAATGCTTAGCTGGCAGTCATTCTCTGGTAATTAGACCGAGCCTCAAACACCTGACCTGCACATCTATGGATATCAAGCACGTCTGAGTGCCCAATTACCCAGGAGTATTAAGAAATAGGTTTGGAGGATGGGCAAATGATTTGATTCTTAAACTCTTCTGTAGTTGATGCTGTGCATGCTTCTTCTTTAGCACAGACTAGAAGACCCAAAGAGAGACTGGAGGTCAAACCCTGTCTGAACCATCATATGCTGTGAACAATTTCTTCATACTGTTTAGGATCTTTGACCTTTAGAAAGTCTACAGCATTCATAATTATATCTAAAGCAGCTTTGATGGTGTCTTCCTCTATAATGGATTCACAGACGTGAATAATACTCCTTAATTTTCAAGTATATCTTTTTCAAATTAATATTTCAAAGAGAGAAACCCTTATCTTGTTAAGAAGAAGAGTTTTAGGGTAGTAGCTCTTCCATAGGATGATACAGTTAGGTGGTCTCTCTTGTTAAAAATGTTCTAGTACCCATCTAATGCCCACTTATTTATGGATTTTAGACTAAAAGCCCTTTTTTGCCAGTTTTCTTCACAAGCACTTATCTCAGCATCCTCATTAGACGGTTTTTCTCTTTTCTTTTTTTTCAAGGCCTATCCATGCCCTTGGTACTTTCTTTTGTTCCACTCTGCAAAAGGAATGGCTTTGAAGGATCTCTCTCTACCAGTTTCAACTTTTTTTCCTTTGTAATTAGCCTTATTTGAGGAGCAGAAAAGTAGAAGACCAGAGAGAAATAATAATAATAAAACCCCCTGGTGAACAAAGCAGATGATGTTCTTTACTTCAATCATATGCTGTATAGCCTGAGTCAAAGAACTTGCACATCTTTTTTTTTTTTTTAAATCTGACTCATACAGTACATGCAAGCCAGCTGAGAGACAATTTTGAAGCTAAAGAACAGGAATGTTTTATTCAGCTGGTTATTGTTATTGCCAAGAGCTTATTTAAAAGTTATAATTAAAGAAACCTTTTGCAGATAGTAATTTGAAAAGGAAAGATATGTTTGCCATCATCTGCTGAGAAAGAATATATTGATAATGTTAATATACAAGTGTGTGAATAAGAAAGAATATATTTATTATATTAATTGGCAAGTGCATGAATCTGAAAAATAAGCAGTGAAATAATATATTGGAACTAAAATGGAACCTGAATATGAATTAGTGTAGAATAAAGTCTAGAACTACTAATATTGTAGCTAAGTCTGGTGTCAGACTTTATTCAAATAATCAGGGAGGTAAATTTCTTTGCTAATTCTCTTTCAATCTGAAAAAGATACCCAATACATATTGGCAGTCCTGACAAATCTTTAGACTCTAGAAGGTATTTCAGCATAGACAACACTGGTGGAAATACAGAAATCTGAATTTTTAGTGATTTTGAAACTCACTTGTGAGTGGTTCAGAAGCCAAGAAAAAGAAAAAAAGGGTCCATTTACTAATAAACGGAATGAATTTTATTCTAACTTTTTTCAAACTTTTCTTTAAAAAAACCCAAAAATATTTGTACCTTCAATATCAGATACTGACTTCCTAGATTTTGTTTGCATTTTTTAGTCTTTTTTTCCTTCTTGGTATGCAGTTCTTGCATGGCTAGATATCTAAATGAATGAACATTTACCATGTGGAACAAAAGCCCATTTGAATTTTTAAAAAGCAGAGCTCTCCCCTAAAAGTACTTCCAAGCATTTCCACTAAGAAGGAAAGATTCAGAAATTAAGACTTCCACTATTGGAAGTCCACAGCTGTGAAATCATTAGCCTTTTCTAAAAAAAAAAAAAAAAAAAAATCTGTGAATTACGTATTTTTATTATTTATATCACTTTGAAAAGTACATAAAATTTATCATGACGGCTACCAATAATTCAGTTAGCTTTTGTCTATTTTAAGATGACTAAATTTGTGTCTTGTGTTGACAATCTTGATTTTATATTGAGCCTAAAATAAGTTCACCCAAGCTAACAGTAATTTCCACAAATGTTATAAGATTATCTAATATTTACTATAAAAGAAGCAACATACATGCAAAGCCTTGATCTTTTAATTTTTGTTTATATGTCTAACTTCTAATAATTTTAGAATTATTCAAGTTAAGCTAATTTTGATGGGTACCCAGTTCAGTTAAATATTTCTACTTCTGTGAATTTTACTCACACTAAAAGATCTTTTTGAATCTGCAAAAGTGAATGGAAAGAGTCATTCCAGTAAGATGGTTGCCATTTGCTATGCTGCTTGTGTCAGAACAACCACCATTTTTGCCACTCATTCTTTTTTAGTTCTAGACAGAAGCATAGTAATATAGTAGTACAGAAAATAGCATTATATATTATTTCAGGATGATCACTGTATGCTATGGAACCTTAATAAATACGGTCTGAATTTTGGACAGAAAGTTCAGGCATTTGTTATCTAAATAGGATCACTCTCTTCCTCATTTTGCATATCATGAACCCAGTCAATCTACTGACATTCTGTACAACAAGATGCGTAGGTTCACACTTGCAAAATCGGAGACAATTCATCAGTTTGCTGATGCTAAAACCTGCAAGTCTGAAGGGGTTAAATCTCTCATTATTTTATCTCTGTACCTACTCAGATATTTTCCTGTGGTGTCTGATCATTTACAAAATTGTCTCAGATAATGCAAATACATTATGCAATCCATGCTCACAACAGAACCATCAAAGTTAGTTTGTGGCCTGCATTGTTTAAAGAATTACATCTGTTTCTGCTAGTATGCTTAAGATAGTCAGATGTACTATATTTTATCAGGTAAAGGACTCTTTCTTGGAAAGGGAAGTTTACTTCTACTTTTGATTTCATATTTTGTATGCTTCCTTTTATATTTTGAGTTACAAGCTAACATTTTAAATTGATCCTCTAGCTGAACCCAGCTATGGCCTCAATATGCACAGGAAAGGCAGATGAGCATCACAGACTTTGCAAAATCTATAAATGTGCAAACACTTGTGGTGCTTCACCTGCATGAAGTTTGGCACAGAAAACATCTGTGGGAAAATTAGAAACTGACTCTTGCTCAGACCTAGGGAAAGTGAAGAGACTTATGGAAGAGACTTGTATTTCCTTAATAATGCCAACCTGACATACTGAGAAGAATATAGAATGAATGAGGTTATTTTAACTGCATCCTGATAGAATACGCATCATTTGATGCAACAAATCTTTTCAAAATCTTTTCAAAATCAAATTTTCAAAACAATTAAGTTTGATTTAGTAGGATTTTGCATAGATTAAATATCTTGGTTATGAAGTATTTTTTTTTCCTTTTCATTCGTAGGAAACTTACCTACCTATTAGTGGTAATTTACTCTGTCTGGCAGTAGGTATTTTAAGTGAATATTTCATACAGAAAATTACTCCTCCCTATGTTTTAAAGAAATCAAACAGAAATTAAACTCTGAGAGGCAGTTTTCTCAATTTAAACTTGTACCTACACTCTCAATCTATTCCTTGGCCAGCCTGTATTTGTGCTCGGGACTGCCGTGACTCAAGTGCACCTGGCATTGTGGAACTTCATGACGTTGCATGGGCCTACCTCTCAAGCCTGTCAAAATCCCTCTGGATGGCATTCCTTCCCTCCAGTGTGTTGCCTTCACCAAACAGCTTCATGCTGTCAGCAAACTTGCTGAGAGTGCACTCAATGCCACTGACAATGTTGCCGAAAAAGATGTTAGACAGAGCTGCCAGTACAGATGCCTGAGGATCACCACTCATCACTGGGCTCCACTTCAAGCCATTGACCACGACAATTCAAACGTGACCATCCCACTGATTTCTTATCCACTGTATGGTCCATCCATCAAATCCATGTCTCTCCAGTTTAGTGACAAGGATGTCATGCAGGAAAGTGTCAAACACTTGTCAAATGCATCCCACTTTGAGCAGGAGGCTGGAGTAGGCAACCTCCATAGGTTCCTTCCAAACAACTTTTCTACCACCCCGTGACTAAACTGAATGAATCAATACTTTAATTAGGGACATACAACTTTTGACTTTGTTACTCATTCACAAAAGAGAGATGTTACTTAAACCCCCTATTTTTCATAAAATCTTCCTTAAAATACTGAAAGCAGAAGCATCTAATCTGAATGCCATTCATACAGAATGACTATCTTTTGTTTCATGGCCAAATACTCGTACAGACCGGCCTACAGCCTTCATTATGTGTTTTCATACTCAGCAGAGAAAGAAATCTGCTCTGTGTTGACAAACCTGAGGACTGTAGAATTGCTCCAATCCTGCTGTGCAGAACTTGTTCTTTTGTGAAAATGCATTTATATACAGATCACAAGTGTTGTGAGTCTAGCATGTTGTCAGCTCAGTTAAAATGGTATCCCCAAATCAGAAGATTTGGAAGAAAACAGATGTGGCAGAATCAGAAATACAATGACTGGTAACACACAGATCTTAAGTCTCTTTCTATGTTACTCAGGACTGATGTCAGACTCCTGCTGCTAATGCTAGTGGAGCCTGGGCCTTCTCTCTAATCCTGTTCATGAACTGATGAAATGTCCTCTTTAAACCAATCCTGTTTGCTCTCTCCATGGTGATTTTAAAGAGGTTATTCCAAGGCTCATTCCTCTTAAACTTAAAAATGTTTTAATTTTCAATTATATGCATGCCCAGATTAAATCTCGTTTCTTGTGCCAACTCAGACCTACCTGCTACCTGCTACCAGGGGTTGAGTACTGGTAAGAAATTTTTTTTCTTCATAGAAAATGAAAGCAAATTTACTTTTGTTTGCAAATAAACAAGAAGTGTTTTGCCATGAGTTCAAAAAGCCAAAACCAAATTCTTTGTGCTTTGTTCAGGACTTCTTTTTCTTTAGATTTAGTATGGAAAACAAGACTCTGGGGAACCACAGAACAGCAGGGAAAAATAAAGTAAAAGAGAAAAGAGAGAGAAAGGAATTCGGAAGGAAGGAATTCGGAGGGAATTCGGAAGGAATTCGGAAGGAAGGAATTCGGAAGGAAGGAATTCGGAAGGAATTCGGAAGGAATTCGGAATTCGGAAGGAAGGAATTCGGAAGGAATTTGGAAGGAAGGAATTCGGAATTCGGAAGGAAGGAATTCGGAAGGAAGGAATTCGGAAGGAAGGAAGGAATTCGGAAGGAATTTTGAAGGAAGGAAGGAAGGAAAAGAAAGAGAAAAAGAAAGGGGAGGAGAGG
>NW_024581137.1:19176505-19238728 GCF_017639235.1 Corvus kubaryi | reverse complement strand
AAGAAAAGAAAAGAAAAGAAAAGAAAAGAAAAGAAAAGAAAAGAAAAGAAAAGAAAAGAAAAGAAAAGAAAAGAAAAGAAAAAAAAGAAACCCACTTCTGAGTTGTGGGTGGATCAGCCTCTACAGGACTTGGCCTCAGCCATGCACAGAGCCGCCGTATCATCAGCACTAATGCTGCAGTGGCACTCTTAATGCCTCAATGGCACTCTTAGTGCCCCAAGTATTGCCGGTAGCTTGAAACCACACACAGCAAACTGTTCCAGTACAGTCTGAGCTGAAGGCATCCACTGCCAATCTGTTCTCACCAGACTTTACAAATCTTGCAGGCACCTAAAAGGGTTATCTCAAGTCCTCCTCAGAGTAAATAAAATATTCTTTAAAAGGCTTTTGGGGATCCTCAGGGCATTCCAGTATTGCCAGGAAGATGCTTTCCTCTACCTAGTAGAGAAATACATAACAATGTGCTTTAAAAATTAAAAATTTAAAAGAATCTGAATAATTACTTCCTGTCAATTTTCTAGGTTGGCATCATGTAATTCAAGAGTGAACCATCTCAACAAATTCACTTGGAAATGTCTGTCTAGCCTGTGGAAAAGCTACGCAAATCTGTGTACCGAGCACAATACATAATGAAGTTTACACTTGCTTTGGGTTTGTCCTGAGGAATGTACAGCAATTCTAACAGAGTTTCTGTCAGTGTTACTAGCTACAACATGCAGTTCAGTAGCACAGGAGTCTATTTCCTGTTCAAAGGGGAAAACAAGGACTTAAATATTTACAGGTTAGTTGTCTCAAAATACTATCAGTTAGTTCTCCTTAAAAATAATTAAGTTCCTGCTTCACCAGAATTAATGAAAAAGAATGTTATTTTGTAGATGTTAAAACTACAGGGCAGGCAAAAAATTCATAATGAAACCAGTGTTCTTCTGTCTACTTCGTTAGGTTTTCATAGGCTATAGTCTTGGACCACTCCCTTTTGACCTGACCATAACAATGAATCAAAATTAAATTGATCAGGGTCTTGTACTCTGATTTGCTCAAATAACTGCATTTTGTTTTCTGACATGCACCAAAGGGAGCTGTGTGCACAATCAGGGGGCATATATCCCACCAGCAGAAAGACTATGGTTTATTTCAGTATTTTTCTGAATCTTGAAAACAGAAAAAGTGACATGGTAAGACATATTTGATTACAGTACACATATACCAACTAATAGGCCATCAAACTTGAACAGATTTGTACATAGAAAAACCTCGGAAAATTGTGAAGAGTTGCTTGAAAATGTTAAAGCAACAGAATTTCTCAGGAAAGCAGTAGTCAAGCAAACAAATACACAGTGAAAAGAACTAATTTTTTCCATAGGATTGGGGTTTGTTTGTTTGGGTGTTGTTGCTTTTAGTTTGATTTTGTTTGTTTGTGTTTTGATGTTTCTGTTTGCTTGTTTGTTTTTGTTTTCTTTCCCCAGATAACTGATTTTATTTGTTTTGCTGCTTAAAAAAAAAAAAAAAGTTAGACTCAAAGCAGATTCAAACCATGAAGAATTTCAAACTGTATGGTTTCCTATATCTCAAAGTTAAAGGCATATTCACACTGTGACCAGATCAGTGCACACAGCACAATGAAACTTCTGCTATGACTGTAATATAAATAACTTTCATATTAAATCGGATGGATGTTAAAGACTAAAGAAAGAATATTGTTCTTAAATACAAGGCAGAAAAGTGAAAAATTACAGATTTGAGATAGTATTAAAATTAGATATTCTCAAGAGTTAAGCATTCTTGCAGATCTATTTTTGCTTCCATCAGTGTTGCAAAGGTCTCTTGGTCTACCTGGGTAATGAATCTATTACAGATTATACACCTATTCCACAACTTTCATGTATTTACATACATACTTTGAAGGAATCATTCTGACTACTGAGGCTGACTTCCTGAGTAAAGAAGACTACAGTTCTAAAAATAAGACTAAAGTTCCCAAATGAGTTACAGGATTACACAGCAAAAAAAATTTAAGCATTTTGATTGAAAAAGTAGCTGATACTGAATGTTATCTGTCCTTTTAAAAATGAGACCATGCCATTCATTTTCATTTGTCTTGCTTTCATTTCTAGCCTCAGAATTTCCCCACAGACATTCATGCACAAGCTGGCTGTATAAACATATGCCTCATGCCAAACCAAAAGTTTTTAGATTATTGTCTGCCTCTTAATACGCTTTAACTTGAAAATGCAGAAACAGCACTTGTGAATCAGTATGAGTATCATGAAAAGTTTAAAATGTATTATAAAAAATTCTTAAAATTGTAAGGGTGAAAGGTTTTGAATAAGTTGCATTTTTAAAATATTCAACTTTTAACTTTGGTATCTTGGATACTGCTATTTACATGATACAGATCGATTTCAGGAAAGAAAAATTCAGATGAAAAGAAAGAAAACAAAGAGGAAGAGAGAACTACTCTTCACTGACCAAACAGACTGGCAGTAGCCCTCTTAGTTATCTGAAAAGCTGTGTGATACCCTGGCAAACTTATAAGTCATTTATTGCTCTTATTCATTCCTTGATGAACCTGCGTCCTCTGTTCCTCTCTTGTCCTCTAAACACACACTGACCAAACAATTTTCTCTTAATTTGGAGGAAGAGGATAATGAAAGTTTGAGAGTGCTGACTTTAGGGTACCACAGGGGAAAAACATTGTTTTCACCTTTCCCCATTGCTCTCTCAGGGCATAGCACTCCTGACTTCAAGGCAACATCAGCAGTATTCATCCACAAGTCTGGCAAAAACACTCATTAGTTATACTCAAGACAGTATTATTGAGCTCTTTCTCTAAGTTCTATGTACTAACTCCATATAAAATCACAGTTCTGATTATTGATCAAATAAAAAATTTCCACTTGAGCAGTCCTGACAGAAAGCCAGGAGATTTGCTGCACAGCAGCACAGTCCTTCCATACACATAGCCCATATACTGAGGTTTTCCTGACAGCTATGCCCCTGGAATGCCTTGGGATATGCCTGAAGTACTTCTCTACCCTCTCTCTGATCTTTATTGGCTCTCCACTCCAACAGGAGACACCAGCCTCACACTGATCCTGTTGGCTTCCCACAGAGCATTCCCCACCTGCAAGGTGCCATGAACATGTCTTGGGATAATAGTTCACATTTGCAGAAAATGCTTCAGAGAAATCATGAGCCCTAAATTTATGATTTGCCCCTGACTACCTGAAGCCCAACTTTAGCCAAGTTTAATAACAAAAATTTCCCCCCCACACCCCGAATTATCAAATGAGTATTAAATTTAGACTTTTAGTTCAATAGTGGAAACCCTGAACTCCCACTTACACCCCAATCCTGGTCGCTCAGTCAGTAAGATTCTAATCTTCGTATCTGTAATCTCTAATTTTTTATATATTTTGCTGTTAGTTTTGGGACACAAAAGCAAATATCTGAGGTGCTCCAGCACAGTATGGATAATTGTAAAAGTAGGAGTTACAGGCATACTTATTTAGTGAAGCGCATCTCTTACAAGGAGTGCTTTTTAAACTGGAGACTACATCCACCACCAGCAATGCCAAAACCTGATGAACTGAAATAAAGAAAGAAAAGAAAGAGGTACATTTACACAAAATTTATTTTGTGGAAATACAAAATGAAACATAGGCTTAATCATCCTCTTTGAATCATCTGAGACCCACTTCTTTAATTTACTAGACATTTACAATTGCACATAGAAAAGAAAAGGAATGAGGTGATTCTTCTTCCTGAGCTAACATAACATAAAGTTGTTAATGTCTAATTGTGAACTCTACCTTTGTGCTTTAGCAGATCTAAAGACAGAGCTTGACAAACTGGAGTATTTACCCAGACAAAAATAGCCACTTAGCTGTGCTTTAGTGCCATTTTCTGTCACACCAGCATGACAGCACTAAGTGTTTAGTTCAAATAAGTGGTTCCACGTCCTCTGATAATACAACATGGTTCCAGCATTCTGTTCACTACAATTTCAGCTCCATCAGGGGTAGCACAAGACAGCTCAGTATTCCCAGAGATTTTCAAACTGTGGTGCATGTGTTCTAATATGCACTCAACCCGTCTGGTCCATTTGGACTGGATTCACCAGGGAATACAATTAGCTGGCCATTTTATTTACACAACTCAGCCTGCCAATTTGTCTGGAGCTTCAGTTCTTTTTTATTTTTCTCTTTCTTGCAGTTTTGAATTATTTCTGATGTGGCAACTATTTGTAGCACAGATTCTTCTTCCACTGGGTGTTAGTGCATAAGGCAATCAACTGTTGGGGGACTCACGTTGGGGCAATCAGGATCTTCAAATTAGAAGTAGTAGTTATTTCCTCAGCAAACTCAAGTACATTGTTCTTTTAAATGAGCCACTAAATAAGACTTCTTAATGTGCTGCCAAACAAATCACGGAGAATACGAAGGAACAGCAACAGACAATGGCACACAGACACAGAGCAATGAACTACTACTGCTCCCCATTGCACAACTAATTGGTGCTCCCAAAGCAGGGCACTTTTGCTGCCCTGAAGACCAGAATTTGACACAGGCTATTTAGTATTTTAGGAAAACAGGCAAATATTCCAAAAAATGAGACATGAAACGATCTTATCCAAAGGACACAGACCTTTGGTAATCTCAGCAAGCCTCACAGAACCACCATTGTCACTGTATTTGAGGTGTACTTTCCAAAGTTCAGTTAGCACATGCAACGCAAATATTTAATGTCAAAAAATAAGACCAGACATAATAAGATAAATATAAAAGTCACTCTCATTCAAATGCAGACATTTGAAATGGTAAATATATGAAAATATTGTGCAGTTATTCAGTTGAGGAGGTTCATATATTACCGATTTTAGAATGCCAAATTTTTTCTGCCGAAGTCTTCACTATTCTTTTCTTCCTCTGTCTCTGCCTCTCTCCTCCTGCATCAAAGAAAAATCTCTCAGGCTCCTACATTTTTATCTCAAGGCAACACAGTCTCAAAGTGGTTCATACAATTAAAATGAAAACTTAATAAAAAGAAAAATTGAACTACCTTTCACTAGATATGGATTTTTTTTCTCTGCTGTTACTCAAAACAAATTGCCTGTCTTTCAATTTTCCTAATGACTTTAATTATTTTTTTTTCCAAAAATATGGTACCTCTGGACAAGACCATAAAATATGTCTTAAAGCATCCTCTTGCCAAAAGATTTTTCCATAAGCTTTTCCAGCCAGCTTCATGCAACTTACTGGGTTTTTGTAACAATTTATAATTAAACTTTGATACAAAACTTTTGGCAATGTATCTAGAAAGAATACAAATTATTAAAAAATAATAGGAATTATTTGAATAAAAATGAATATGAATAATATTAATAATTTGAATTTAAAAAAATATACTTTGCAAACACAAAATGACTGATGAGATTACATAACATCTCTCATAACTGTAAAGGTTTCCATTACTGTAAGTCTTTTTGTGAGCAATAATGAATCAAACTGAAACTATCACCAAAAAATGTTAAATGAGAAAACATTATCCATGCATTTATGGTGACAGCTACAAACTTGCTATAGTGCATGAAATGTTCACTCTCTTTACCAACACCACCAAGCGCGTTCCTATTTACATTAAGAGGCTTAAAAACAAAAACCAGAACCTTTACCAGAGTACTTAGCTCGAGAGTCCCTTATTCCTCAGGCCACTCCACTGTCTCCTGGAATGTTTTCCCAAACCATCGCATCTTACTAGGTCCCCTCTCAGGGAAGTACAAAGTCCTAAAATCCCTTCTCTCTATTCTGTAACTTCATATTGCATATTTGTTTGGTGGACTGACATAGCAGTTAGAACAAATACTCCTGCTGGCTTTAGAATATCTATGAAGCTACAGAAGGAGAGGGGGACACGCTGTCAGGAAAAAGGAAGTGGTTGCCTGGTCACTCTGGCAGAGCACACTGAGGTGCTGACCTGTGAAGGAAAGGTCTTAAAAGCACTGACAACATGCCATAGTCAAGCAATGCACCGTCATCTATACCATGGCCTAGGCATGCTCAAGAGTTTTGGTTAACTGCCGGTAAATTTTACAGATTTAGGGAGACTAAAATTTGGATTTCATGGGGTATTTTTTACAAAACACACTAAACATATCATTGCTTTCATAAATTAAGACATGTCAGCAATAAACAGGAACACTTTCAAAATACATTTAACAGCGTACGAAAACATCTGAATGCTAGTTCATGGATCAGGACAGTAACTGTCTTTGCTCTCCCATCCAGCTGAGCAGAAGGCCTAATATATTGCCTTGCTGGAGTAGAATTGGTGGAAGAATTTGTGCTCCCACACCAAAAACCAGAGCCATTGGCCACTGTAATTACTGCTGGGATACAGGTTTCACGTGATTTCTTCAACAAGACTGGTAGTAGTTATCTTAAGAGCTGTGTGGTATCCTGGTGAACTTGTAAGTCATTTAATGCTCTTCTTTGTTCCTTGCTGAATCTGCCTTCTCTGTTTCTCTCTTGTCTTCTACATACACAATATTAAGATTAGAGAACCCATATTCATAAAGCCATTTTTATTTCCTGCTGAAGAAGGACAATCCCTCGGCAAATATGGAACAGTTACATCAGAAAGATGACATTAAAAAAAGCCAGCTATTGTTAAAAGGTAACAGAGTACAAAATCCAACAATCTTAATAAGTGCTCAGAATGTTCAAATTCAGATTTTCAGAAAACTCTGAAATAAAGATATCTGCCCTTAAGCACTTGCCTGAGTACAGCTGCACACATCAAGCACAGAGAGTGTGTGGGGACACTTTTCAAAGCCTGTGACTGTGAAGAGCAGACCACTGGGTACTGCTGGTCACAGGCAGGAGGGCTTAAGTCTGCTTAAGAGGGAATGAAAGAACGTAAAGACAGCTGCTAAAGGTAGGCAGTTTACCCTGCTGTTGGACTTTGTAAAGCAATGGTGCTGTCAGAGTTCCTTCCCAAGCAGTCCAGAAAGGTGCCTTAACACAAGGAAAGAATCAACCACATAAAGATGGCTTACAGAGTACCTGGATGGTAACTTGATCTCATTTCTACTGGAGAAAGTGAACTCTGGGCCAAGGTAAACTGGTAAGGAACAAGTATGCTCCTATAGTACAAAACCAGCCAATTCAAAGCCAAGCTCAGAAAGTCAAAAAGAATGTGTCCATTTCTATCTCCATACCTGAATGGAATTGTTGAAGTAGTTTCTCTTCTGCATGAACTTCATACTAGAAGTTCAACACACTTCACCTCATGTGCAAACTTCATTCAACCTTGACAGTTGAATGATCATTTCCTAGACTGCTTACAAGGATTCATTGTTAATATAAATTGTTAATAAATACAAGTATTAGGTTTACATTTTGCTTTTACACAATTTACACAAATTTATGCTTAGAAGAAATAGTACATGCCTATCCCACCAAATCCATATGTACATTTGGAAACACTTGGGGTTGCTTAAGGTGTTCTTAGTTTTGCATCTGTTTTCAAGAACAGAAGGTTAATTTAAGAACTTATTTGAAAGACATCTGTCTGATCACGTGGTTTCTGCTGCAGTCTCCAGACAGGGAAAGTGAGGAGGGGAAATAAAAAACAACAGTTGTCATTATTAAACACACCCAATTTATTTTGTGGTTTGTATTTCTACGTTCTAGGTTTGAGCATGTTCAAGGGATCTGAATCTTCTCAGAATCTCTCCTCAAAGAGACGGCTCTTGGTCTGCACTTCTGGATGTTGCAAAATATTCAGTGCTGCTTGAAAGGGAAAAGATAGTTTTCCCAGCCAAAAGAGCATTCAGTTTTCTATGCTTCAAGGTAATAATAAAATAAACATTTTAACATTTTAATATGAAAAATACAAGAACTTTCCTTTCAAACAGGTCAAAATTACTTTTAACATTTACAATAAGAGCTGGAGAGAAAATTATAAATTTCTAGCTAAACATGTAGCAATATTCTTTAAAGTTTTCTGTATTTCAGACAGATTATACAAATCTTAAACACCGTTTAATTCCTACACCCCTTAATAGTTTTACATATTTTTCATGGACACTTTTGTCATCATTCATCATCACTCAATTACATCATAACTCACTGTAGTGGTTCGGTTCAAAATATCCATTACTTATTTTCTTCTGTGAGATAAGAATTAGGAGAAAGCAAAGCAGGCACAAAACTTAAAAGAATATAAAGAAGTTTATTAACAGAACTAAAAGAAAGAAAAAAGTAAGAGTCAGAATTAACCTTCAGAACACTTCTCTTCCCACCTTTCTCCCTTCTCCCACTGACAACGTAAAAAGACAACCCTTGAGATTTTCAATGAGTTTACCACCTCTATAATAATCTCTTTTTAAGTTCACTTAGGGAGAGGAGTCTGTCTTGCTCATGCTATGGAGACATCTCCACAAGAAACAGCTCTCTCATGGCTTCAATATCACAGTGAGACAGCCACCCGGGTTGGTTCTCTGCTCACATGTGAAAGTCCCTTCCCTTGACTTACAGCTTTCCCCACAACTGCTTTTGAGGCTCCAATCTTGAGCTACTGGGGTACCATTTTAAGGATGAGCTGTTCAGAAGCAAAGGTTCTCTTCACCTATCTCTGGGAGCATCTTCATCTCTAGGAACAGAGGTCTTCTTCTTCCCTGGGAGCAAGGGTCTTCATCACTTTCATCTCTCTCTGTTCAAGCCTCTCATCTGATCACAGCTACTTCAACATTTGCTTATTTCAGCCCAGGTACTTTTGCTCATGATTGTGGTTTGAATGCTCCAGCCCCCATGCTTCATGAAATTACAGCGAGTACTCTGATGTATCATAGTCCATCACCCTAGCCTTACAAAGGAATTTCAGCTTCTAGGTTTGAAGCATCTCCTCTTTCTCCTTCCTCAGGGTTTCACCTCTTCCTTCTTCACTGACTTTGGTGTCTTTATGATGTTTTCTTCACGTGCCTTCACCTTTCCTTTTCTTTTGACTTGGGAGAGTACTAATGTCTGCAGGCTTCATCTGTTCTGGAGGAATCTTACAGCACTAAAAGGGTTAATCTCACCCGGGCATTGCAGCTGGAATTCGCTTATCACTTTTGGTCACATGATCTTTGCCAGGCAGCGGCACCAGACGAATTTCAGCCGCACTAGGCGAGGGCCGGCCCGGCGGAGCCGCGGGGCTGCCCGCACGGAGCAGGGCCGCGGGTGGAACAGGGCCGCACGGCTCCGGGGTGGCTGTCTCCCGGCTCTCTCCCGGCTCTCTCCCGGCTGTCTCCCGGCCAGCCCGGCCCGCACTGAGGGGGCTGTGCTGGGTGTCCAGCGAGCAGAAGCGGCTGAGTTACATTAAAAAGTTGCCAATATTCAAACTAGCCAATTGATTGGTTCTGTCAGGTCACAGAGAAAGCTGTAAGCACCTCTTCGCAAAGAATCACTTCCATGGCTGAGGGGGTCCCTCCCTAACTAAAAACCCAAACTATGCTAAACCATGACACTCACTGTCTCTGAATCGCAATTTTTTTTTTCTGCAAGATGGATAACACCAATATTAACATTCCAGGAATGAGACTAGTTCTTATGAAATAGTAAGAGAATAAAAAGAAGTCCTCTGTTAAGTTTTTCCCGGAAATACAAAAGAAAAAAAGTCACCAGCACACAAAGCAATTATACAAATCACCTTTCTAAAAGTATTTGAACAATCTGGAGATTTGTTAGTTGAAAACAAGAGAGTATTTCTGGTCCTCTGGTAATTTGAATGGTAAAATGACCTAGGTGTGCCCCTGTAAAACCAAAATACTGAATTCTTCATCACCAATGCCAACACAAGAAGAGACCTAAAACTTGACATTGACACATACAATATCTGGTAGTCCAGAAATCAATAAGAGCAGTGACCTGCTTTCAAATGAAAAGCAGGAACAATCTCTCCCAAAGGCCCTAATGTCTGTATGTCCTTCCAGCTAGCCACCAATATAAAAGAAAAATGTAGAAGCCTCAAACATGACAATGAAATGGACGGAAGTGAAAAAACCACTTGTTTTAAACAAGTATGATTCATACTTATATACATTACTAGTTGGGATTTTTCATACTGCGGAAGTCAGAAGCGGTCTGGAATAAATGACAGAGGAGAGAGAAACTGAATGAAAAGGTGTTAAGAAGAGGTTATGGCAAAACCACCTAGCCAAAACAGTACACTACTTACAGAATTACAGTAGTCTTCTGACTAGAAGTGTGTGAAAAGCTAGGAGGGTATTTCTGATGTACATCTAACACAGTAAAAGCTGAAGTGAGACCTCAAAGCTCTTTTTCTTTTCTGAAACAGGGTATGAATTTAAGTATGCAGAAAAAGAATTGGTGTCTGCATGTCTTCTTCTTTTGAGGGTCTTGCAGATCCTTCCTAGAAAAATGGCTCCTTTATGGTAGCAAAGCCTCTAACTCCAAAGAGTTTTAAGAATGCTAGTGCTTGCTGCCCACTTCACTGCAGACTCCAGCTCCTCCCCGAGTCAGAATGAATGCACCTCTTTAAAAAGACTATTCTGACAATATGCTCATCCTTTCCCAGGGTTTATTGCCAATTTCAAAAAGCCTAATTGCTGTTGTGAACTGCGAGGATATCCAAACTGAGCAGAACGAAAAATTACCTTTTCCCCTCCTCTATTCTCTTCCTATTTCAACTGCAGATTTTCTCCCTTGTGAATGCAAGTATCTATTGTGGAGGATTTTTCCTTTACAACAAAACCAAAAGTATCTCTTGGTTTCCAACATGATTGTTACAGATCAACACCAATTCTGACTTTGTATTTGACATTAGCATTGCTCTTGAAAACAAATTTGGTAGTTTCTCAGCAGTAGCATCACATTTCTTTAATGCTTATTGACAGGCAGGTCAGTAGCCAGTGACTTTTTTTTAATGACTGTATTCTTTTGTTCTCTTTGCAGTACCCGGAAGGACTTGAATGACAGAAAGTTCATTTTTCTCCGAATGAACATCTGATTAGAGTAGCCCATGCTTTACCCCCCTTTGGGAGACATGCTGTCAGCCAGCAAAGCCATGGTGGTCATGGTAGCTGTCACTGCATATCCAACAGCTGCTCCGTTACACATTCCCTAACCTGGCAAGAACCGCGCTGCGGAGATTCTGCCGCTTTTCCCCACCCTGGCTCTGTGCTGCCCTGGCCCCATCCCTCCAGCAGGCAGGCTGGCCAGCAGCTCTGCCTGCAGCTGCTTCCCACCCTCCTAGTGCTGGTTCACCACAGCAGGAGCTCTCCTGAAGGGGCCTTCTATAGCCTCGGTCCTGGAGAATGAGTGTCACCCCATCAGGGAACCAGAGCTCCTTGCCTGGAAGCCTGCAGCGCCCTAACCTGGTTGGTACCCACAATTTGCAGATAGTGGCATACTGCGGGGTCTTTGCTGCACCAATGGAAGGAAATTATGAGGGAAAATGACGCTGAAACGGAAATTTTGAATTATTTACGTTCTCGGCAGAACATGGCTTGATAAATAGAAAGTCAATCAAATGGACTCTGTATGTTGCCTCAATATCAAAAGAATTATGTCAGTGCAGTTGCCATGCTCTAGCTGAGTGTCAGCTCAGATGGAACATGGGCTAGGTAAGACAGAATTCAATGCAAATTGCAGTCAATAGATGGATGTTGTAACCATCATCTGCAGACTCATTTTAGTTTAATGCTAAAGAGTTCAAAATTATATTTTAATTACACAAAATGAGGTACTGTAATATCTTCTTTGGAACAATCCTTTATATTTTGATCTTTGTTGAAGTTGTGATTAGAACATGAAGAGAGCTTAAACTGCCACCACAACTTGTTACACCTTCCTAGAGGGACTTTGTTTGTACTAATGCTGGATGTCCTAGTTAGGATTATGTTCTTCATCCTCGTGTATGAGTAGCTCTGTCCTCCACAATGAAATCCAGAACTGAAATCAATGTGAGACATTCTTAAACATCATATTGTTCTAGAAGCCTTAAGGTATAGTAAACTGCTTTGATCTTTCTTTAATTAACATATATTCCTGCTTGTGTAAACCATACAGAGCTTAAAAAAATTAAATTCAAAATTTTCCCTAATTTTCTGGCTAACAAAATTTTGAGTCAAAACAAGATGAGAAGTGAATTTAAATGGTACTTACATACTTTCAGTTACAGTATCAATATCCACCATCATTTTTGTTAAAGTGCAAATCTATTTAAATACTTGTAAAAGGTAGCATCGATGCATACACAGTATTTTTAATGACATTCCAGGTTCTGGATTCCTTTTTACAGCAAATTACTGTGCGACTGGCTAAGCAGTGAATATGAAGTGACTGTAAAAGCTGCATCTGCAGAAACTGCAGTTCAGCCACACACCTGATTAATATTGTACATCTGTCAATGGTGGTACAGGATCAGATGTCACTCACCAACCAAACCTTCTTATACAAAAAAAGTAAACTGAAACTTTCAAGAACAACAAAGGATGGCAAGAAAGGCAATTAATATGACAAATCTGGAGACGAATTGTGATGAAAACTAAATTATATTATGGATATATTATACTGGATGACAGTATAACCATGGCATACCACTGGGTTTGAAATTGGAACCCTAGCAAGAATAGCATTTTCCAGAGATGGTAGATAAAGTTTTCTACATACTGCTTCTTCTCCTTCTAAAATTGACCAGAAGTTATCCTTATGCATTGTGAAAGGCCAAGCTGTCATATTGTAATAGAGAACAAAAGAATAACAAATGGTTTTGTATGCATGATATATCAATGGAAGAAAAGATGCAACATCAAGATACTGTATTCACAGTATATATTTCTCGAATGAAAAATCAAGAAGCATAACAAGAAGGTGGAAGAAGCACTTGTTAAGAACCCAATAAAAACATACTAAAAAAAAATTGTAAGTCTCTAAAGGTGCTATGATTTCTCCATCTAACTTGGCTGCCTCCATTTTGGTAGGAGAGGAAATTCCTGAGGAAATCAATACCAAGCTATGCAAATTTCCACATCTTAAAACTTTCTTCTTTAAGTAGCAAGAAAGGACCCTCAGAACAAACAGAACTTTTATTTCTATAGATGCCAGTACAGCATACAGATAGCCAAGTGTAAAAGAGTTATTCTGACACTCCAAATGCAATGTTTCTTTAGAACTCAGGGGTTAAAATCTTGCTGTTACTCCTAATCTGTTGCTCCACATCAGAAAATCATGAAATTCAAACTTCAACTTCCCTTTCTACAGCTTATCTCAGCATGGGAATTGATTCATCACACACTGCAATCAACTTTGTGGTACTTAACTGAATACAAATTGCAATACTGAGGGAGACTTATATGTTTGTGTCATAGAATGCAGTGCTCATGAAAAAAAGTTGGTTTATCCACTGCAGGGATTCAGTTGCATTTCCAAATACCTATTCAAAATATAGCACAGAAAGATCAAGAGGCTGGGTGTTTTAATTGTTTTCTCTACCTTTCTATTTCTCTATGTTAATTTATGTAACTGCTAATTTTTAAAAGGATCATTTGCCATTTGTTTCAATCCTTTGACTTACCAGAAATACCAAATTTGCTCTCCCATAATTTTGTTGTAGAAGTTCTGGGAAACCTCAGAGATGTTATGAACCTTACTGAAAGTTTAGAGCACTGAATATTCTTTTCTCTAAAATGTGAATTAGTCACTGAAATTAAATAAAAGGTGTTACAAAAAGCGGGGCAAAAAAGAAAAATTCCAAGAAAGAATGAACTTGAAATTACCTGACCAAAAATCCCTGCTTTTCTGAGTTGATTAACACTTAGTCCCAGTTATGTAAAAACATGACAGAAAGCTAAACATTAAAGTGACACTTTCTTTTGGCACATCCCCATTCAATCACGTCTGATGCTATGCTCCTTTCTAATTCTGTAGGATAAGTCAGAAAGAGAATTAAATATCTGTATATATGAAACCTCTACTACATTTCACATATATTACCAATGTATAATCATAACAGATATGCAGTAGATGTCTTCAAAATAAATATGACATTTGTAATGTCTTCTTGCTCTCTTTGCCCTTATTTAATTCTGTTTGTTAGGTCATTTCAATTGTTTATATGGCAAGATTTTTGGAACAGATATGCAAACAATTCCTGAACAAACAAACTCAAATCCCTGATACTGATGTTAGTAACGCACAATGATCAGACTATGCTGAATAAATAGTAAATAATGAAAATAGTAAAATCCATAATCCAAAATTGCATCTTAAAAGATTAGAAATATAGGATACACCTTAGCTACTTATTTAATTGGAGAGCAAAGACAGAACTATGAAATCCTGAATTGTAGTATCTGAATTCAACTCCCAGTTTCAGTTTGCCCTAAATTAGTTACCATTGTCACTGAAGTTTGAGAACTGTTTAGCTCTTCCTAGATCTTAAAATATTTGTTTAACTCATTTTGCCAAGGGTTTCCATTGTGTATCCACTTCTGTATCAAGCTTCAATTACATTACATATCCTCATATAATTTTCAGTTGTGAGCAAAGGTTGAACATTGGTTGTAAAGCAAAGGCAATGGTCAATCAAATGCTTTGCAGCAAAGAATTTGAATGTAGAAGTTGTCAGGCTCTTATGGCCTCCTAAACGCAACTGGAATCAATGGAATAAATCCGTCGAGTTTTCACCTGGGTTCTATGTATTACAACGGGTCACATTAATCAGTCCAAAACATCTCATGATTCTTAGACAACACTATGGTTTGACACATCAGCTGTGACCAACCCTTGCTGCAATCCCACCAACCAGCCATCAGAACTGGAGTTGCATAAAGCCTGTATTACTTAGGCACGCAAATATCCCAGTGAGGTGGGTAATTAGGAACGCACCAGAATCAGATTGCAGGGAAATACATGTTGAGAGCTGAGTTTTCACAACAGATCTCCCCTGCATTCAGCACTCACTTAACGCTGAAATGAATGTCAGTAGATATAAGTACAGCAGCTATAAAACCACACCCAGCAACATAAAAAAGAGATGAGAAAGTGAGATGAGGGTAGAAGTAACATTTGTTTGCAGGTACAATGAGAATTTATTTCTCAGCTCAATAATATGGGACATGATAATTTCACTGCCTTCACCAATAAGTCTCCTGTACTCACAAACAGGCAAATGCTTAACTGCACAACATAGATAAGATACTAGGAACTAAGAAGTTGATTTTCAAAGCAATGGATGAACACAAAGAAGTTGATGTTCGCAGGATGTAAGACGTTTTTCCCCTTACTGAATTTCAGGTTATAGAGTTTTATGACTGCCAATTCTTCCTCTTGACAACATCCATATCTCAGTAACTAAAACCACGGAATCAGTGCTGGTCAGTTGAGGTTCCTTAGCAGAGTAGTGTTAAACTTAAAGTCACATTTAATTTTCCAGACTGGTGAATATAGAGAAGCTAAGTGTTCAGTGTTATTATTGTTGCATCACTCTTATGCACCTAAAAACTAAAGGGAAGGGAAAAGATTTTACAAAAAACCCCATGTTTTGACCATATCTGTCATGGTAGAAAAGCATTTTCCTCTACTCACGTTCTGTTTATCAGACTTCAGGTGACAAATTTGAATTAGAAACAAGTGCAGTAAAGATATTTAATAGTAAATTTTAAGGAAAAATTCCCATATCTCAGATTGTATTTTTTATTTCATGGAGAAAAAGACAACCAACCAAAGACTTCTCAACAATGTAAACTAAGTAGGTATGCAAATATAACATCATAGATAATTATGTAACACTATCCTACTGCAAATCTGGTTGGATAGGTGTGAGGATTTACTGTAAGTTAAATACTGAGAGCTTGGTGCATGTAAAAAGAAGGCATCTGCTGACAGAAAAAATTTTTTAGGTAGCTTCAGGTTCACATTCAGCAATGACAGTCTTTTTCATTTCTGCATCCTTCTCTACATACATTAATAAGTAGCTTTTGTTTTATCACTTTTTTTTTCTGCCCTGATGACTCAGATCTTAAAATTTCCAATGATAAAAATCCAAGTATGGCTTGTATTTAGGCTTAATTTCCTGAATTATGAGCAGTGTTATGATCTCAAGTAATCTGAATGGACTATAAATTGAGGAGCTTCATCTTCAGATCTCTACTCTACAAGTAGCATTCCTCCACAGTGCCAGGCAAACTGCCTAAGCTCTTTGTGATGTTTTTTTCCTGTTTCTAAGGTTCTTTGTGGTTTAGAGATGAAAGAAGCAACTACTGCAGTTGAACTTCAAGGCAGAATGGTGATCCTACACTACAGGGTGATGTGTCCTATGAGAAGCAAACATTTCCAGAACTAAAGAAACAGACAATGATTCTTAAGAGGCTCAACCAGCAGTTAAGAGGATTTGTATCTCTAAGCAGGGATTTACTAAACGAGTGTGTACAAACAAGACTAGCACTCAAACAGAACTGACTATGTAGCGCATTTCAGTTATTAAAGGCTTACTCTTTCTTCTTCTGTACTTGCAATACAACTCCTGACACCAAGGGTGGAGCTGTAACCTCTGTCTGCATTAAAGAATGAATTGGAAAGTACGTTAGAATTTCAGAGCTTGCCTCCATAGAGATGTTCTCTGCTGTGGCACAAAAAATCCCAAACAAATTAAAACCAGACCAAGGAGTGATTAGGAAATACCCAGGCTAGTACTGATGGAAAGACAGCAAGAGGGCTCTCATGCCAGCTCACATACCTAGAGGACTGCACCACACAGTGGTTACTGTGGCCTAGAAGCCACATTGAACACTGAATCATTTCTTTTTTAATACTTATCATCAAGGACTAGCCCTTCTCTGTGTGGCACGTAAAAAAAAAATGGGAAAGGGTAAAACAAAAGTGGCTATGTAACTTTTCAAAGAACATTATGAACAGAAATAAAACTTGTGACTGGATGCAGAGCTGCAAGGAGGGAAAATGAAAATCCAAAGCTTCTGTAATGACTGAAATAAGTTTCTAAATAAAACCTTCAATACAAGTGAGAGTCACTCTCTAGTTGTAGTTGCAGGGAATGTATCCAGACAGAAAACCATTCTGACCACAGCCTGAAAAGTAATTGTTCTGGTAAGCAAGGTAAATCAAACAATGAAAGTTTACAGTCTGCTTTGTTTTGGTGGTGAACATTCCCTTCCTTTTACACTACTGAACTACTAATATCCAAAAATCTTAATGACAGTCAAGTGATCTACATCTGCTATAGAGTTTATAACTTTGGGATACATCTGACTCTGCTGATATAAAAGAGGAATTTTTAAGGAGACTAAAGCCAGTGAAAGAGTGTGCTCTTGTGTGCAGACTTCAGAAAAGGAATGGAACAGTTTTTCACTTTGCCAATCAGATCTATTAGTGACTGGCAAACAGAATTATTATTTGACACAATTTTTCTACTTAAGCAGATGGCCAGCTCCCTACATACTACCTCAGTGACATCTTGATAGAAAGACAGCAAGTTTTGGTAGTCACCCTGATCTGATGGTCCCAACTCCCCTGAAACATGAGTGGAAAGGCCAAGCCCATGAAGGGAAAGGTTTCATTCTTGGTGAAGTGGTAAGAAACAGTCCACAGAACTCGAGATAGGCACTGCTACTACAGAGCTTTCCACCCAGCAACATGCCAGTTGTGGTTCTTGCAGAGCAAGAGAGAGGCCAAGGCAATGCAGTGCCAGTGCCTGCACTGTGAAAATACTGCAGAAGTCTCATGTCACTTTATGTGAACCTTGACAGGCTGCAGGTTCAGAGGTCTGCAACATACTAGCATCCACTAATATCCAGAACAGGCAGAATTAGAGGCTCACAAGACAGGACAGAAATAGTTCAACATGCCTAATGCTTCTTCCTGCAGTAACAGATTCTGCTGTAAAGACCTCCTATCCTTAAAAAGACATATGGATGGGTTTAATTCTGCAGAGGAATAAATATAAAATGCTGCAACTTGTATAACAGAAAGACACTACAAACTCCTCTTTCACATTTTTCCATCATCTGGAAGTCATGTCTCAAGTCAGTGAAAATCTCAGATGGCAATTGCAAATAAGGCCCTCAACAACTTTCCAGTAACTTCAGTAAGAGTACATTCCCTCCAGAAGAGAAGCAAACATTTCTTTGATTCTGAATATTCTCATTTAAAGTTCCTCCACATCTCACACCTATGAATGGATGTATTTCACTTGGGTAAGCTTAGCAAAGAATCACAACCCTTTACTGGAAATTATATTTCATGAAACAAGATCAAAAATGTCAACAGCGAACAAGCATGTCAAAGAGGTGCCATTTGAAAATAAGCCTTTGAACTCATTTGACCAAGACTATTGTTTAAAAAAAAAATCACACTTGTGTGCAGGCAGATAGGCTCTTTTTATCTAGTAAGAACAAGGTGTGGAGACTCATGGGATAGGTAATTAATCTCTATTGCTATCTATAGTTTCTTTGTTAACACTGTCTTGGTTGAAGTGTGAAAATATGTTCACACTTTGGAAAATGGGAGATTAGCTAACCAAATGACAATATGAATCTTAGAAACACAGAAATTACTGTAACCCAACACTACTTTTGACTATGTAGGTTTTTTAAATTTTATGAGAAAAACATTATCTCAAACATCCTTCAAGACTATAAGGGAAATTCCCCTATCTTCCCCACTGCAACAATCAGTGCAGAAATCATGACCACCATCATCAGTCTATTTCCCCTAATGCACCCAGTATTTTACCCTCAGAGAATTAATTGCAGGGAATATTTTCTTTGTATAGACAAGTTCCAAGAG
The DNA here is from genome assembly GCF_017639235.1 of Corvus kubaryi. Taxonomy (NCBI): domain Eukaryota; kingdom Metazoa; phylum Chordata; class Aves; order Passeriformes; family Corvidae; genus Corvus; species Corvus kubaryi. The sequence goes on along the minus strand of NW_024581137.1, from coordinate 19,219,919 downwards.
ACTGTGACAGAGAGATGACACAAACAATACTGAATAACCAGGGACACTAAGCAGTAGCCACTGTTCTGTTAGGGCCCTGTTAAGCAGCAGTTGTGTGTATTAAGTAGTACTGGTCCCGCATCAATGCCCCAGGAGATGTCCCAATTAAGCAAGTTTACTGGATAAGTGTGTCAGTCGAACGAAGCATATGGTACGAACTTGTACCAAAGTGCTACAACAGCAAAAGCCCCACACATTTCAGCACAACTTCGCAGGGCTGCCCAGGTTGTGCAAGGTTCATATTAAAAAAGATTTGACTGAACACAAATTGCATACTCCAGATACCATTTCAAAACTCTCTCCTGGGATAAGGTACAAGTTAGACCTCGTGTTTAAGGAAGACCCACTTTGCACTCATTTTTCTTTTTCTTTTTCTTTTTAATGAAACCATCCCTTTATACCCTTGGATGCTCCTACATGATGGAGTTCATTTTCACAGGCACTTCCACATTAATGAAGTAAATATATCTTTCCTCTAGATAGGTCGATGATCTTATTAACATCAAGACTGCATATAAAAGCATGAAGAACACATATTTACAAAGTGTTTTGCTTTTTTATCTGTGCTACTAAAATTCTTGATACGACACTTAACACTTCACGTCTCTCACACAGTAACTTCCGTCTTTTCTGGTGATGAAAACTGTTCTGCTTCTATTCATTCAAGCTGCTGTGAGAAAATAATTTTCCTGTGTCATTGAGTAGCCATAGTGCCAGTTCCTGGGATCACTGCACTGACTCCCAAGTCAGACATAAGCTATTTATCTTAATTTAAAGCCCTTTGTGAACAGTTTCTACCTTACTGTCTTATGCCATTCCTACTCTGCATAATGTCAGCTCATTTGCTTATCTGTCAAGATAACACTTTCTCTGATACTTTCTCATTTCTGATAATTTCTACTAGTCTCAAATAGCATGACTGTTATGACTCACAGCTGCATATGCCCTCCCTCAAAAATTATTTCTGACCCTCACATCTCCAGAACAAAGTTGTTCTATGAACTTTCTTCCTTTGTATTTGTTCTTATTTCTTCAAGATGTATCTTACTCCCTTGCAGTTCTCAGCATTCCTCATTCTCAGCATTCAGTCAGTCTGTCAGACTTGGAAATAAAACTCCCAGAAAAGTCCTGTTTCTGTTTTCCAGGCCTGCTACTGGAAGAAGCAGCAGCAGGCAACTTCTCCAAGCTATGAAGCTATTGGACATTCCTTTTTGCATGTACTATTACCATGAAAGAAGCAGCAAAGTTCTGGCCTGAAACTGATCAAATTAACACACAGAGCTAACACTTAAGTTCAAAGAAATTCATCAGTAAAAAAAATATTTAGGGTTCTAATTTTGCAGGGCATATATAAACACCAGTAGCCAAAAGTTTAAGAGCAGCAAAAATTACTAACTTAAATAATGTCCCTTTTTCTAAACTCAACTTACTGTTGAAAGTGTACATTCCCCGTTTTTGGCTCTTATGCTGAAAGCTCCTCTTTGTATCGTGTGTTTTCTTGTATTTTCTCTTTGCAGATTATATAAGAACTCTTCGCAGTTTGGCCGGTATCTTTTTTTTTTTAACACTCTCTTATATTCATTGCAGAAGTGGCATAGCCAAAATCCCTTAATAAAATAAATACAAGTAAATTGACATGTTGCATTTGCACAGCTCTGTTCAATTAAAATTCTCAAAATTATTTATAAACATTAACTGAAATGGTATAAAGTTACAGAAAACAATTGTAATATTCACATTTTATTCTAAGCAATGAGATCAAACTTGTGGTTAAAAAAAGAAAAGCATAAGGCACTTAATGGTATAAAGCAGAGATGCTTTAGATCAGTAAGGCCAAAAGCATTCGTGTGGAAGATTTTGCCTACATCACGCTCTACTAATTTCTGTGAATGTATCAACACGAAGAACTTGGCTCTTAGTGTGGCCTCAAGTTGAAACAATGTATTTCCAAATAAAGGGACTAAATTTTCATAAGAGGAAAATAATGGCAATCTGGGGGAAAACTGCACTTGAAACTTTGATGGAAATTCATTTTAATAACAAATAGTATGGTGTTGTCAAAAGTCCTCCTACTGAATTTTCTAGACTGCTTGTTATATTCCAGAGGCATACAAGGTTTACCTGGTGTTTAGGGAAGGCTCCAGGACTTCTCACTTCCCTGAGAATGTAAATGTGTAAAACTTACCTTTCCACTGAACAGAAAGTAACAATGCCAGATAACAGAGGAAATGCTACATTTAAAAGAATTTTTGCAGCCTCCTGTGAGAGCCTACTGAGTAAAATGATTGATTTTTCTATCATCTGTCAGTCTAAAATGTTAAAGATAGGAAAAGAGGGTGGGCTTTCTGAAAATTCTGGGTTGTATTCATTAAAACAAGTCCTGAGTTTCAGATATATCTCCTTGCTTTTCATTCCTCTTGATTTCTAGGGAATCATGTTCTTGGGTTTTCAAATGTATGACAATTTCTGGCAATTTATCATTTCTTAAATGTTTTTTTTTTTCCCCATGTTTTATGTCCCGAAGTGGTCATTCTTGCCTCATGCAATGAATAACTAAAGGTTGGTCAGTTAAATATTCTGCAGACTCCTAAATAGGAGTTGCAGGTGGGACACTGGATTTCCTGATTCCTCTGTCACAGCTTTCACAGGTATGTGATCCCAGTGACACTGAGGCATGAGAGAGGACCTCTTGCCCACTGACTGGGAAGCCCTTTTTATGATCAGAAACCAACTCATCAATAAAAACAGCCACCAATTAAATTCTCAGTTGCCACTTCAAGTCCTTGCTGTGGAAGCCTTGGGCATCCCAAGGGCTGGTGCCTCCAGGCTGCGACACCAGTCCCTGTCAGAGGCTACACACACACACACACACAAAAACTTCCCTGAGGTTCCCTAGGAACCTGGTGCTCTCTGTGCCCAGCCCTGTCAGGACCCCAGTTTGGGCTCCTCAGTACAAGAGAGACATGGAGCTCCTGGAGTGGATCCAGCAGAGGGCAATGAGGATGACTGGGGGACCGGAGCATCTCTCTTACGAGGAAAGGCTGAGGGAGCTGGGCCTTTTCGGTCTCGAGAAGAGACAACTAACAGGGGACCTTAACAATGCATATAAATATCTAACGCGGGAGTGCCAAGAGGATAGAGCCAGGCTCTGCTCGGTGGTGCCACAGAATAGGACAAGAGGAAACGAGCAGAATCTGATGCACAGGAAGTTCCACGTGAACATGAGGAAGAACTCCTTTACTGTGCGGGTGATCACAGCTCAGAGAGGGTGTTGAGTGTCCCTCACTTGAGATACTCAAGAACGATCTGGACACAATCCTGTAGGGATGACCCTGTTTGCCCAGGTAGGTTGAACCAGATGACCCACTGTGGTCCCTTTTCAACCTGACCCATTCTGTGATTTTGTGACTCCTCGGTGACTCCCAGAGTATGAGGCCACCCACAACCCTTCAGCCCTGCTCACCGCGGTGGTGGCTCAGCGCCAAAGCCTCAGCGCCAAAGCCTCGGGGCCGCCCTCGCCCACACATCCCCGCACCCACAGCGCCCTTCACCCTCAGCGCTCCCGCCTCCGGTCTCCGCCCGATGCGGGGAGGAGCGGGAGGAGCGGGCGGGTTGGGCCGCGCCTGCGCTGCAGGGCGGGGGAAGCGGCCGCGCAGGGTGTGCGCAGCTGCCGCCGGTGCGTGGGGCCGCAGATGGAGCCTCCCCCCGGCGCCGCAGGTAGGGGCGGTCGACGGGCGGGCGGGCGAGCGAGGGGGAGGGAGGGAAAGAGGGAGGGAAGAAGGGAGGACGGCGGGGCAGCGGAGCGCCCTCCAGACATACTCCCCTCCACCCCCCGACCTCCTCTTCCCCACTGCCGCTCGCCTCGCTAGGGCTTCCTGTGGGAAACCCCCGTCGCTTTCCGCTGGCCCCTCACACCCGCCGGAGCGGGCGGTGGCCTGGGCTGCGGCGCACCGCCGGCGGGTGCTGGGAAAGGTCGCCCTGAGGGGCTCCGGCCCGTCCTCCGCGAGGTTCCCGGCGGACTGGGACGTCCCCGCCGCCCTCAGCGGGCTCTCGCTGCCACCTCCCTCCTTCCCTCCTTGTCGCCCTGCTGCCGCCGCCGTGACCTCCAGCGGCAGGACGCGGGGCGCGGGCAGCTCTGGGGCGTCCAGGTGACTGCGAGTGCCTGCTGTAGCTTCTCTGGCTGTATAACAAACGTAAAGGCAAAGCACCTAGGTTATGCGGTCCTCGGCTTCGTGCTACCGAGATCTGGTCCGAGTAGTTATAGACATGTGTCCGCAGGAGTGAATGTAAGCCGCTGGCCTTTATGCCCATGTAATGTTCGCTCATGTGCCCAGAGTTCCCGAGGCAGTTGCCCTCGGCCTGGTGTGTTAAAAGGCCATTTCCCTGTCACAGCGAGCCCAGCGAGGTGTGGGCCTGCTTCAGCTAACGCAAGATGTTGAGACTCCCGTAGGTGCTGGTGAACTGCAGTGGTCGTGCACCTCGGTCCTTGCAGCCTGTGGCTGCTTCTCCAAAAGCCGAAGAATGCTGGCCAAGGCCAGGCTCTCGGTTTCTGATGGAAACCTGGCCTGGACCTGGCTCTCCCGGCCTTGCAAACAAAGCGATCATAGAGTAGTCAAGTTCCGGGTTTAGTGATTGTATCCTCTAAGCATTGATCTGTTACTCAATTAAGAAAATGTTATAAAACTTACTGCTGCATTTCAGGTGGTGGATGTCCATCTACAGTGTAATTCTGCTTCCCAGTTATTATTACATCAGCCAATTCACAGATTTGGAGGATATTCTAAGTTGTAAGGTACCCACAAGGATCAATGAGTTTGACTCTTAAGTAAATGGTCCATAATGGGATCAAACCCCCAACCTTGGTGTCATTAGCAGCACGTTCTAATCAACTGAGCTAATCTCAGTGATTCAAGCTGTTGTGATTTCAGTGCAGAACAAAAAGGATGGCACCAAACACTGAAGTCATCAGCGTTCTGCTTCCCTATTTATGTATATAGTGACATTTTCTGTCCCTCCCAAACCATATGGTGGTTGTATGTTAGCTGTGGTAGGACTGCTGAAGGTGTATTTTGGTTACCTGCTATGTGACACCAATACTGAGATTCATCTGCTGAGCAGTGGCATTGCTTACTGACACCTGTCTAAATCTGCTACCTTGTTATCCACTATCTTTTGCTTCCCTCCCCCCACTCCCCATCAGTCTCTGTCTGTTACAGCTCTGTTGAAAACCTCAGAATGAACTAAAAGTGGAGATGTCTAAGTGAGGTAGCAGAGGAACTGGAACAACAGCTGCAAGAGGTGTGAGCTGCCCTGTTTGTATTAGTAAGGTGTTAACCCAGATACCCCGGTGTGGTAGATTTTAATGTCATCATTTTTAACTGTTTCTTGGCTCATATATGAGAAAAAAAGGAGGAGGATCACAGTTCTGTAAATTGTTGCCATGACTGATACTTCATTTTACGGTCACAAGAAACACAAGTATTCTCATGGCTTTGACAGGCAGTAGGGAGTGAATATCAAGGAGTCCTCTGAAACTCAGACTGTAGAACCTGTGAATTGTGTTGTGATTTGTATGTGAGGAGTTTTTTGATAGCCACAGTTTGGGAAGAAACTGTGGTTGTGTCGTGAGGTGTTTATATCCAGTAAATAAATTGGTAGATAAATATGTTCACAAAATGTTATATTCATAAAATCATAGATTATCTTGAGTTGGAATAGACCCACAAGGATCATCAAGTCCAGTTCCTGGCCCTGCACAGGACTTCTCCAAGAATCACACCACGTGCCTGAGAGTGTTGTCCAAATGTTTCTTGAACTCTGTCAGGCTTGGTGTCATGAGAACTTCCCTGGAGAGCCTGTTCCAGTGCCCAGCCACCATCTGGGTGAAAAACCTTTTCCTAATATCCAACTTAAAACCTCCCCTAACTCAGCTTAATGCCATTCCCTCAGCATGTCACTGGTCACCAGGGAGAAGAGATCAGTGTTTTCTTCTCTTCACTTTGTGAGAAAGCTGTAGACTGCAATGAGGTCTCCCTTCAGTCTCCAGGCTGAGCAGACCAAGTGACCTCAGCTGCTCCTTGAGTGGCTCTAGGCCCTTCCTCTCCTCTAGGCCCCTCACCAACTTTGTAGCCCTCCTTTTCATGCTCTCCAAAAGTTTTATATGCTTCTTGTCTTGTGCTGCCCCAAACAGACAGGACTCATGGTGAGGTCCCCCCAGTGCAGAGAAGACTGGGACAATCCCCTCCCTTGCCTGGGTGCCTGATGCACCCCAGGACACGCTTGGCCCTCCTGTCTCCCAGGGCACTGCTGACTCATATTCAACTTGCTATCGACCAGGACCCTCAGGTCTCTTTCCTCAGCGTTGCTTTCCAGATGCTTGTTCCCCAGTCTGTCTGTCCATCCAGAATTACTCCGTCCCAGGTGCTAAATTGTGTTAAACTTCACATAGTTGGTGACTGTCCAGCCCTTAATTTGTCTAGGTCTTCCTGGAGGGTCTCTCTGCCTTTGAGGGAGTCAACAGCTCCTCCCAGATTAGGAAAACATTACATTATTTTGTTTTATCCTTCTCCAAAATGAATGTGCTTCAGCCCAGCATCGAATTTGATTTTTGTATGCACCACTTCCAACTCTACGTAGGGTGGTGTTTTTAGTAGTAGAGGCCATGTGTTATGAGAAAGCTCATTTTCTTTTTAATGTGCACTTGGTTATAGCTGTCATTTTCAGGTGGTGATGTCTGGATCCCTAGCTGAAGATTCACAGATGTGTGAAGTGAAAGTGGAGTCATTGACAATAGCTGAGATAGACAGTACAGGTTTTGGTACCTATCCTTGACATAAGGCCTAAAAGCAGAGGGGCTGAAGACTGATTTAATATTTTTCCTAAGCTACTTAGTTCCAACAACTTCGTATGTCTATTTCTTCATGTCATGTGGAAGACTAGGTTGTTAAATACAACAGCAGTTTTACCAGTGGAAGGAGAAAATTTGGCTTGCAGAATGGATGTGACTTGTTTCAAAGTGGCAAGGGCAGTAAAACTAGAGCTAGAAGAATACACTGAAAAGAATGAAATTATAGCTTCAAAAGATAGAAAGGATAAAATAATGAGAGATAACACAGTGTTGAATTTAAAGAGCAAAAATACAGAAATAAAAGGAAAAGTTGCTTTTCAGCTGTTCTTTTTCGACTTTTAATTAAACTTCTTTTAGATAAGTTTTGTGATTAATAGCGTAAGTTGCCAGAATAACATCTGCAAGCCTTGTGTTAGTGTAACAGAAAGGCTTTTAGTCTTGTCACCTCATGCTGTAACTTAAGAAAACACTGATGTGTTTTGATCATGTTCCTGATGTTGGTTTCAAGATCTTCATTCATTTGTATTATGTATACTGATTGTTCATTAACTACGTAGCTGCAGAAGTCAAAGGTAGGTGTTGTGTTTTTTTTGTCTCTTAATCCTTACTTCCAGTTGAAGAAGTGTTTTAAATAATGCAGGAGGAATGGTATTTGGTCCTGTTATTCATAAGCCTTGCTCTTTATTTGTGTGTAGTATTCTTTATTTGGAATGAAAGGTGTAAGCTTTATCTTGAAAGGAGTGGCTAAAGAGCTAAATATTCAAGCTCTCAAGGAGTTTGGGCAGATTTTTTTCTATAATGAAACTTTTGTGATTTACATTGGTTTTCATTGCACCTTGTCACACAGTTCTGAAAATTAGTAAGGAGGACTGTGTAGTGCTGGAGGAGCTGATTAATTGTATTGGGCATGGGTGGCAAATCTTAGGTGGTTAACATCTCCTCTTGTTATAACTGGGGGATTTGTTGGTTGTTAGATTTTCCTGCATCCCTTCTTCGTCCAGATATTGGGTACTTTGCTTTTTCTATGTCGGATTTACCTCTTAAGCTCTTGTCTTTTTTCTGATGCAAATTATTGCACGGTTTTTTATGTCACTGCGTAGCTCTATTTTATGTGAGCTGTTTGCTTTATACAATTTATACAGTTTGTGTTTCTTTTCAGGACCTTTCTCTGTTTCTCACTCCAAGTGGGAGTAAGCAATAAATTGGACGCCATTCACTGTTAGTTAGAAAGGGTGTAGAGGAAGAAACAGGGGTTGTACACTTGGGAGTGGTTTCAGACAAGAGGTGCTCAAACGTGTGGGCTTGACTTTTTAAAAACAGTGCAACCCTATCCTATATGTAGGAATTGAATTGTGCCTGTGCTGTTAGTACATTTTGGCATCTCAGAAAAAAACCCGGAATGTGTATTTGGCTGCTGAAATCCTGCTGCATGGTTTTTTGTTTAAGTGACAGAAAGCTGTGTTGAGGATTTTGTGTCAGTTACCAAGTGAGGCACTCAGAAGCTTTATAGTGGTGGAATTAGGGCTGGCTCTGCTAGTTTAATCCTTGGTCAGTCTATAGCATTAAAACTCATTCTGTGTTTTTTGCATTTTGCTGGAATTCTCATCTGTTGTCAGATGGGATTTGAGGTGGGCTGAGATGTTCCCTTTATATGTAGCTCACAACCTAAGTTTTCCTAACTGGCAGGTCTGTCATAGTTGAACAATGGTACAGTCTTCGTGTTAACGCAGCTGCATTATTTCCAGTAGTAAATATTAAGTCCTAATCTGTAATTAATTTTCAGTCCCTGTAACTGGATTTGCTGTGTGATCAGCAGTGTAAAAATATCTCCTTGTGTTGGCTTGGCTTTACTTATAACTCACTAGATGTATGAGCATTTGCAATCTGCATGTAATTAACAAGAAAGTGTCCTTTGTCGGGTCTGCTTTTCCTTTTCTTTCTAGGTATTACAGACTTGCTGTAGTACAGCCATTGTTCACTTTTAGCAAACAGCATTCTTGTAATCCAGTAGTGCCATATTGCAGGAACATGAGCCCCAAAGCAAAATGTAAGATAACAAATTCAGCCAGTGAAAAAGGTGAAAATTGACTTTGAGGTGATGATAGAATGGTGAGAAGTTAAAGCTTTGGAAATCTTCCGTGATGTTGTCATCCCTGTTCTCCATCTTAATTTAAAATGATGTCAGTATTAGAAAGATCTCAAAATCTGGAACTTTTTAAATACAAATAAATTTATTAATATACATTTAAAGAAGAAAAAAAAGGATACTGCATAGAAAAACTGCATTGATAAGTTTCTTTTGCTTTTAAATCAGGGTTTCAGGGTATCACAGATCTAGTTTCACTTGGATTATAACACTTCTGTCATTTCATATTGTCCTTCTCTACTTTAAAACCTCAGTAGAAAGTCACTACTTAAGACTAGTTCATATGCAAACACCAATGTGCAAACGAGATCACCAAACTCTGTAGCATTTCACATATGTATAAAGGTGTTTGTTTGGTCCTGGTCCATCATCTGTCAGTTCACACTGGATGTTTTTGACTGATAAAATCCTCTACCTCTAACAGGATCCTGCAGGGGTTTTAAGGACCGAGGTTTACAAAGCAGGATGCTGAAATTATTCTGTCGCTTTGACCCCATGAATTCCTTGTCGGTAAAGGCACAGAAGCCCTCCCAAAGGCTACAAGATTGGATACTTAAAGTATTAATTACCTTGATACATCAAATTACAATTGTAAGAAAAGACACTAAGATTTTAGAAAGATAAGTGGTTTTTTACTCCCATGACTTTAATGGGTCTTTTTCTAAATGAACTTGTTCTGATGTGTGACTTAGTGTTTTCAAATAGAGGTTTTGAGTAGTAGATAATATATTCAATGATACAGACTTTTTAGATAAGTTTTTATGATGCACATATGCATAAATGATTCACATGAATTAACCTAAGAATGGTAATTTTTATTTAATACAAGGGAATAAGCTAGGCAGAATAATGGAGATGAAAAATTTGAGTTGAATGCGTTCTTCTCCTGGAGGAGTACTAAGCTCTAATTATATTTGCTTATTCAAAACACTGTTATAGGTGCAATAAAATAGATTTGATTTTTTTGTAAAAAGAATATAATGTCTAGAATCAATAGGCTGATTGATGAAAGGAACATTTGACAATAAGCAGGTAGTGGATGCTGTGCTGCTCCCTCTGTTCTTAAGGAAAGTTTACTTTTCCAGTGTATTTTTATAACTAGCTCATAGGCAAGTGTTTTAAAGCAAAACTTTGTAATGAAATGGAGTATTTACCTCACAAAAACAATTTTTACCAAGTGATATGAAGAATAACTGAATCTTCTAAATTAATTCAATTTTGCAACTTAGTTATAAACTTGTTATTCATTCTCCAAACCATCTCAAGTGTTGTGTATACTATAGGTCTGCATATGGAAAAAGTGACAGAATGGCTGTTAAATTCAAGTTTTAGTAGACTCATCATAGATGAAAATAAGGCCTTCCTTTCCAGGAAAACAGCTTCTTTACAGTGGAGATTTTCTTTAAATGTGATGTAGGTTAAAGAATGGTAATTCTGCCTGTATCTCCTTGGTTTTCTTCCCTTTTCACTTTAGTAACTCTACTCTTTCTAGTGCTGAAGTTCTCATTGATACTTTTCCAAGTTTTATTTCTTAGCTTAAAAAAGAAAAGCATCTTAGAAATCTGTCTACTCACAACTGCTTGCCTTTGATGGCAGCTGGTAGGAAAAAAATAGTAAGATGTATTAAAAAAGAAGGTCCCCTTTATGGCTCCACATTTCTCAACCAAGCTCTCAAAATAATGAAAGTGATTGTTTTTAAAATTTATGTGTTTTGAGGAGTATTGTATTTTAACTTGGATTCTTGAACCTTGATTGAACTTTCTACAGCATTTTTGCAAATAACATAAGTGATGTTTAAAAGTTGACAGAAGTGGGATTTCAAGAAAAAAATTAGGTGGTAACCAGTTGCTAATTAAAATGATGTAAAGTTGTCAAAACTTTCTCTATTCTTCATATATACTGCGATTCTTAATGAAAAAGCAATAGTATTTAAAGTACTATTTTGAGCATTTTTTGAACATGAATAAATAAAAATCCCAAGAAAATCCAAATTACAGGTCATATAACTAGAAATGCACGTTTCAAAGACTGTTACTGGAATTGTTTGTCTCAGTTCCTCTTGGGTGCAGAAAGTATGAAGCTTCTTTAAGTATCTGAGTAGAGTAGATTTCAACTTTTCTGAGTAATCTGTGTCCCTGCTACCTGAAGTCAGGAAAGAGGTGAAAGCAGAACTGTAAATACCAGCAGGATGTAGTAAAAGATGAGTAAGTCAGTTAGCTGTGTTGAATGAAGTGGGGAGATGATATGACTTTCTCTCAGGACAGTCTTCTAGAAAAGCTTTTGTCTTGGTATCCTCCTCTTGTAATAATAGTCTTCTAATTAATATGAGAAGCTGCTACAGTCCCTTTTGTTATTAGGACTGTAAAGCAGCTTTGTATTTCATTCTGCTCTTCCCCTTAAAGGTTAAAGATCTGCTGCCTGCAGCACAGGTCTACACTGTGCTCGTGTTGTTCTCCAGGCCATGCTGGGTCTTTTGGTCAGAGGCTAGAAAGTCAGGAAAGCATTTGTCATCTGTTTTCCCAGCTTCCATACAGAATGAAATTGATGTGTTCTTGTGGTTGAGATGTTCTTGTTCCTATTAATGTGTATTAGTTTTTTGGTGTTTGGTCATTTTTACAAAAATAACGAAAAGTGTTAAACAGACCAGCTGTGGTCCTTGGCCTTCCATGGCAGAGCTTTTGCAGCTGAGGATTTTGATCAACCACAGAAGGCTATTATTACAACTGTAGTGTTGTGCCCTACATATTGTATGCAACAAGAGAACCACAAGCACTGAGATTTGCCAAAACCCACAGATTTTATTTGTTAAAAAATAAAAAAGTCTTAAATGTTTCTTAGTGATTTGGTGAAGAGGGATATTTCCCAGTTTAGTAAACTCTCTCTTTAATTCTTTGCACTGGGCTGAGGTTTTATGGAAAACCATTTCTCTTTTACAAAGCTATTCCCTTTTCTGTTGTTTTCTCCACTTTTGTCTTTTTTTTTTTTTTTCCCCCTGCAAGCTTGTAACTTCTTTAACTGTTCTTTATCATCTTCTCTGTTCCTTGTCCCCAGGAGGAGCATTCTGGAATCTGCTGATCAGTCTTTAGGAAACATTCAGTAGTTCTGTCACACAGATTCCTTGCCTGTAGACTTAGTCACATTTTCAAGGAGCTAGTGACTTAGCTGTAACCCCTGGAAGCCTGCATTTGGTTTTTATTCTGGCTAACGTCTATGTATGTTTTTACAAAATACATAGTTTTTAGTATTAATAGCATTTAGTCTGTGTTTTGTAACCTTTACTTGATTAGCTGTGTTCATCCGTCTCTCGTAATGTTTGATGGTACTTGGAAATTTTGTCAGTAAGTAAGATAAGGGTAAAATCTCAGAGTATTAAATTGATCTGACAAACATGCCCAAGTTTGTGCTGACAGAGGGAGAAGAAAAAGCTGCTGCTAACATTTGTCTGGCCCTCTGGAAGCTGAGGGGTAACATGCTCTTGTTGGTTCACTTTGTGGTGAAAGGCCATGGTCTCTTCAAACAGCCTACCAAGAAGACCAGGAAAAGTGAGTGAAGGATGTGGGTGGGAACCAAAGGTATCAGCTTTCAAATGCAGAAGGCAAACTGTAGGAAAAGATATTTCTTACCTGTCTGGGAATAATGTTTTCAAGATGAAATAAAACAGGAGTAAGACTGTTGAAATGCAGATTTTTCTGTAGGGACTAGTCTGCAGCAAATCCGGTATTAGGGTACGAATCACCTTTCTTAGTGCAGAGTAGTGAACGTTCAAAAGGGGAAAAAAGTACTTTTTCTGGAAACTGTAATATAGTTGAAAAAGGACAAAAGGAATTGATGGTCTTTGAAGGAAAAACACTGTAATTGTAATGCAATGTAGAGTTTAGAATCAAGGAAGAATATTCAAATACTTAAGATGTTCCAGTTGAAACTCACAAGAAAATACAGTACTGCCCAAATTGAACATCTGCATTTGAGCTATTTGGAGAGGTAGTTGCACCCAGAGCCTGAAACTTAGACAGTATAAGGTAATTAAAATTGCTTGGGCTTTTCATAGAGTCAGGTTAGGTTTAACACCATCAAGTCCAACCATTATTAAGCACTTAATATTTTCTAATTAAAGATACAAAAGCAAAATCCTGTGAATACAAACATTTGTAAAATTTAAAAAAAAATTAAAACTGATACTTCCCAACAGCGATTCTTCTAAAAACTGCAGATGAGTTTATAAACAGTCTTTACTGTCATTTTCTTTATACTGTTGAATAATTACCTTTGAATTACTGTTGTAGCTCTCTTTTCATTCTTCCTACTGGATGCTGCCCAGTGTCCTGATGTGCCCTCTCCTTCCTGCATTTTCAGCCTCTATAGACTTGACAACAGGGGACTAAAAAGAAGGAGTTTGCCTGGAGCACAATTCTGTCATGGTTCTGGTTGAGCTGGTGTTAACACCAGTAACACACTCCTTGCTATCAGTCTTACGCCCCTTTTCTTTTGAATAATCAAACAGAAAATTGGGTGTGTAAGCTAAGACAAAACCTGAAAATCCTTTCTGACTGTTCTGGGCTATCAGGGAGGTCTACTCTTTTGGAGTTTCCTTTTCTTTGCTTGCTTGCTTGCTTGTTTTTTTTTCCAGATGGCCTTGTGTCCTGTTTCCCCTCCAGCCTTTAGTTGCACTCCTACCCACCTCTCTGTGTCAGTAGAGGGATAGCTGATCGTTGCACAGGAGCCCTGTGCTTTGTCATTGTGAAAATCGTGGATGCTTCCAGCCAGCTTTGCTAGTGGGGGAAGCCCAGCTGCTCTTCCCAGGCCCTAAAGACTTCTTTCCTCTCTGCTACATTTCCATGTATGCTATGGTATAAAAGTGGAACCTGTGCAGACCTGTGCAGGTCAGACTTGATGATCCTTGTGGGTCCCTTCCAACTCAGGATATTCTATGATGCTAATTAGGGGAAGTAGATAAGTAGATCTAATTACTCCAAAGTACTGAGAAGCACTTTTTTACAAGTATTTGAGTTAGTTTTCCGTTTTGACCTGCTTAGTCTCTGCCTGTTAGGTGCATAATAATGATGATGTGATGGGGATGAGTGAGGGCAATGGGGAACTGGTAAAACTGCCTGTTTGGTGACAGGTAGCAACCCACTTGCTTTTAGCTGTGTTTGCATTTGTACATGATTCTGTGTACTCCAAGCAGCAATATAGCCAAGTTACATTTAGAAAAGAAAGCATGGGGAGCAGAAATTCAGGGTGTAATTTGGGCCACTGGTACTCATGACAGTTCAGTTATATAGTGAACTAGATCAGAGAATTTATCTAGCTGAAAAATTGCCTACCAGGAAATTTATTTACCTTTAAATGAAATTAACTTCCTCTTTCATTCACTACAGGCTGCTGAGCCTCTTTGTGTGGGCAGAGGGAAAACAGCATCATAGGGATGGGGAGAGGGCAGGAAGGCTGCAGTGCCAGCTTGCTTTGACTGGAGTGAGTAGAGCTGAGCCATGTAGACCGGTGGTGCCAGTTCCTGCCATGTCATTCAGCTGAACTGATTTCTCCTGTTTACAAAACATGCTTGGAAGTTTTCTGACAGCTTTGTGTTGTCTGTAGCCTATGTACTGTACCAAGTGTTTGGTACAATAATTGCACTGATACGCTGCAGAAAGTTAAAATGAAGGATATTTGTAATTATTGTATCTCATGAAAATCAGAGCATGGAAGCAAATCTAAGTCATGAGCTATTTGTTTTTAGTGTTTTTGTTGTATGTACAAAATAGACCTTTTCTGTGCTAGAAATGTTAAGAAAGATATTTTGAGGAGAAATGTCTTTAATTCAGATTCTGTATATTGCTCATTGTAATCCTCTGTTTTGTTGACAGATTCCACTAGTAATACACATATGCAGTACTGTGTAATCTCATAATGTAATCTCTTAGCATTAGCAAACTTTAAAAGATGATTTAAGAATGACTAATGTTAGTTCCAGTTGGTTTTTTTATGGAGAAGTAACCAAAAATGCTCTGAAAAATACAATGTTTGAAAGCTGTAGGTAACTTAAAACCTGCTTCTTTCCTTCATTTCAATACATTGCACATTTACCTTTTCTTCATCTTTTTTTTAATACCTGATTTTAAAATGAAATTATTGTAACCCAAAATAACTGACGGTATCTGACAGTAGAGTTTTCATAGTGTGAGCATCCCAACTGATGCTATTCTGAAATGTAATATCAACATCAAAGGATCAAGAAATAGTGTGCTTGAAGATGAAAACCAGGTATTTGTGTAAATGCATAGGACTATACAGTGTTCTGAGCAAATGTCCTTTAAAGGGTTTTAAACTCAGAAGCTAAGAAGTAAAAATCTGTTCTTGATAAATTCTCATCATTTTGAGGAAAGTAGATTTGGAAAAATAGTAGCTTTTTTTCCTGATGGTCTGTGTTGTTTATTCTAAATCACTAGCTGTACTCAAGAGAATTCTGGAGACAACCGAAAGCAAACTGCAACTGTACTTTTAAGTACAGGAATCAGGCAGCAGCATTTCTTCTTTTTAAATTGGATTGCTCAGTAAAATAGCTCCTAGATCCTCCATTGAAGAGACTTAGTTTTTGTCTGAAGAACTGAAGTCTTCCACGTAGCCATACAAATTCTAGGTTGTGCTCTAGTATGTGCTATGTTTTTCAGCTTTGTGTCAGTGAATAAAAGACTACATACAGATCATGTTTGTATAAAAATACTACTATCCTGAAATAAAAGTATTTAACTGCTGTGCTGTCTGTATGCAGATGTTTTATTTAGTAAAGCAGAAATTCAAATGTGCTGCCAGAATTTGCTCCTTTACTTTTGGTTCATTATACACATTAAACAGAGTAGAAATACTCAGGATAATGCTCATATTTGTATTGGAGCAAATTTTTAACTTTTCATCCTTTTGATCTGTGTGGTCCTTCCGTGGTACTTTCTGCGGCTGTTTGTGACAATTTTAGTGTACTTGTGTATGTTATATAAACAATGCCATGTTATTTCTTTAGATTGACTTTTTCTGAGGGATAGATAAATTTTTTTTTCAAAAATATCTTTTTTTCACTGTTGCAGAAAATTCAAAGCTGAGACATGTAGAAAAAGATGTTTTGATACCACAAATAATGAGGGATCGAGCCAAGGAGCTGTGTTCAGATAAGGTGCAAGGTAAGAGTCAAATATTCATTAGGAGATCAGATGTACTCACTTTTGTGCCCTGAATATAATCCTTGTTTTTGAAATCATGTAGTCAGAGAATTAGTATGTGTGATCTGCATCTTATCAGTTCACTGTGAAACCAGTATTGAAGCATATAAATCTGCTGTGTTGGCTTTGGCTGCTTGGTGATGTGGACTATTTTCCAAAATGACTTGTTCTCAAGGGCTGTAGAATTTGGTATGATTAATACAAAAGTTTTCACATCTCAGTCTGGACTATGTGGTGCAGAGCAGTGCAAGAGTTATTGTGTTTCTGTGTGTATTATTTAATACTTACATAAATTAAATCGCCTCATGTAAACCTTCAGTTAAGGCATCTCTCATTATAATAAATTTGTTTAAATATCCCCAACTGACTGCATCCTTTCCCTGCCCCAGCACTGAGATGGTCTGTGCACACGAACACACACATGTTACTAGACAAATGTTGAAACAGGGTGATGCAGTGCACTTCTGTTTTTATTTTCTGTTGAGGAGTACTGGACAATAACTCTTTAAAGTGGTATCACTACCTCTGCTGAGAGCTACTTACATACAGGTTAGCCAAGAATGCTGCTATAAGAGGGATGTAAGAATGGATGAAAAGCCACAGATTTACTCTGTACAAATGTTGGCTTTCAGTAGAGGGCATTTGCATCCAGTCATCCAGATCTGTGCTCTCTAAACTCCTTTTGTTCATGCACCCCTTCGGTAAAGAAATTTCTGACTGCACAATCCCAATATATTCATTTATAAATTATGTAAATGTATCACTGTACTTGTATGTTATGGACATTATAAAACATAAAAATAGAAGTTAAAAAAGGATGAGATAAAAATGAAATAAACAGTACTTTAAAATATTTTTAAGCTATTTATCAATCTAAAAGGATTACTGTTAATAACAGTACTTCTTGTTGAGATCTATATGACTGAACATGCATCATAATTTTTTAAAATCTTTAACACTGTTACATTGGAATTTGAATGTCTGGTTGTAAGTTCAGTTTATTTCAGTACTTGATCTTAATGGGTGTCATGCCTGAAAAATATGTCTTGCAGAGATGCATAGATCCCCATGGAAGAAGTACATACTTGCTTGCACTTACCAAATTTTACTTTTTGAAAATGTAAAAGTATTTTGAAAAATACTCATTTTTCAGTCCTATCCAGAAGTTTTGCAAAGGTTTTGCTTGAAATTGGGCTAATAAATGATCCTTTCACCTGATGTCAATCAGTTGTTCTTCCAAGCTAATGAGAAGGTGTTGCATGTCAGCGTTTTCAACCTAAAACTCTCCTTGGGACGATTTTTAACAGGTCAGAGAGTTCTGTTTATATCCTTTTAAAGTGCACATATATAGGAGGTTTTCATAGGTGACACATGTTTTGTTCACCAACAAAGCCAAACCAAAAATTAGATCATTAGGTGAACATATCCAAATACCTGTTTTCAAGATGCTTTCTCCAAAGCACAAGTTTCTTTTGCAAAGGAGTTACTTTCTTACTCATTGTTAAAATGACACCTTCACCTTGAAGGGGCATGTTGAATGTTTAGTTTTTGGGAATTCCTGCTAGGTAGCAAACTGCTGACAGCCACTTGTCATCACCAAAAAGGTCAGTGAATTTGGAGTACTTGTCAAACCTGACACATTTTTTTAGAAAAGACAACTCTTTTAAGCACTTTGCCACGAGTTATCCAGAAAACCTCTGTGTGGTGCCAGCGATTTTCATGGTCCCTCCCCACCTCATTACAAACTCTGATAAAGGTGCCACTGTTTGAAGGGCTTGTTTTTGTCGAGTTCTAACATTGATGTCATCCTGTAGCATTTTGTGCACTCCTGACTCCAACCACTTTGCTGCAATAGCTCACCCCTGAGGGATGCAGTGAGGAAGTTTCGTGTGCAGTGCTCTCTGTAGCCTGGGTCTGGAATCCCTTTTTTATTCCAGTCAAAGCAGCTGCTCCATCAGTGGCTACATTTGCACAGTTTTTCTATAATACATTGTTTTTTATTCAGGAAACTTCTTGTTGAGAATAGATCTTCTCCAGTACATCTTTCCTTCAGTGGCTCACAAAAAAAAAAAAGGTCTTTGTGCATTTCATTGTTGAAATGCTGTTGAAATGCAAATACCACAAGGTGAGAGAAGTTAGAAACTTCTGTACTTTCACTCAGCTGTATAGCAAACCTTCCACACCGTTTGTTTTCACACTTGTTTCTTCAAGTATTCAGCAGTGTCTTCTGTGCTCTTCCAACACTATTTACTGACAAAGGAGTGCATTTTAGTTTGTTGCCATATTGTTTTCCCTGAATTATTTCAGTGACTTTTACCATGGCAGGAAGAACAATTGTTTCCCCAATGGCATGTATTTGTATTTTGCTATTATTTAAGAAACTTCAAAGGAAGTTTCTGAAGTTTTTATCACTAGGTTTAGAGTAAAGTCCGGGTAAAGTGAACAAGTGTATTTTTAAGCAGCTGCTTTTAGAGGTTCTCCAAAAAATATGAAAAAGTAGTGTTACAGTAATATCTGCAAAAGGAAAGGTCATCATGTAACAGGTGCCTTCCAGTGCTCCCAGAAGGACTTAACAGACCTTTTTTTTTCATTTGAAGAAAAGCTGAATCATTTTTACTTTGAACTCTATACCTTTTGGGGAAGAAAACTGAAGATGAAAAGCAGTTGCAGGAATGTGGGTCATTTGAAAGAAGATGTCGATTAAAAGTATTTTGAGAGCTTGCTATTTGTATAATATTGTTTGAGGTTAACCAAACAATGTGTATGTGTTATTATCCTCTGAACTTTCTCTGTGTAACGTGACTTGTAACATGACTTTGGTTTCAGCATCTTCATTTTCTGTGGCAGCAACCAATGTTGCTTGCAATGTAGGTTCTTGAGCTGTGAGTTGTGGACCATTACCTTGAAGCTTCTCCATCTTTTTCTTTCTATAAATTTTAAAGCCAAATGTTCCAGTTTTTCTCTTTCTGTGATGTTAGGCAAAACTATAATTTCTTCTTTCTCCTGTATAGAGTTTAGTTGTATATCTTTAGGAAAATAAGGTTCATGGATACATCTATCTCCTGTCATTCCTCTGTCACCTGTAAGCCAGCTTTGATCAAATTGTGTGAAAATTAGAAGTGGAAACTGAGTATTTCTGAAACAATTTTTCTTTATCAAATAGGCAAGCAAAACCCCACATTGATACCTGTATTAAAATAAAAAGGTGGTAGCATAGCTTCAGTTGTTTTGTTGTACACCTTTTTATCTGGATGGAGGGGAGAGACCAAACCATGGGAAATGAAGCTTAAGCAGTTTTGTTATCAGTAGATTTATCATCTCATAAATCTATTGTGAGATTATTCCTGGAATAAATTTGTCTTGTTAGTACACAGGGATAGGTGTTAATCAGAGTAAATAGGCTATGCTTTTTATGCTGTAAACAATTATAAGCTATGAACATAAGCTGTGTAATTAAGTAATCAAAGCTCCTGCGACTTGGTTTGTGTGCTGTGGAGTGCACACACATGCATGAAATGGAGTTGTTTACTCATTTAACTTTCTCTCAATATAGGATTTTTCTGCTTTATGCTAAGTTTATGTTTTCGAAACTCCTATTAGTAGACCTTTGTTTCTTTCTGTCTTTAGGAAATCGTGATAAATGCATCGGTAGTATAGGAAATAAAGCTATTCCACAAGTATGGGCCTTTACAATTGGCTTGGTCAGGCTGGGTTCACATGTGTCCCTATGGGGAGCCCCTATACATTCAATAGTGCTCTGCATGAGCACAGGGGTCCATCTGTACCCAGCCCGGTACCTTAGCCTGCAGCTATACCACCTAGAGCTGTGTGCTTATCAGAGCTAATAATGCAAGTAATGACAGCCTGTCCAGCACGTGTTCCAGAGCCGTCCAGGGAAAAGAAACCCCAAGGGTTACAAAAATAAATAAAAATTAAAGGTTTTGTTAACTTAAGAAGTGATCCTGCTACCCTAGTGCACAGTTAAATGGGTGGCTCATTGCTGTGCTTGGTTGTTAGCCTACCAAAATGGCTTAGGGATGAAATAACCATGGAAAATATGTCCACCTGATAATTTTTAAGAACAATTAAGTATTGTGTCTGGTCATATTTCATTTTACTTAGATCATTTAAATTTGCTTACAACTTTATTTTCAGATTGTTCCAGTATAAGTTCTTGTGTGTGCTGCATGTTACTTAAGAATTTTGTATCTCTCAGTTTCCGAATAATTTTTGTGTGATTTAAGAGTTTCAAGCACTTTGTTCAGTGAAAATGGATATGTTAGTAATTTTGTTAACTTGGGTAGTAATTCTGTTAACATGCTTTCTGGGAAACACTAGTCAATTTTCTGTGACCATTATGTAAATTTGCTTTATTGTGTTCATATCCATGCACTGTATACGTGTATGTGAAATTGTGGGCAAAAGTGTTAAAAAGCAAGCAAACAAAAAACCCCAACAACAGTGTCATACAGGAATGTTTCACTGTAATTTTACAAACTGTAGCATGAGTTTGCCTGAAATAATATTAAATTATATATTTCTGTATCAGCACATCCTTGGCATTTTAAACCTAAGTAGCTAAAAGGATTGTTTACTAGCCATTGCCTCCCTCACGTATTGCTTTTATGAAATAATTTCTGAAGCAAGCTGTTTTCCTGGTTTGCTTTAATTTCCAGTTATAAAATTTAAATATGAATAAGCTTCTTCATCAGAATGGTGATCTTTAGCACATCAAAAGTTCTGTAATTTCATCCAGCTGTGCTTTGCTTTCCATGACTCCATGCTCTAGAACTAGGGACAGTTATGGAAAAAACTGCAAGAGCTGTGGTTGATTCTTGACCATTTCTACAGAAAAATTTGTTTAATTTCTTGAGAGCACTTACTCCGCTGTTCGAAGTTACGGATTCTGAAACTGAGCTGATGGCGTTTTTTTGGTAACAGAAATACACAAACTTGGACTGTCAGCTTAATTTGGTTTAATTTTGGGTTACTTGGCTTGGAAAATAGAAACAGCTGACTGACTTTGAGGTGTTGTGGGTTTAGACTGTGAAGAAGTTGTCTTGAATTGAGATCCCAAAAAGAAATTACTGGGTCACAGAGTCAGTCTTGAAATAAATTAGTTCTGTATTATATTTATTGTAGATGTTTTGTGTATTTGTTGTATTGTTAAGCATTTCTGCCCACCTTCCAAAACCTCACAGCCTTTTTTTCTGGGAGAAGAACAACTTCCTCCAGAGATAAGGGGTTTAAGTTCTATTTTCCTCTGAATTTTTTTGTTTGTTACTGGTACATCATCTGCATTTGGGTCTTTAAGGTCACCAAGAGGGACCTGCAGACATCTTCTGTAACTGATGCTCCTTTGTAGGGTTCAAGGATTCAAGTAGGAAATGGAACTACATGCTTTTCAGGGTGAATACGGGGATAGATAGTTCAACTCCGCCTGGTTCTGCCAGTAGAAAGATGGTGAAGTAAATGTAGCCATTTCTTATTTGAAGCATATTGTGAGAAACATCCATTGATCAAGATGACAAGTTGTTCTGTCCCTTTAAAAAAAAAAAATAATTTATTTTAAAATTTTTTATGAGAGACACACCAGGAAGGTATTTCTAACTTGTGCCAAGTTGAGGACCTTCACTGGAGAACAGTTATGATCATTCTGTTGCCTGTAGGAGCTGTGAAATTAAAGCAACTGGAGTCACATTGCTGAAAAAATCTCATGATACTTGGCAGGGCTTTAAGAAATGGTTGGGAAAGTGTGGCTGGAAAAGGACATTTCCAAGCAACCACCCTCCTCCCATTCTCCAGATTTCCCATTAGCCCTCTCCTCCTCAGGGCTCATGTTGATACTTAGTGAAGATGATGGGATGCAACACTACTGCAGGCTTCTCTACAGTTGAGCATGACCAGTGTCATCCAGAGTTTTGATAATGTGCAGTTACTCAACAGTCCTGTCACTGACATTATCTCTGTCCCCGTAGGGGCCACCTGCTCTAGACCATGACCCTTACACCTGACATATCAAGGTCCATAAATCCAAAGAAATTTCTGATTGAACTACATGTGATGCTGTACATTTAAATGCCCAAACACACCTCTAGATATTCCTTCTTAAAAAAAAATTATTTTTACATATACTTTTCTGTCAGAAATGCAGATAATGAAATGTGTGAAATCCTTAGCAAATTTTCCTTGATGTTGCTCACTTACCTTGGTATTGCAGGCCAAGTTCTGTTAATTGTTGCCAACCCTTGTTGGATGCTGAGGGAGGATTAACCTGTTGGTACCTACAGTTCTGACACCAGAAGATGCTAAGACTGATAGTAGAGGGAAATTACGTGACAGCTCTACTTAAAAATTTTGATGGGTCTTCTTGTATTAAAGCAAATTGAAACTAAAGTCACCATTTACAGCTGAACTTCGCTATCCACTTTGCCTCATTGTGAAAATATAGTCCTTACAATTTTTTTTTTAAGTTCACGTGTCTTAGCAGTATCTGAGAACACAGTGATCTTCTAATTGACCAAAGCAAAAAGATCAAGTGACTGATAAAAATCAATGAGTTAACATGACAGCTGCTGGTACCTTTTTTTAGATTGAGCTGCTGTGATCAGAAATTGCTTATATGTGCTTATGTCCATATTATTCAGAGTTTGGTGGAAAACCTGAGTGGTTACATGGGAGGAATCATAGATTTGTTATGACCACAGTATCCTTCTCTTATGAGAATGAAAAAAGAATGCTGCATTATTATCTGCAACTTCATTTTTGTGAGAGGAAGGTTAGTATAATTTGGGGACATAGTTTCAATTCAGCAGGTGGAGAGTGGAAGAAAACTGTTGTCCTCTGTTGCTGTGTTTATTATCTGAATATTGAAGTATATTATCATCATATTGTGTGCGACCACATGACCCTGTAGGAAGCTGTTGATATTACATTATGTTGTATGTGTTGTGCAGTTGTCAGTTATTTAAATTATTTTAGATGTTTTAATAGTTATATTTAGTACTGGTAGTAAATTACTATGTGCTTTTTTTCCGGCTAGCGTTCCTCGAGAGTAAGATGCTGAATTTTTATATTATGTTCTTGTTTGCACACAATTGCTTTTATTTTGGAAAAAATTATTCAGTGCTATGTATTTCCAATGAGCATTTACTCTCATCACATTTAACTATGTGAATTAATACAATCTCTAGAGGGATTATGGTATATTGAGCTTTGCTCCAACAAACTGGGCAGAGAGAACAGCTATATGTAAATTAGAATTTGAAGAAATGAGATTCTAGATCTGTGTGGGTTTGTTTGTTTGTTTGTTTGTGTGAATGATAACAGCATTAACTACCCGAAGGTAATTTATAGAAAAGATATATTAGGGCATACTGTATTGCTTTCAGTGTTCTAACTAGTTCGTAGGACTTCGGAGAAAATGTTCAGGGTGGGAACTTGTCCTGTTTGATTATTTTTGTTCTTTCCCCCTCCATGTCATTTCAACCCAGCTGATGACAAGAAATGGGTCAGACTGCTAGCTTTACCACTGCAACTTAGTTTGTGGGGATTTTTTTTTTTTTTTAATTTATTAGGGAATGGAACAGCTTTTACAGGGACAAAGAGAAATGAAATCACTTTCAGTGAAAGAAAGAGGCCTCATTATAGTCACCAACAGCAGTTATTGACAGCTACACTTCCTATTAACAAGGAGCATTTAAGAGTTTGGCTGTTGGATCTTTGGACTTGATCTAATTTGCTAGCATTAATTAGTTTCTTTTGAGCACAGACACTTGGTGCTCACAGCTATAGATTTAGAGGACTAATTAGGACAGAAAATTGAACAGAATGGGGTAAGGCATTAACCTTCAACCATTACCAGCTGGGGCTCTGATAAAGACCACAGAGTCCAAATGCTCCTATTCATGCAAAGAGTACTCTAATGAATATCAATTTCAGCCAGGTTGCCATATCTTACAAGCCTTGTCTTGATTTTGATTCTCTTACCTGGTAGAGATTTTTATGTATAGATATTAAAGTGATATTGGTAGTTTAGAGCTCATAGATGAGAACCTCGAGAGCTTATCTATGTTTTGTCCAGTCTTTCAATTTGCTTTTCTCAAGTTACAGATTTTATTGGTTTCCAGCTAAGATCCTGGATTTCAAATTGATTTCCCTGTCCAGCATAAATATATTAACATAGCCCAGGTTAATTACATGTTCTTAACTAATGCTGGTTTAAATAGAGGATGCCTGTGTGGTTTTTGGATTATTTTAATACATGGTAGTAATATCCATTACAAGAGCACTCACCAAACTAACTGCTGAAAGTTGAACAATAGGATTGCTTCTTTTGCAGCTCTTATGGTGAGATACAATTATTGTATTGTGGTGTGTAGTTGGTAAGCCAGTTTTAGGAGGAAAATATTCTTCCAGACTATAGATTCATAGTGTTTTAGCATCTGCAGAATGGGAGTACTTTAACTGTATGTAAGGAAAGGAAAAAACCAATTGCATTTGTCCTTTTGTATAATTTCTTGGAATGCTGGAAGAGTTGAACTTGACATGAAGCATCAGGATCATCAGTTGTTTCTACCCTTTGGTCATATTACTACTCCCTGACAAACTCCCCATTAAATCTGAATCATTGTTGCTGTCTTCATTTGACTTCTGTACCTGGAAATTCTTTGCCTAGTGATGAGAAAAGTGTAAAAGTCTCTTCTCTGTCATAATTTCTCCAAACTTGTTTTTTCAGGAATGGCACTAGCTTTGATGTATATGGCTTTTATGTGCTCTAATTATTTCCTGTTCTCCATTAGTGCACTCTGCAGTGGTAGATTGAATAGCTGGTTTCATGTCTTAGGGTCCTGCTGAGGTAAGATTGGCACAAACTATAAAAATAGAGAAATTGAACCTTGCCTGTATCTACTGATCTTGGGGTATTTCATGGTGTTTAGATCAGTCTTTAGGGAACCCCGTGAGGTGAGTGTCCATAGTGGAGGAGACATGGTCAAGTGCTGCTCCCAACAAAAGAGCGAGGGTAGCCTGATTACGGTTCTAGCCACTTACTAATGCCTTTTTCCCAGATATTATATACAGTATTTGCTGATCTCATAGTTTTCTTTCCCAGTGGACACATTTTGATTCTTCTGTGTCAGTCATTCTTATTACCAGCAAGTGAGCGCAAACTTGGGATTCTGTAAGGGGTTTTTTGCATCCATTCTGTTGATGGTGGTAATAACCTAGGGGTGCAGCGTTAGAGTGTTGCAGGAAGGTGTTACTGTGGCGTAGGTGGACAGAGCAATGCACTATTCGTGGCAGTACATGTGACTCACAGTAGCTGTTATTTTCGCTGCCTGTCCTTTACAGTGTATTAAGTAGTTGCTCTGCAGTTTTGGATTATAAACCCCTCTTAGATACTACATTCAACAGTTACACAGTTAGCACTTAGTGTAAATAAATCTTAATAGTTTTAAGAGGTCATGCTGTATTCCCATTGTCTGTGTATAAATATTTATGTTGTATATGAATTATTAATATTACCCTGGGGTTGCTTTCACACAGAAAATAGGTTATTTTTCAACTATTGAAGTCAGAATGTATTGTATAGGTACCATTAGGTTCAGCAGTGAAAAATAAAACTTAGTTTGGTCAAAAAGTAGCTACTTTTTGTATTCAGAAATACAATAAATAGTGAGCATTCAGGCAGCCTAAAAGCAATGTATTGACCTTGTATTCAGCATAGGGTGATAGGGGAAAGCTTCTGTCCATTCTTTAGAAAACACATGAAGTTGACAAGTGTATTTGCCAAAGAAAATTGCTTATCCGAATCTCAGAAATTGAAGTGAAGCTCAACAGGAATTAATAATAAATGGAAATCAGAATAGGAGTTGTGATTTTACGTAATATGCTTTGATTTAATGAGGCGGTGGATTATGAGAGCTGTAGTTCTGATCTCCCATTTTTTCCTGTAGATTGGAGACCTATACCTGTTGTGCATATCTTTGTGTAGAATGTTATGAGTCAGCAGAGCCAGTCAAAAAAAAGGGGCAGAAATCACAGGTCTTATCAGGCAATGAGGGAACCCAAGTAAAAGTTGAACTGTAGTTTGGCAAATACACTTTCAACAAGATGTGGTGTTCTAAGTGTTCTTCATTGCTTTCTGAAAACAATGAAATCTCAAGTTTTCATGCTGTTTTGGAATGAAAACTTTTTAAGCTTCTTTTTCCAAGTAGAACAGTAGTTCTAAAGATTGCGTAGCTCAAACTGAGTTGTCCCTCTAGCACTTACTCTTTGATGTAGTAATTAATTGGCCATATGGTAACATTGACAATACACAAGGTTGTTCTTATAGTAGAAACAATGTTGCCTGTTGATGAGTAAAACTATGCTCTTGTAAATTATTTTTAAGGTCCTTTTAATAACAACAGCAACAAAAAATAATCCACCTCTTTCCCACCCCCAGTTTTGTTGCTGTTGTAATTGCTTTCCAGTAGTTATCTCTGTGGTGCTGCCTAGAAAAAGAGTAGGGAGATTTATGCTCTGAAGAGTGTTCTACTTAAAGGTCTGATGCCTGAGAAAGGAGTAAAGGCTACATAATGAAAGGTCATAAAACATTTGTGCTGTATTGTCATCCCTCTGAATTTTATTTTTAATAGTCTTGCAGAAAGGAGTGCCTGTAACGTTTGCTGCCTCAGATCTGGATAGATGCCTCTACAGGAAGTGTAATTGTATAACAGAAGGCAAGAGGTGTTTTGGATGAGGAATCAAGAGGTGCAGAGCTGGTCAGAGGATAGGAAAGGGGATGGTCAAGGAATGCTAGAGCTGTACAGAGCTTTGGAGGTATGGATGAGGTGTTAAATTTATGATAAGGGAACAAGAAAAGCAGTTTAGCTGCTGTATTCTAGATTTGAGAGGGATACTAGTTAAGGGCTTGAAAGGAATCATGGAATGGAGGGAAGGTAATCATTCTGATGGGATAATGAGTAGGAAAGGAACTTATACTAGGAATTTTGAAGAAGGTAATGTAGAGGACCTGTGCACGAAAATTTACCTTGGATGGAGTGAACAGATTCTTTTCTTGGTATTTATCCACTGTATTGGGAAGGACTTGAAATGGTTGTAGGGAATTTGGGGCTTTAATTATGGTACTAAGAGATCTGCCTTCTTACCTTTTTCCTAAAATGAGTTTAAATAAACATTTCTTTAAGTCTGTGATGCCTTTTTTTTTGGGCTTCTGATATTCAAGTTCAGGATTTCCTTGTATTACTTTCTTCACCTATAGTGTCATACACTTTACAGTTTTCTTTCTTTCTGGCTGTGATCCGGAATCTCTCAAGGAGGTGCTAGTTATTCTTCTTTTTCCCCCTCTTCAGTATACACTAAATATGCCCTTCAAGCTTTCAGATCAACAACATATTGCAGGGATATTTAAGTAGTCCTTTTTGAAGCACAGACTCAGAAAGTTACTGTTACATTTGCATGCCATGCTCAATACAGGTCCTGCTTTGTTTCTTGGTGACCGAAATGTCCCATAGTGTTACAGGATGCACATGAAGTTCATGAAAACAAAGCACTGCAGAGTTGTGGCTTGAGATGTAATCTCACCTATGGCTGTAGACTGTCAGACTTTTAAAATGTTGTTTTAGGGAGACATAGCTAATGTTGGCAGAAAAGAACTTCTGAATGCTATGGTTTAATATGTGGGAAATGTACAGAAAGTGGATAATGTGGAAAGACATAGGAGAGAGTTGAAAGTAGGACTTCTTTATGCGATCTGGACTGGTCCAACTATGCTTCAAAAGCATGAACTTCAGTTCTGTGAAATACTTATCAAACCTACATGCCCTTGGAGGGCACACTTATCAAGCATTAAAAGGGATGCAGGTCTGGAAAGGACTTTGAGAAGATACTTTGGGCCATCATCTTCTCTTGGGGCCATACCTAATATGCCTGTGTTTGTCCTGTAATCAGGTTAATGTTTCAGCTACTATAGACAGCCTGTTTCAGTGCTTAGTTTTATTTTACCATTCAAATAATGCTTTTTGCTTTCTAAGTTTTTTGGGGGTTCAATGCCTAAACTAACTTTTCTTTGTGTATCAAGCAATTTATGTTCTCAGACATTGGGCAGATTCCTGGTAGTGATCTGAACAAAAGCAGGACTTTAAATGGGAAGAAATAGAATGATCTGATTTATGTTAAACAGGCAAAAGGGAAAAAGAAAAATAAAAGACTTGTTCAGTAACCATTCCGGAAAACTATTTCTATCAGAGTCCCCAAAATGGCTTAGGGAAGGTGTTGAACCATGAGATTCCAGAGTTGTTTTCAGGAGCATGAAGAATTTTAAACACAAACCCCCAAAATCTTTAATGCTGTGGTGTCAAAAAAGACATTTAAATTCACAGGGAGAACTCATGCTTTCAGGTTGGAGAAAATTATATCCAATAAACAAGAATGACCACAGTCTGCAACTTCAAACTTTGTTGCTCATTACCTTTTTTCCTGCCTTTGGGGTGATAATTTTCTACAGTGAATCTGACAGCCCAGTCAAAATGATTCATAAGACCAATAGTGAAAAGTACTCTTTATTTTTCTCTGGTGTAGATAATCCTTGTCATTTCTTATCTGTCCTGATTGCCTCCTCATGTTTCTTTGCATGTGTTTTCTGAGTGGTTTGGGTTTTTTTATGCTTAATATAGGCTTCAGCATAATATAGTTAATGAACAGAAACTTAGCATTGCTTTCCATAGAATATGGAAAACAGGAATATAAAAGAATGTATACTGTTTGGGGTTATATAACTTAAGATTTAAATAGTAATCAACTAATGTTTAATGGGGTGCTAGAAGAGCTCACAGCTTGTCTGGTGTCTTCAATGACTTGTATTAAAAGTCCTATGTTTAAAATATTTTATATTAGCTACATGTAACAATGCTTCATGACAGTTGAGTAATAGTATTAATGGTTTTTCAGCTTTCTCTTTGTAATGGAGGTGTCCCAATACTTTGAAAACTATTCCAAATTTAAGGGAATTAAAAAGCATATTCATGGATGTATGTGTGATGATTTTTTTTATTTTATACATTCCAAACAGCATGAGGAAGTTGTGAGTCCTTTGTGGAGAGTGAGAATGGTGTTCAAAAGATGCTTTTACTTCAGCTAGACTGTCGTGTAAGTTCATTTTGATATGCTCCATCTGTTGAGTAGCTATAAAACTTCCACAGTTTTAAACCAAAATACTGTTGGGGGAATTCGTCCTCTTCACTCTGTTGTCAAATTCATGCAAATACTAGTTACCGACTGTGCATAAACCATTGGGAAACATTCATTGTTGGGCAGAGAATACCTAGTAAATTACAACCCCAAAAAATAATTTTGCAATTCTATAGAAGGAAGATACTTAACAGAGTTGCAAACTTTTGCTTTGGCTACCTTCTCCCAA
Organism: Corvus kubaryi; assembly: GCF_017639235.1. Taxonomy (NCBI): domain Eukaryota; kingdom Metazoa; phylum Chordata; class Aves; order Passeriformes; family Corvidae; genus Corvus; species Corvus kubaryi. The sequence continues at coordinate 19,190,253 of NW_024581137.1, read as the reverse complement.
CAGTAATTCAGATGAACAGTTCTGGTCTCATAATTTCCTTTTCTGCAGTGGTTTCACTGCAGTGCTGTTTGTTCCAGACCTGATGTTACAGATCTCTGTGGCCCTAATATTTGAGTTGCAATGACTTGACTTGCCTGAAAGCTAATTCAGCCACTCTAATAAAGAGGAGAAATAATCACCTCTGTGAAGTGTGTTAAAAGTACTTAGAGGTAATAACGTTCAGGTTGTGGTATCAGGTTCAGCCAGATACGTTTCACATAAACAGTAAATTGTAACAATGACTATAATTGTTCTGTGTGAAGCAGGTAGAATTCCCTTGTTTCTAATGTAATATAGTCAATGTCTTATTTTACATTTGATTATAAGGTTGACACACTGATGTTTGGGTTCTACTGTGCCGTGGGCATCTGTCTAAAGAGATCTGGTAGTAGCAAGTCTTTTGTGTGTCCAGACCCTGATTGTACAAAAACATTTTGATTGGGCATTTTTGTACTAACAGTTTTCAAGTCCTTGGGTCTCTAAGCCTTGGCTGAACTTGTAGCAAAAAAGTCAGAGCAAACACCTAAAGCTTGTTGTATTTCAGGCAATTGGAAGTGATGAATTTGAGTAAGAAATAGAGCCTAGCCTTCCTCTTCTCCCTTCTGCATTCTCTCAAAGCTCAGGGGGGATGGAAGTTACTTCATCCTGTTCTGCAGCGTTCAGAAAGGAAACCCTTGTAAGTGGAACACCCTTGGAGACTTAAGTCAGCTCCTCAAACTCCTCCTTTGGTTTTTGGTTAAGTCATGTAGGATGGGAGACATCTTATTCCAGCAGTAGTCCTCTCTCTCTCTCTCTCTCTCTCTTTCCTGTCCTCCTACCCCTTCCCTGTCAAGGCTCAAGGCAACAAGGATGGCAAGGTACTTGCAGAATTAGCTTTGGGTGGGACATGGAAATTTTAGGTGGCTAAAATGAGGTAAAGTGAATTCCACTGGTAGTCTTATTCTCTGTTCAGACATGTAAATGGTGGTAAAACCATAAATGAAGGAGAACTGTCATGATCAAAGCATATGGGCCATGGTGTTGATATGCATAAAGCAAGGATGACAGTGCTATCAGTTTTTGTTTGGGTATTTGATCTCCTGCAAAATCTGTTTAGAAACCCTTGGAATTTGCAAGCATTTCCTAAGGATTCCTTTGAGCTGTTTCTTTCCTGTCTGGCTCTGGTTGCTTGCATATCTTGGGAATCCCGTTGGTTTGTTAGCGCCTGCTCTGACACTAAGCATCAGTGTGCCTGCAGGTTCTGTGCAGTGTGGACTGGCAGGATAGTAAGTGTCTTTCAGCTCCCAACAAGATCTGATGGGAGTAGGGGAAAGGCAGTTGATACCTGCTGGTTCATGGCAAGCAAGGCTCAGCTGGACACTGGTTACCAATTTTAAAATTTGGGAAGAACACTTGGAGTTGAATGTAGGCTTTTTACTTTTATGTCTCCAATTACTTTCGTTGTTTTCTTTTTACTTTCACCACTGGCAGCAGTCCTGCACTCTAGCTCAAGACCAAAATCTAAAAGAAACTATTTTTCATAACTAATTTGATATCTTGTTTCCTGTTTCATCACTTTTTTTTTTTTGTTCACCAGATATATAAGGCTGAAATTTTGGTACGTAGGGGAAAACAGGCAGATCATCTCAACAGTGTAAACTTCGATTCATAAATGTGAGACTTGCAACCAGACTGCTGTACAAGAAAACAGATGCCATGCAATAAATTAATACTAAGCTGAATAATAAACAAGATGTATTGTTAAAGGTCTTTAATGCAAAGAAAGTGATTTCAGACTTTCATATGCTTGTTTTCTGTCTTTGTTTTAAATGAAGCCTTTGCATGTGTTTCCTTTATTCTCTTTTGCGCACATTTGAGCTTTCTTGGGTTGAGGACTCAGTCTCTGGTTGGGCAGTGGTGATTAACTTTAAATAGGCAGCAGTAATGTGATCTGAGAATGAAAAGGATTCATTTCTTTTAAACGAGGCAAAAAAAACCCCCAAGGTTGAAGGAAATAGTTTACATAATCTGTAAACTAGTTAAGGAGCTGAATATTTATGCAGGTTGAAATTGAAGCTTAGTTGCCCTCTAGGGGTTTTACATTAATACAGCATATGCTAGCTTTTGGGTGGTTTTTTCTTCTTTCAGAAAAAAGGTGAGACAAGTCTTTGGAAAAAACTTACATACTGACAAATTTGTGGTGGTAGAGGCATGTGTACATCTGCATTCAGTGAGTAAAACTCATTTAGTTCAAAACCCAGAAAATGGAGGAAGATTTTTAGCCCGATTATGTTCTTTTTAATTTCATTGTACCAGTGGAGAATGCACTCACAGTCAACCAGTCACAGCACTGAAGTCTCAGCCAGGAAAGGTCCTTACTTTCAGTCCTAAGTAAAGAGAAGACAAAAAGTCACAGGGGGGTTGTAATGGCAGCACCAGGACCCTCAGTCAGTTTCTGTTCATGTCCTAGCCACTGAATGCTGCTTCAAATTCTTGTGTCCTCAGCTGCCACTGACTAATGCACAGGGGTCTTCTGTCACTTCTGGTCTTACAGCAGGTTGAGCCCTGGATATGGGTCCTGTGATTGTGTTAGAAACAAACTCTGTCCTCTCCTTTAGAAAGCAATTGACAAAAACAGTAGTTCTTGATTGTTTGGATAGGCGTGTGATATTTCATTGGAAGTATCCTCGTGCCGTGGGAAGAAGTGTGACAAATGGCTTCTATACTGGAGCTACATATGTATATATATAACCCCTTGTCTAACTTTTAGTATCTCCTTTGCCAATGATTTTGTAGCAGACGCACTGTTAATATACTTACTTGAACAATTGCTAAATAAATTCACAAGAGTTCAGTTGTTTTTCCAAATATGGAGACCACATTTATGGGATTATTTTTGCTGTTCTTTTGTAACAGTGTTGACACTGTATTACTCTAAAATGTTTTTGCATCAGAAACAAGATAATTGGAGCAGGCAGAATAGATGCACTTAAACAACCCCCTCCTGTCAAACTTGAGTCCCTGTGCATACAGCTTGAGGAGCACAATGTAGTCAACTGTCAGAAGGTAGAGCAGTGTCCCCGAGGCTCCATGACACCAAACTACATCTGTATTTGTGCTAGTAAAGTCAATGATCTTACACAGATTTTTATGCCATTTGCCTATTAAGCTTTACACTGAAAAACAGTTTCTCTTTTTAGAGGGGCTTTCATACCTAGCTTCTGGTGCATTTTGTTTTGCTTTATAGATTTGCCAAAGACTTGTTTGTAAATCCCATCTACCAGTATTTCATTTTACTATCTTCAAAATTATAACTTCTGCTCTGAAGAAATGTACCTGGTTATTGCAGTCTTTTATTTAAAACACTTTAGAGAAAATGGAAGATAAATGTTACACAGTTACTACCAAATTTCCAGATATTGCTACATTTTGGTAGTGTGCTTTCCTGTCGCATGGTTTAAAGTCATCTCTTCAAAATTGTGAAATGAATAGGGTAGTCTGAAATTCTAAATGCCTCCATAGTCAATGATGCAGTTTCATTTGAAAAAGTAATTCTACATGCTTTATCACACTGTGGCCACAATTGCAAAGCGTCAAGTTACTCTTCACTATTCACTTCAGAATATGGGCACAGCAGAATTTTTTTTTTTCCTGGAAAATTTGCACTTTGGTTTTGTCATCCTTACTAGCACTGAGTAGTACCTCATTCAGCAGGAATTCTTCCATGGTGAAGAATTCCTGCCTCTACCCCAGCATATGGCTAGTCATTTTTGAAAAAAAGAGACTAAACATATACTGCGGAGTAGGGTAAGTACATGATAACTGTTTCGGAGATGTTGGAACGGTGGTTGGGGATGAATTGTGACCTGTGAGGGAAAGTAAATTCCTCTTTTAATAACTGTATAAATCTTTTATATTCTATCCCAAAAGATCTGAGATTTTGACCCTATTCTGTGTGGCCCATCTCACCCCCACCCTCCAGCTGGAACCCTGGAACCAGTTTCCCTTTTGCTTAGAGGATACTTTGTTTCATTCAGAGGAGTGAGAACTATTATTACTGCTACCACCACCAACCTTTGGTACTGGAACTCTGAGATAAATACATGGTTTTGGAAGTCCATTAAATTGAGCCGGGGGCAGGGAGGAAAGGAAGAATCCCTGACACAGCACGGTGTAACTGAGAGCTGGTGTCACGGTGGAATAGCTGGGCAAATGCCTCCTCAGGAGTTGTATAAATACCCTGCTCTATCCCCACCGTGTGGTAGAAGGACATTACTGTTACTTCTTCCACTCCGTGAAGCTCTGTTTTTGAGAAATAGATATATTTTGACTTTGGAGTTCAGCTACAGAGTCAGTCACTATGGGACAGAGGGAGGGGGATGTTGTTTCTTTAAATCATCTGTTATCCTAACTTCTCAGCTGTCCCTGAGTGGCTCGGCAGCTCCCGAAGGAGGCGGGAGGATAAGCAGTGGTGAGGCTGCTCTGCGCAGCTCAAGTTGGATGCACTTGTTTGTATAAAAGCAGGCAGTGACAGACAGTAGCCATGGGGGAACTTGCATTTGTTCCAGTTCTGCCTCTTCCGGCGCCTGGTACGGTAACGCTCGATGTCAGGGATACTTACTGCAGGGTGGGAGGAAAATTAGATCGAGTCAGTCTTAAAGGGTGCAGTTGTTTAAAACCAGTGCAGTTTAACCAAGGGGCTGTGCTTGCTGGGCGTGCTTTACCTGAAACCTTATAGAGAAGGTAATGCTTGTACTTGATAAGAACATCCCTCAAGCAGGTTTCTTTAGTGGACAAATGATGATTTACCCGAATAAACAGTTTCACAGCAATGTGCTTACTTTGCTTAAAAGGGCAGATTTTTGTAATTTCACTAGGAAGGAAAGGAGGTCTGCTTCTCTTGAAAAATCTGCCTGCATAGCCCAGCAGATTGTCATCCTTCAGCACTTAAATCTGCCTTGACTGACAAAGTAGTCACTGTAAAGCCTTACACATAATAGTTATGCCCTTGATACTTCTCCTGTGTCTTCTGAGGACATAACCCTCTTCTGTGTACTGCTGTGCTCTGCCTGTCTTGCTTAGTCAGAAGCAAGACAACTTCTGACTTCTCGTAGCTCTTAAAGAGCTGGGTTCCTGGAATTTACTTTAAAAAGATGACAGTACTAGATTTCAGTGTGTTTGGGGCAAAATGCACACACAAATATGTAGATAGGTGTGCATACTGATGCATACAGAAAATGCTGACAACTCTGTACATCTGGGATGGTAGATCAGATCAGGTCCAGATCAGATCAGGTCTATGGCACTAAAACTAACAAGTACACATTTCTCTGTATCATCTCTGCCAAAGCTCCTTTTGCTGTTGAAGTCCAAGTTCTGTTGAAATTCTAGTGACTAAATGTATATTGCTAATAAATTATGTCTACCCCAGTATCTAATTATTTAGCAATAGTCAGGAAAGGACTGCCTGACATTTTAAGGTGTATGTTTTTTAAAAATTACCTTTTCTGACTCTGAGACTACTTAGGAAAACACTTTACCTAGTCAAGTTTCCTGTGTGCATTCAGTATTCATATCAAACTGAAAACTAACTTTAGTCTTTCCACCCCTTGTCCGCAAAAAGACATTTTGGTTAGATCTCACGTGTGCAGGACATAGAATGAAGAGAGCTGACCTGACCTTGTCCAAATGGCAGAACTAAATGCTTCTGAAAGTATCCTGAGATTGCATGTGTATATTATTTTTTGTTAACTCTTAATTACTTTAATCTAGCATATTTTTGTTAACACATTTAAGTATTTGTCTGGGTTTTGTTAGTTGAACTGATTGGGTTGGCTTGAATTACTGTGTTTGGCTGTGTTCCTCAGCTTGTTTTATGTGTTTTTCTTAAAACAATTCTTCTCTTTCTTAAACTTTGCTTTTCAGTTTCATGCCCTGTTTCTCGGTGCTTATTATGAAGTTGGAAAGAAAAGGTCCAGTGATATGCTGTGGATAAGTGTGGGTTACTAGGGACAGACAGAAGTGCTTCTCTGCTGTTGCTTGAGGTTTCTGGTTATGGCTCTTACAAACATCCACAATTCTCCATCTGAATGGTAGCAAATTTTGAACTGCAGAACATGTGTAGTGAGTCTGGTGAGAGAGGTTCCCCCAGCACAAGCCTCTGCATCGCATGGGAATGGGACTGGATCTTTGTTGTTCATGGCTTTCCTGAATTTGCTTGTCATACCTTGATGCTAGCTTCTTAAGATTCTTTTTTCCCCCCACAAATTCTGTCTTTAATGATTGTTCGGTTTGAAAACAAGAGAAACTCTGCTAATATTCCTATAATAAAAAGATCAGCAGCTGAGCAATGACTTCTGTTTTGAATTAACTGATGTTGGAGGATCCCTATGTGCCTTAGATGAGTTTTAAGAACTGCTGTGATATTGTGGTTTAAAAAAACCCCTATATATTTTTTTATAATTTTTGAAACAGAACATTTAAATAAGCCATTGATTTCCTATATTGATTTTAAAAGCCCATTGTAAGCAGTTGACCAAACCTAGATCTTTGTAATATCAATGTATGTAGGACGTGGAAATCTTGGAGACTGTTAGTTCCTAAGTAGGTAGGTGGCCTTGACAGAGTGAGGATGTTCTGAAAAAAACCCCAACCAACCCTCAAACATTTTTGATCTGTGTAGAGTGCCTTTGCTCCCTTCTGCTTTGGTCTGTTCTGCATCCAGCTGAGAGATACTTTGAGGCCAATTAATTTTTGCAGCAGGATTTTGAAAACCTGCTAATGAAAAAAGCATGCATGCATGGTATGAAACAAATAACTACAATTGCAGTAGTTGGGAGTTTAGCAGGACATGAGTGGGCCAGGGTAGATAGATGTTGAAGGAATCCAGGCTAACATTTACCTTTCTGGTTTCAGGAGGTTTTTTCACTCTTTCTTCCTCTTCTTTTGGATGCTTGTCTGTTTAGACCCTCCATGTAAGGCGTCCTAAGGGTTTTGAAGGGCACATGAGAACTTTATGCTTCAGGGTATAAGCCAAGCTTACAGTTGATAGGGATTAGGAAGAAACTTCACTTGAGAAGATGTTTTTCCATAATGTAGACTTTCTGACACGTTTTTCTAAAGCAGCTGTTACTGGCTTCTGAGAAAGATGGTGTACAGGAGAAGTGGGCCCTTTGTCTGGTTCAGTATGTTATTTTCTCATCTCTAAATGTTCCCTAAAGCAAAGTCTTCAGATTTGTTTCTAGGGTATTGAAAAGATGTCATCTTTATCCCAAGGCATTGTGTTTAGACAAACAGTTTCTAGGGGTTTTTTTTTTTGGAAACATTCCTCCTCTGCAGATCACAGTTGTGCTATTTGCCTTCCTGATGATTCTCTCCTTCACCTCAGTCACGAGACAAGGGATGTTTCAGCATTTCATACTGGAGTGCCAGAGATGGTGTGGTCTGCTGGGGGATCCTCTGTTTGCACTCTATACTTCAGGATAAAGCTGCTTTTCTCTGCTGAGAGTACTCTGGGAAAGATTAGGCAGGAGGATGAATACCCCTTCCTTAAAATTCCTGAATTCCTGGGATTCTCTCCTCCTTAGTCCTGTATTGTGTGCTAGAGTGTATTGATCATCTCTCCTAGGACAGATAGATGCCTCCAGCTACAAAAGCTGAAATGGAGCGGATTTTGGGGGGCTGGTGATGAGCAGAAAAATGGAAATTGTATGATTTTTATGTTATAGCAAATGAATATTTGTGGAGACAAAGTATTTGATCTTATAACAGAGGTTCACTTGAAAGAATCAAGGTTATGTTATGTCAATTTTCTCTTTGCCCTATATAAGATGCATTTAATTATTTCATGCTATCTCCTTCTATTCCAATTAATCTGTCATATATATTGTTGCTCAAATTAGAATAATTCTTTAATCAGCTTGTGTTATGCATGCCATAGTAGGCTAGAATAGGAAAGCTACTCCTAGCATACTGACGATGCATGTATTTTATTTGTTATTGTAATTTAAAAGTAAAATCAGAAATATTGATTTCTACTTGACTGGAGAGATGATTTAGTTTGAATATCAGACTGATGTTAATCAGGTGAGAATTAATTGAGTTGGAGGTATTAGATATTCAGTGATGTTAACTGAACCATGATCAATCTACAGAGAAGCTTTCTTTTGTACTGTGTCGGAAATATCAAATAGCTCATACTCCACAATGTAAAACAATCTCTTCATGTTCATGCTACTACTTCCTCTGGTTCATTAAATGCACCAGTAATCTGTTCTGTGCATACGGAGTAATCTTCAAAGTAAAAGCTAATAAATCATAATTTAATACAAAATTAAAAACATAGTAACTACCCCTAAAAATGTTGCTGGTAATGTTTTGGATCATTTAATGTTTTTGTACACATTTTACAAACAAAGTTTTTAAAATTTTGCCCTTGTTTACATTTTAAAGGGAACTGTTTCTTCTTCCTTCTATCATCACCTCCAAATCCCCATTGTTACTTGGGCATCTTTTCTCCACTCAGTGGTACAGTCCCAGGAATGACCCAAACACCGGACAAAACTATTTCTTTTTTATTCTGTGCAGAGGGAAAAAACCTACCTCAGAATAAGCCTGGTCTGGATCATGATGCAAGTTGTGTTGGTTTTTTTTTTTTTCCTTATTTTAAGAGTGTGATAGCAGTATCATAAGTGTTGAGAAAATATAAATGGTGAGATAACACCTCTGTAGGACTTTCTCTTAAGTAGTAAGATTGTAAAGTCTTTAAATAAACAAGAGCCAGACCTGAGAGGATCAATTTATCTTGATAATGGGGAATATTTCATTTATTTTGTGTACAAGCACATCTGCAAAATAGATGCACAGTTATAATTGATAAAACTACAGTTCCAATATTATACGAAACGTACAACACTTCATAATATGAGCCAATATGAAAGTGCCAAGTATTTTTATAATCTGAATCTGCAAAAAATGAACTTTCAGAAATAGCCTTCACACTGCAAACAGTTCATACATTGAAAATAATGAGGGTGATTCCTTGGTGTTGTTATATCAACACAGTTTCCATGCAGCTGTTTGTCTGGAGATAAGTCCCACTTTTTATTCTTGTCTTGTTTTGCACATGGGAAGACTTGGATGTTTGCAGAAAGAAATAATTAAGTATCTAAAATTTTAAAATATTTAAAGAGAAAAAATCCTTTAAAAATCTGCTACAAATATTATCTGTTGCTCCCACAACTTTCAGTTTGTTTTTAAGCTTGGGGCAGGACATAAGAGGTTTTTTTCATGAAGTCTTTCCTTTGCAGACACATAACTGAAACTTCAGCAGTCCAGCACACCTATTCCACCATTTCATTTTGAATGCAGCACAGTGAAAAGACCAGCCTAATTCTGCTTGGGGGTGGGATGATGTTGTAAGCTACGCTTTCATCATAAATATGATGCCTTGTTTTTGTTGTCCACTGTTTGTAGTCCTGCAGACACTGAGATTAACAGTGTTAAATTTAACCTTGTCTGGTTTAATGGTGTGGAAGAAAATCATCATCTTTATTCAGCAGAGCTGTGCCTCTGTCTTATGCCAAATGTCGGTTTGTCCCTTTGACTCAAAATCCTACAAGTTTGTTATTTTTTGTCATACAGAGCAAATATTTCTTGAACCTATGAATATGTTCTAAAGTTAAAATGGGCAGCACCCTGGCTTTTTATCTCCTTTTTTTTAATTAGGACTTATATGTACCAGGACATCTGTTGGTGGACACCCACCAACTTTGTTGTAGCTTTCTGGTAATGTATCTGATCTTTTAAAAGTAATACTTTAGTGTGTATTGCATATGCCTGTCTGACTGCTTGGACAGACAGGGAAATAATTTGTCCACTCTTTATTCTGTGATAAATGAATAGTTAGCCAGTTTCACTTCAGTTTCCATCTGCTTCCCATATTGTCTTGTCGTAAAGTCATAAAACAGAGTTGGGGAAAAAGCAATTAAAAATACTAAAGAAAAGCATTCTTCTTAGATACTGTTTTTTTCAGCAAAGATTAGTATGGACTGTAAAGATCTTTGTAAACAAAGTGTTCTTTACCATGTCTACCTTCTAGCTATTTATCAAAGAAACCTAAATTAAAGAGTGCTCTGTAACTTAAAGAAGTTTTTAATCAACCATCAAATATACTGAGTCAGGCACTCAAAACTAATTCTTGATACCTACAACATAATTTGTATAATTCTGTATCTGAAGGGAATTATAGAAAGACTTGGAATAGGATTTTTATTAAAAAAAATTCATGTCTGTACAGCTTTATAGACAAATTAAGAAGGCTTTAAAAAGCTCTTTTTTTCTGTTCAGTGACTTTACATATGTCAGGATCTAATTTCTCCTAGTTCTCTGTGTCATGCTTTCCCAAGTAGGTAAGCTGGGATAGGGGGATAGGGAGACCCAGTGAAATCTGGCTCTTGGACCCAGGGCAGATCTGGAGGTGCTGTTCGGAGGACCAAACTCAGCAGCTTCCCTGAGCTGCTCAGGGCCAGAGATGCTCCCTGCTGAAGAGTCAGTCGTTGGAAGGACTCATTCATCTCTGGCCTCAGCCAAAAAGCCCTCCTGTCTGTCCCTGAAAATGTGGTCTCCCCATCACAGGCAGATCACCTACACATGCCAGCATGCTGTAGTGAGCAGGTGAGAACTGGCAAAACTGAGTTGCTCTGTATCCAGACATGGCTGTTCAGTTGTCAGCAGACCTCTGTCTTGGCAAAGCTACCTTTTGTCCTTACTTACTTGGTTGTGGCTGTAATGGCCAAAATGTAATGCGATTTAAAATTCACTGAACTGTGACCAAACTCATTTTGGATTTGCCTTGCAAAAGAAATGCAAAGCTTTCTTCATGAGAGACGAAGAAGAAATCCAGCCTCCATTCGGTGATGAGCTGTTCAGTAAAGTTTCTCTGAGCTGTAGCCTCAAGAAGAGATCTCTGCTCCGTGTGCATCCCCTTAGACAGAGCCTATGGCACAGAGAGGAGCCTGTGGGGTAACCTATGTCAGATATGATGTCATGAACCATGACTTCTGCAGGTGAAAGGGGGGGTCTGTAGTCAGTTTCCGTGGTAACTGGTAGGCACCTGCAGCTCGCTGACGCAGTAGTGGATCTGTCCTTGTCTGTGCACAGAGCAATCAGTGATGGACATATGTAGCTGTCCTAGAAAAGTCTTGGCAGAGGGTTGATTTTATGGAGGGCATGCCTTTTTTCCCTTTCCAACAAGGCATTTTCACTTCTGTTGTGTTGAGCTCTGTTCCTCAATTTATTTAGCTTGTATTTGGAAATATTGGGGATAACTTTTATTGTTTGTTTGAAACATGTCTTTCTTTTGTGTTACAGTTCACAAGGAATTTGCAGACTGGCCCAAATTTACCTCCAGTTTTACTGCTGTTTGAGGTTCTGTTTTGGTAGCTTGCTGCTTGCAGGAAGAAAGAAAACATATCAGGCCATGAACTTGTAAAATCATGGAAAGTCATTTGCTAAAGTCATAAAGATTGGATCATACACAAGATTATGAAAATATAAATTCTGTTCTTTCTATAATGTGCAGTGTATCAAGAAGAAGGTTTGTTTGGATTCTTTAGTGTTCTGATTACCCCTCAGCTGCTGAAGTGTTAAATCGCAATGGGTTTGTAATCAGACCCTGTGTATCTGCTCCTTTTGTGGTGTCTTGCTATGCATCCTGAAACTTTGGTCTACAATGCAGATATTGCCTGAGTGAAGAATGAGTAAGGATTGTCAGGATTACAGAGATGGAGATTAATTCTTGGTTTGAGATGTCTTGAACTACTGAGACTATTTCTGACATCATTCTCCAAACCAATAGTGTAAAACACTCTGTGCTGCTCAACATTGACACATGTAATTTCATGACTTCACGAATCGTAGAATCATGAATCATAGCATCATAGAATATGCTGAGTTGGAAGGGGCCCATCAGGCTCATCAATTCCAACTCCTGGCCCTACACTGAACACCCAATCACACCATGTGCCTGAGAGTATTGTCCAAATGCTTCCTGAACTCAGACAGGCTTGGTGCTGTGGCCACTTCCCAGGGGAACCTGTTCCAGTGCCCAACCAGCCTCTCTGGGTGGATATCTTTTCCTGATAGCCAACCTAAACCTCCCCTGGCCCAGCTTTGTGCTGTTTCCTTGAGTTCTGTCACTGGTTATCAGTGAAGAGATTGGTACTTGCCCCTCTGTGAGCGAGACAAAGCACAGTTAAAAATAAAACAATATTCTCCAGACTCCTGGAAGGTTTCTGGTGAGTTTCTATAACTAAACCTGTCTTGCCCTCCTTAAGTGACTGCCAGACAGAAGAGATGGATAATGAAGTTTTGTGTGCTCATATAAGGATGTCTAATATGCTTTAACCTTCCTTCTTCCTCTCTGTTGTTAAGCATTAGTAATGTTAAAGCTAAACAGCTGGAAGCAGTTTTATCACTTTGCAACAGTGCCTGGCCATGTACCACAGGCAGGGCCTTCTGGAGCCAGGGAATGCTGGCAATTGCAGTTCAGGCTTTTTTTGTTCACTGGGACATCACGCCTTTAACCAATCAAGACTGGTAAGCTAACAAGTGAGAGGGACCTCCTGTTGTCTTCAGTGGTTTTTTACTTCACAGCTTCCAGAAGAAATGATTACTACTACAAAAAAAAACCCAACCCAAAACCTCAGCACAGCACTTAAAGAAGTGCCTGTAGAGAGTATAAATCAAACTGGTCACTAGACAGACCATAAGCTTTCAAAAGCTTTGGATGTTTTTCCCAGAAAAAAACAAAGGTCATTTTTAGAAATGTACTAATAGGTATGATTTTTCTGAGATGCTAATGTAGGAACAGTCAGGATAAACAGTCCAGGAAAGAACAGAAGAAATGTCAGATTCACCTTTGAAAACCAGAGAAACATTTTGATAACCTAATAACCCATTTGCCTTGTTCTGAGCTTACACTGCTTAGTAAACTTCAGCTGTCCAGGTGTTTCCTCATAGTTGTGCTTGTGCGTTTGGATGACTTTAAAACACGTAAATCTTAGAAATTGGGTGTGATTGTTAATAGATACCTTTAAACACAGGTTACAGTGTCTTCCCAGCTGGTAATTAACTGGTAATTAATTTAAACCCATTTTCTGCACACTTTCATCTGGTTTTCATGTAGGGTGTGGTGGAGTTGCCAGTGTGTAATGCTGGGTGCTGTATTTGAGCATGTTTTTTTAAGTATTCATCAATAAATAATACATTTGAAGTAGATAAGAAGTAAGTTCTTTGCAAAGTTTATGTCAATATAAGTGTGACTTAAATCTGTCATCAACACTTTCAGCAAACACTGCCTTTTGTTGTAAATTATTTTAGTGAAAGCCCAATTAATAACAGCTGTGGACAAGCAGATTAATCTCACCTAGGGTAATGCACAGGTAATGTGATTTACCTGTTGTATGATGTAGTACCATTAAGTTTTGATGTTACTAGATTAGCTGTAAATTTTGCTAAGTATGTGCAAAAAAATAACAATTCCTGTATGCCCTAAATTTGCTGGATATTAAATCACTACGAGGAAGACCTTAGAGGAGGAGAAATGGAATTCTGGAAGGGGATGCAGTAGGAGGGAACTTTGTTCTTATTCTGGCTCCTGGTTGATCTTGGACACATGGCTCGCTCTTTCTCTCTCTCTTTCTCTCTCTCTTTCTCTCTCTCTTTCTCTC
>NW_024581137.1:19176334-19176495 GCF_017639235.1 Corvus kubaryi | reverse complement strand
TCTCTCTCTCTTTCTCTCTCTCTTTCTCTCTCTCTTTCTCTCTCTCTCTCTCTCTCTCTCTTTTTCTCTCTCTCTCTCTCTCTTTCTCTCTTTCTCTCTCTCTCTCTCTCTTTCTCTCTCTCTTTCTCTCTCTTTCTCTCTCTTTCTCTCTCTTTCTCTCT
>NW_024581137.1:19079997-19176324 GCF_017639235.1 Corvus kubaryi | reverse complement strand
TCTCTCTCTTTCTCTCTCTTTCTCTCTCTTTCTCTCTCTTTCTCTCTTTTCCATCTGCTAAATGTAGCTGATTACCTCTTAGCAGACCTCTTAGAAGAGTTTGAAATCTCCTGATAGAAATAACAGCCAATTCTTATCTAGGGTTATTATTCAGTGAAACATCTGTACAGGGTGCTGGTAACAATGAGGCATAATTTTAGTTACGCCCAGATAAATGCCATGTCCTTAGCCATGATTTTGCTGTTCTGTTTTAGTATCTTACTGACTTGTTTTGAAGTCTTGAAATCCTTAAAACAGTCCAGGTACTTTCACTTCATTAAGCAACTTCATTGTTCTTAAATGCCAGAGATCATGATCCCAGAAATGTACATGATAGCCCCAAGTAGAGCATGTGAAAAGCAGGCACAAGAGTCATGGATTTGCTGCAAGAATAACTTCAGAAATGGTATTAGCAACAGCAGTATGTGTGTGAATGTGTTACATGATGAGGGGAGAATCCCAATTAAAGTGCTGTTGCTATACAAGTGACAAAGACCTTGCAAACAGCATGAGAATCTAGGCCAACTATGGTTATATTAATAATAAATCAGATCTGGTCTGATACCTCCTACACATTGGGTTTTTTCACCTATTGTCATTTTTCTAACTTCAATTTAGTTTGTGTGGGCTTTTTTTTTCCCCAGCATTTACTAAATGCTGTCAAGAAACTGGTCTTCTGATGGTGGTGAAGTGTCGGCAGGAGAACACAGCACTGAAGGACTGTCTGGTTGGCCAGTAAGTCACTCATGAGTTTTTGCTGGGTTTTTGTGCATGGCCTATGCTAATCTAGAAATGTTAACTATTCTGGAAAGGGTTGTGTAGGGTTATGGACTTGGATGTATTTTCTGAAAATGGTATCTTTGCTTTATTAAAACCGTGCTGGTCAGGACCCTAACTGACAAGATTTTATTTACCATATAGCTACAGAGACTCTCTTCTTGATTCACCTGGTGACAGATTTCAGCCCAGAGGACCTGTAGCCCTTTATTTGCTCTGGTGCATCACAGATGTGGGGATAGGGGTACGCAGTGAAGTTCCTTCATAATCTGTTAGTGAGACAGGACAAGTTTGTTTTCATTTTGCTTCTGATTTTTAAGACTTAAGTCTGTCTTGAAAGTGTCCTGTTGTTGTGAACAGCAGTAGTTGTAGCAGTGGGAAATTGTTAGATGTAAGAGAGATCAACTCAATGCCATGGTGGATTGAAACATCTCTTTTGGAAGTTGTAATTTACCCCAGTGCCATTAGGCTGAAGTGTTAGATTCCTGAATTTGCCAGGGTGAAGGGTGGGGATTTTTTGAGTTTGACTGGGGAAAAAGGAGGTTGGTTTGATTTTTGGTGTGTCCTGCTCCCTTAAACCAGCAATTAAGATTAAAAATAAATGCCTTTTAACTACTGACAGTTATTCTCAAGTATTTAGGAACTGATGAAAAAACATGTGCAGCCAGGCAAGAATTCAGGCCTAACTGCAGTCAGAACTTGCTGGAGTTACTCAGTTCTATTTGTCTGTACCGTCACCTTAAAAAAAAAAAACAAAAAACAAACAAAACAAAATGCTTCTGACAGAAAAGGTTTATAGTGTTTGAATAGTTATATTTTAAAAAAATATGGGAGAAATGAATTTAATGTAATGATCAAGGACCTATATATCAACTGTTCAAGACATAACACTTGAACCTATTCCCAGTAGTTACTTGGGTGCATAAAAAAAAAGTCAACTTCAGCAGCTTCCCATGATGAGGAGGGTAACTGCAAATGAATTCTTCAGCTGAACTTAAATACCTAATGTCTTTCCCTTTTTCTGCCTTTCCCCTTGATGGCTTCACTCCAGAGGCTTGAAAAGGATTATGCTTCAAGAGAGAACAGTATAATGACAGAGTACTTAGAGTTTACAAAGACAACTTTAACACTTAGGTACTTCATAAAAAAAAGTATTTTTCTGTTAAAGTCAGGCAAGTTTTCTTTGGGTGTGAAAAGAAGGTCAGTTATGAGTGGTACTCATGCAATATCTGTTCCATATTCCAAGAGAAAAACAACATATATTCTTTTGTCTTGTAGCTATTCTGATCCGTCATTCTATGAAGAATGCAAAGCAGAATATTTGAAGCAAAGAGAAGAATACAGAGCAACTGGAATTAAGAAGAAAAGACAGAAGCTTAATCCAAATGTATAATTAAAACTTAAAATGAACTTTTCAAATTTCATATGCAACTTGGATTTCACTTGATTTAAACAGACTTAAATCATCTGTACCCTTCTGTGTGGAGTTTAACTGAAATACACAAGATGAATGGAGAATAAAATAACATCTGAAATTAAGAATTAATTTTAAATTTTTTTGTAGTTGAAGATCTAGAGCGTGCTGTCACAGTTTGCAAGAGAAGTTGCAAAGGTGTGTTCCTCTATCTGGACTTGCGATTTTATTACCAGTGTACAATTTGGAGTTTACGATTCCAGAATGTCCATTTGGAGTTTAAAGCTTCTATCTAGTTACGTGAGCCAGGCTACATAAAAAACTTAAGGGTGAATAATTTAGATTGTATTAACTGATCACAGATTGGGTATACATTAAAGTTGGTCTCTTAGTCATCACCTGAAGCTGACTGTGTATGAAGATGCACTTGCTAGAAGAGGAGGGTGGCAAATGCAGAAGAGCTGCTCAGACTGGTGTGAATTACTCTCTTCATCAAAATGGTGTCGGATGAGAGCCTGGTAGTACTTGTGCCTGCACTGTGACACATTTTTAAGTCTACACTGTGACTCACTTTTAAGTCTACGCTGTCAGAAGGGATGGATGCCGTATGCTTGTGCACGGCCCGATTGACCATTTCAGCTCTAGATGAGGTAGTAATCTCATCCAGGCCTTCCTTGAGAACAGGGAATAAGATGCCATGCTTCAGGAGTGAGCAGTGACCACACTTGCAAAGTTATTCCAGGCAGAGGTGAGTAAACAACTAAACCAGGCACCTAAGATGCAGAACTCTGTAAACCAGAACTAAAATGCACTTAGTTCTCTTGCAGGAACTAAGTGTAAAGCAAGTGCCTAATTTAAAAAGAGCACATAAAGGATCTTTTTGTGTACTGATACTTGAAGCTGCTTAATTATAGAACTCTCAAATGCTTAAATGTCTTCACTAGAGCTACTAATATAAAGTTTTACAAACTATCTTGGAATATCCTCCAAGCATTCTGAAATAAAAATAAATTCTTTACAAGGAAAGGCTGCACTTAAAACTTGGTAACTTTAATGCCCTGATTAAAGAAAAAAACAATTTGAGGAAGGAATGGGATTTGATACTGTTCCATTAGAAGAGGCAACATTGTACTTGTTTATTTTAATACTGTTTCACCACACACACAGTATTCTTCTGAAGCTATTCAAGAAGGAAACTCAGACTGACGCATATATATAGAGGATTTCATGCTGCAGGTTAGTCATTGCCCTTTATTCTGTGCCTTTTACTGAGTAATCATTAATAAGGTTGCTTCTGCAGATTGGGTGGAGGACTGGGGAACACTTGCAAATGGGAAAGATGTGTAGCATTCTGCCTTGTTAGGCAAACTTAAGTGGCACTCAGCTCTAACCTTGAAATAGCTTATGTGGAACAGAGTCCTACACATGTTCTTGGCTTCTTAGCTCAAGCATTTTGGAAAAGAAAAATATTACCAATGAATCGTTTTGCTGTATGTATTTTTAAAAGGAGGAAATTTGAGGTAAAGGGTGAAATGTGTGACTGTTCTGTTATCCGACTATGAAAATCTGCTGTATTTTCAACCTCTGGAAAGGCAGCCTGGGTGTTTGTTAAGTGTTGGCAAAAGCCCTGCCGCAGAGGATTGGCGTGGGAGTGAGCATTCTCTTAGGGGCACTGCTGGGTGCTGCCAGTGGTGTGTGCCTGCACTGAGAGCTCACCTGGGTCATACTCAGCTATGACTCAGGTCTGAGTCAGACAACAGCACCAGCAGAAATTGTGTGCAGCAGGTGAGGGGGACCCCCAGTGCAGTGACCAGGATTGCAGGGGAGGAATGAATGCGTGGAATGGAAAAAAGCCCAGGTGAACCTGCAGGTATTGCTCCCCACCCTTTGATACAGGCTGTATGTGAACAACAGCCACAACTCACATCTGCACTGATCTGCACACCTGAAATTCCATGAACTGGATGGTGCTGTCAGCCATTTATTTCTCTTTTCCTACATCTGGATTATTGCAGCTCCTCTGTTTGCCCTAGGATGCACTCAGAGCAGGGATTGGCCCTTGGATCAGGCATCAGCTTCCTCTGTAATATACCCCTAGCCTTAATGTGATGTTCCCTAGTTTTGAATTCTTGGTTTCACACCTTTCATTTTGTTAGTATGTTGTGCATATCCTGTACTTGCATTTACATCTTTTATTTAAAGTTTAAATGAAAGAATGAATACCATGACATGACAAACTCATACCACTGAATTACTTTCGGTTTTGGTTTTGTCTCAGCTGCAAACTCTCCTTCCTACTCAGGTTAACTGGAGGCAGCCCTAGATTCTAAGCAATGTAAGGAAACACCAGTACTATTGGCAAAGTCTTCAGCTGTACTGCAGCAGGGAACTGGAAGTTGAGTATTTCTTAAAAACCACTTTTGTTTTGTCAGAAGTTACTTGTGACTGATGAGAGGGTACAACTGTGGAAGCCTGGCTTGTCTTAACCCCCTCATCCCCTCCACCTCCCAACTATACAAAACGTGGTAACTGCCTGTACTTACAGAGAGCAGCCAGCTCTTGGCGATGAGGCAGGGAGCTGTACAGATGTGCAGTACTTCATCTGGCCATCTCCTGCTAAGGGATTGCAACTCTAATTAATGGTCCCTAGATACTTTTCTTTTTTGGTAATTTTGAAATAAATTATTCTTACACATTATTATTATTCTGCATAGGAGTAAACAATTAGGAATAATTATGAATTATTCTACGTGTGTCTCCAGTGTTTTCAAGGTAATTTATCTATATAGAAAGGTGGCAGAAGTGTACAGGCAGGAACAGCCAAAGTCTGAAGCATGGCAATATCCCTCACCCATCATAGTTAATATTTGAGTAAAAGCATCTGACGTTTTCTAACATGACCTTCTAAAAAATGAAGGTGGCATTACCAAGTGTTTACCAGCCCAGTTTTAAGCCTGCCTGTTACAGCTTGTGCAGCTTCTGTAAAGTTGCAGGGCTTTCACTATGGCTGTATGATGATCCTGCACCCCTTGCTTGCCCCTTGTAATGGCAACCATGTGCTCAGCCAGCTTCAAACCCTCCCCTGGCAAGGCGCTGATCATTGCCATTGATGGAGTAAGGCCTTAAAGGTCAAAGGCTGAACACCCTTGCACAGCATCTGTCGCTGTTCCTGCAGCACAGGGCCTATCTGTCCTCTTCAGAATACTTGGCAAGCACCCAAGACACTCCCCATTTTTTACTGGAGGCTGCACTCTCTTGGTGTATTAAAGGTCTCTCCAAACTGCTGAGGGAAGCACGCTACACATAGAAGACCTGAGAGGAAGGAGGGAGAAGGTGCCATATACTTCCTTAAAA
This sequence comes from Corvus kubaryi, assembly GCF_017639235.1. NCBI lineage: Eukaryota > Metazoa > Chordata > Aves > Passeriformes > Corvidae > Corvus > Corvus kubaryi. Next base: position 19,170,740 of record NW_024581137.1, on the reverse strand, counting down.
GTTTGCCTTCACAGAGTGAAACGCAAACTCAGAAGGAAGATGAGGGGCAGTTTGTAAGGCACAGGGTTTTCAAAGGGGAGTGGAACAGCCGACCACTGCAGTCTGAGATATCACCCAGAGATTAACCTGCAAGCCAGAAACCCATTCTGCTCCACATTTAGTACAGCCATACTCCTCCTCAGGTAATTCCTGCAGGTAATTCCTGTGGCCTGTTTAGTCTGCTGATCAAAAAATGGTCAAATACATTTGGAATGTAAGTGTTCCCCCTAAATAAAATTCGGTTCAGTAACAGTAAACATCTGGGAGTTTCTTGCATGCTTCTCCGTAGATCAACCAACCATACTAAAACATGATGATCTTACCACTTTAATTACTGTATCTTAATGTTTGACTTGCCCTCTTCCATCTTAAAATACAATTAAATTCATTTTGCTGGACACTGATCTCGCAGGATGGTTTTTCTTTTAATGGTTCAACTGCAACTCAGTTAAAGTCAGCATTTACTGCTGATCATAAAAAAATAAAATGCTTTCCTACACTGTCTTGTGTTCATACAATTGCACATAGTAACATTGCTCTCCCTGAAGAAAGGGGCAAAAGTCTGACTTCTCAAGACCTCAAAAAATAATCCAAAAAACATTTCAAACCCCCACATGCCCTTTTTTATACTCAAACTACATAAAAAATCAGGGAAATACCTTACACCTCTGCAACCACTGTTCTTCACAGGGCCTGTCTGCAGATCAGAAGACAACACAGGTGTCAGTCAGGTACCAGAGCTCTTCACTCTTCCCTTACCAGGCCACAGCATCATTAAAGCTACAGGTGTCTCAGCACAGGAGTGTCAAAGTCTGCTGCAAGTTGGTTTTGGAAGAAAATTCAGTCTGTTTTATCCCACTAGTACAGTGTTCATGTGCTATGTACATGGCCCTGTGTTTTGTTACTTGGAGCAGGTATTGTTTTACTGTAACTCCACCATATGGTGCTCTTGTCTTTTTCCAGCTGTAAAAATTGGACAGTGCATCACAGCTAATTTGGGGCTTTGCTTTCTTCAATATGGCTAGTCCTCATGTGAGGAAAACTGATCAATTGTACACCACAAAACTGGCAGGGAAACTTTAAACGATCAGATTATAAAAATATTTAAAATTAACCAAACAGAGCAAGTTTACATATAAGTTATTAGACGGTTCATCCAACTCACCAAATACCTAAATACATATTCATCAGGTCAGGTGCCATATGCTCATTTAAATGTGCAGAGCAACAACCTCCTCCTGCTCCAAAAGCTGGCTTTCATTTCTGTTAAATGGAGTTAGTGCTTTCCTAAATTAAAAAATTCAGGAAATAGTGGGCTGGGGGAGGTTTTAAAATGTTCAATGTTTGCATTCAAGTTAAAATCTTCTTGGGGTCATTTAACATAATTATTTGAGAACTTTGGTCCTTACTATATGCAATTTTACAGTTTTATGTAACACATGCACACAAACACCAGAACCCTGTTACTACAGCTACTTCTGCATGTAATTTGCTGTCACTTTGATGAAAAGATTTCACTTCTGAAAATGGAAAAAGCACTGTAAGCCACTAGTGGCATGGATTTAAATGACTTTCCCATCTTCAGTCAAAATCTGATTGTAAGCTTCGGACCAACAGATGCTTCACCAGCCAGCGAGCTCCCAAGTGACTCCAAATCTGGAGAGTTCCTTTTCAAATGTTACAGCTTGGACATGGCAGTGAGTGATTGGATTGGAAATGCTGCCTGCAGCAAGCTCTCCAACATCAGTCCCTCTTCTCCCCAGTTAGCTGCAGTGCTCCTGAAGTCCCTCAGCAGACACTGCTGCTCCCTTCTCCAGCACGGGAAGAAGCACAGAATATAAACCAAGGGTCAAATGCAAAACCTGGAAATTCTCAGGCTCTATACAGAAAAGCTTAATTTTAATTTTGCACAGGACAGGCTGACTGGGAACCTTTTGACACAAGTAGTCAAAGCACCACAGCTTAAGGTAACTAAAGCCTTCAGGTTTCAACATCCAGGAGGATACTTTTCCCAGAATATGCTGAAGCAGGCTACAGCACATGGCTGATTTTTTTCCTTGAATCAAAGTGGATGAACCTCAAATCTAATTGCTTGTATTTGGAATAACATTTATACACAATAAAGGAATTAAAACTTCAGTAAAAAATTTTGTGCCAAATACGGAAAGGAGATTTGTTAGTGAAGCCAATTTCAAACAAAAATAAATTTATTTAATATCTTACACAGTAGAATTCCTTCATTGCACAAATCATGTTAATGCCTGTTGGATATTACATTCCTTAATAAAAAACCTCTGTAATGTTGAGGTGGGGAACCCCAAAAGTAAGCTACATTAGAACTAGGTACCATATAGCTTATGCAGCCACATGAAATGTTTTCTTTGTTATTACATAGGTAGTTGGTTCTATCAGCTAACACCTAGTGACTTGGATTTGTTTTATGCATATTGGATTTTGTTCTATTACTTTCCAAGAGATTGTACTCCCCTGAGTCAGCTGTGTTCATTGGTCAGAAAAAATTCCAGGATCTGACACCATTTCCATTAATCACAGACAAGCCAGTATACGTGAGCAAGATAATAGAAAGATAAAAACAATATCTGGTGAATGGGAAACATTATTTATGTATGCTGTTTGTACTATAGGAGAAGATACCTGGAAGGCATTTTTTTGCCTTTGATAGACAAAGCGAAAGATGGGCTCTGTCTGAAGTACTTACTGTGCAGGGAAGAGTGTCTGGAACCACACAGGTCACGTAGCACCCTTGTAACACTTCTACAGCCCACCATTACTATGGCTGTGCTACAGTCAAAGCTTCCCCATGTATTTGCAAGCAATCTTAAGATAATTTGCTACTAAACAGCTGTGAAATTAATGTTTATTACTTTGATGCTAAGCTGGATCTGTGAAGCTGGATACTTCACCCACCCACACATCTGTAAATGGAATATTCAGTATTAAGTATCTTCCCACCCATTACAAGTTAGGTATCGTGGATCTAAAATACAAAGCATTTTTCTTCAACTTTTTGAGCAGTCAAGACATTTCACTTCACTCTGTTGTATTAAGCCAGATACAAAGCAGAGAATTTTACAAAAAAAAAAAAAAAAAAAAAAAGCATAAATTATATGTGTCTAGAAACAGTTCACAGCCTTAAGAGGGAAAAAAAAAAAGAAAAAGTAGTGCCTAGACACCCATAATCTATAAAGCAGATAGTTGGAATTCTAGTAGCTCTGGTTCTCAATGGCATACTAAAGACACTACAAAAATACTTCTTTTTGTATATCAACAATGCAACAACACCAAGTCTAATTAAATTAAGGCTTTGTTTCTTTAACAAAAGAAAAGTTAGGAGCCTTCACCACCACACAAATAGAGAGTCAGAGTTGTGGTGCTGTGCAAAGGAGGCACAGTATGGAAAACTGCACTCTGAGCAGGCTGGGTATGTGACAGCACCACCGTGCAGTTTCATCAGCTTCCTTCAGCAGGAACTGAGGGAAACCAGCTGAACCTCCAGGATTCACAGTGTTCAGCAGCCATTACTTATGGTCCTTCACAATTCACAATCAAGCTCCAAACGGGGCAATCTAAACAGGATTGCCTAGGGGAGAATTTTGTCTTGTCACTCTCTCATATAAATCAAGGTTGAAAAAAAATTTATAAAAAAATTCTCACCTTTCTTGGTTAAAAATTACAGAAAAATGCATTTCCAAACCAGAGGAATCAAAGCTAATTGAAAGGAAGAAGAAGAGAGAATCCAATTCTTCGTATTATGTCTTATTCTGAAAAAGAACACTGTCAAAATAAAAGCTCAGAGCTGGTACAAGTTCTAACACTGGATACCAAGTATTTTCTTGGTAACATACAAATAGCAAACAAATACAGAATTGGATTATTTTGTTTTATTCCACAAACTCACTTTTCAGTGTAACCTTTTGCAAATGTATGTCATTTGCAGTACAAGACTATCTACTCCCCATGTGAGATTTCTTTGTATTTACATAATACCAGCACAGCTTTAACGTCAAGGAACTTGCTCCTGATTTACAGCAGAGGAAGACTAGGCTTTCTGATTTGGAACTAGAATCAAAAATAAAGAACATTTCAAGCAATTTGTTTTCTCTCCTTAAAAGTTCAAGCATTAAGGTGCCTATTCAGAATCACTCCAAAAATGCCTCAATTCATTCAAAAAATTGTTAACTCTTGTGCAGACAGTTTTGATTACACTGATCCAGGTAATCTGCTGGACAGTTTAACAAAGTTGGATTATTTTTCATTTCCCAAAACATATTCTCATTGGGCTTTGGAGGACTTGGGAATACCCAGGAATTATCTTCCAGAGAGCTCTTTCCATAAGAATGGTGTTCCTGAAACATTTTGCCATCAGCTGGAATTGGTCTCTCATCTGTCCATGCTTGTAGGATCACCCTTTCTGATGGGACATGGGCATCTCTCAGCAGAGGGGGAGACACAGCGTTGCCAAGGGCTTTATCATTTTGTGAGAGGTTTTTATAAACTACCCCAGATGTCAAATTCAGCTTTGAAATGTTCAAGTCAACACATTGCACTGGTGCAGTAGAGGCAGCTGAAGGAAGAAGATAGAAAAAGGTTTTAAAATTACATTATCTAATGCATTTTTCATGTACTCCAAATGTACTACAGTCTAGCAGGGATGTTAAACACAGTTTCTTCAAGCCACAAGTTTCCAGACCATATTCAGTAACTACTTGAAAGCTACAAACAAATACTACCCTCACCAGACTCAAGATGAACCCGAAATCCTGAAATCACAGTGTCTAAAATATACCCAACTCCAAGGATATCTCCCAACTCCCATTTCAACATAGATAAACTGATGGATCTTTCTGACCAGACTGGAAGGAATGCTGAAACAGAGACCATTTTCACATGCTTGGAGAAACCAGCCAGGTGCAGAACAGTGAATGCTGCTTCCTACTCTACCAATTAATTTAACAAGTTGTGTTTTCGTGCCACCCAGAACCTGAATTCTCGCTGTCCATGAGCAGTAAAAGGGAAACACATGGTGTTCACAGGTTCTCTGTGCTCCACTATTGTCTGACTTCCAAAAGTAAAGCAAGAGACTGCACTGTTCAGCCATCTGAAATTGCAAGGGAGTTTTAAACTGTTAGGAAGGAGGAGATTTTGAAACAGAACAGCATCTACCTGAAATGGAAGAGCTGTACCTTCCACACACATCTGAACAGATTGCCAAATACAAGCAGGTAATTTTGTTTTGTAGTGATAATGTACATAAACATGTAATGAGAGTAGATTAATGCTTCCTGCAGTTAAACTCACATCTTACATAGAGTTTTCTAGAGGAGCTGTTATCTTGAGCGTGAATTGCAATTTTTAACTTTAGTTCTTACGGGACAGAAAAACAAGCTGGTCTCTTGGTCAAAGAATACAACTTCTGTTTGTCACAATAAATTAAAATTCGTGGATGGCAGCCAAAACCATTTTCCAATAGCATGGGCATCATGTCTGAAAGACATGCTAAGGCACTGGATTTGGCCTCTTTGTGCTGGCAGATGTAAAAAGCAATTTGAGGCCTACAGACCTTTGGAAGTTCAAGAAAAATTGAATCCACTGAAAATAGATTGAAAATGTACAAAAGAAAACCAAACCAAAAAGACACCCCCTGCCGCCTCCCCCAAAAAATCCCCAAAACCAAACCAAAAAAACAACCACCCCACAGACACACACATTTGTGGAAAATGCCTCCATACATAACAGATAAGTAGAATTCACATGTTAACTGATACTGTTCATGTCCCACACAGAATAATGAACACGTGTTCTGCAGACTTAATGCACCTCTACCAACGGCAGCTGGTTTGTAGATGCTAAAACAGCCAGTACTACCGGTATAGGAAGTGGAAGGTTTCAGTCAATTCTACTCATATTTTACATAAATCAAGATTAGTCTATAAATATAAGCACAGATGTATCTGTACTGCATTCATAAGTGTGGCTGATGACCACCATCAGACCTGACCACTCTCACATACTTCTGAAAAATTACTGAAAAAAGTCTACAGATGAAAAGGCCTTGTTTCCTGACCAATCAAGAATACCTTCTATGGCTGTGGACAAACAACTGCATAAGAACTGTAGAAAGTGAGACTCCTCACCAAGGAGAAGAGAAAAATCAATAGTTGTGTAGTGGCAAGACAGGTAACTCCATATTAAAAATAAGGACATAAGACACTATATGATCACATCAAACTGTGGCAGATTTAAGATTATTTAGACTCATTCAGTTCCCAGTGTCTCTGCTGAAGTTATTTGAAAAACAGATTTTAGGACTTTAGAAACACAGACTCACCTGGTAACAATATGGCCAAGTCTACAAAATGTGTTGATAGTTTGTATCAGCCAAGTACCACAGACAAAGTGATCATTAGTCACTGCTGACCACAAAAGCAGGGACTGCTGGGGGGGTGAATCCTGTCATTACCTCACTGAGCTGTTTAGAAACAAAATGTCTTGAGCTGGTAATGGACAGGGACATCAGAGACTGTGACCAGTACACTGTAACCAAGTTCCCTGTCTTCCACTGGTATTTTGAGCACAGTAAAGACCACAATTGAAGGGAGCAGAAAGCAAAGGAAATCAACTCTTTACCACTGTTTGACTGATAGTCTAGCATTTGGCTTGAGAGAAACAAATGTGTGGAACAGAAGAACTGTCTGATGAACTGCTCACAGAAATTTTAAATATTTCATGTGAAAAAGATCTAACCCTTAAAATTATTTAAGGCAGTTTTGCTTCCCCAGTATTCTAACATTCAGAAAATGTCACACTGTGTAGCATTTTGCTAGAAAAGGCAACTTTTCTGAACACAACATAAAGAAATACAGAACCATAAGGGAATTTCAGTCTTTTAAAGTCTGATTTTAAAATGTTGCCAATTTAATACTTCATATATTCTGTACTGGGAAAATAAGACTGCATTTGCAAAAAGATTTTTTCCCCCCTCATATGAAGTAGTTGTGGTAAAAGGTCAAATACGAGTAAACTTAACACCTCAGCCTTGTGCACATAAGCAACACTTGACTGAGAAAAAAGCCACAAGGGGAACAGAATACAGTACTGAAGAAAAAACACATCAGCAACACCTTTATGTGTGAAGTTGACCAGTATGAGACAGAAGCAAAAGCAGAAAATGGGTAAGCTGGAACCATAGTACAGTCTAGCTGATCAACTTCAATTGATGAGATTCTGATGAGATATGATAGCTAGTTTATTTTTAAAATGCTACAGCTTGAATCAAGGGTTTGTGTTTGTAAGGTCTGTTACTGCAAACACTGACTTGCCTTTCTTGGCTCCTGTTGGGTTTCTTTTCAGTTTTCGTAGGACCTCAGCTTGCTTGTCAGCCACTACACGCAAATTAGACATTTCTCTCTTCAGGTCCCAATATGTTTGTTGCACACTTCAAAACAAAAATTTATTACAAGTTAAATATTGCTGCCTCTAAAGCAGCCTATTAACATGCTTGTCAAGTGTTAACTGTTAATAAATTGTTCTTGCCTGACACACATTGCAAATTTCGTTAGAGTACCATAACTCTAATGGGCTAAACAGTACTGAGAATTACCTTAAACGATGGACCTCTGAATATTTTATTTAATTCTTACCTATTACAATATACAATGCATTATATATTGACATACTAGGTAAGAATAATAATTTCAACTTTCCAAAGGAAAGAAATACGAAGCATACTTTTCCATTTCAGTATCTGAAACTAATCTTCCAATAAAATTAGTTATCTCAAAGGAATACCTTAAATAAAGTGACACCAAGGTTATAAAAGAGGAAGAGTTGTAACCCTGAATACCTTTCAATAAATGACCACACACCCCAACAGATATTATAAGCCTAATAATATTGGCTGATTGTAATTTTAAATAATCAAAAAACAGTATTTACACCATCCACTGAATTCAGACTAAATACCCAAGACCCAAACTGAGTATAAACACAGAGTCCAAACTAAAATATAAAACATACTGTTTCATATTCAAGTCATCCAATTTAATGTTAATACACTGCCTTATCAGACAGTGTAAAAAACAGTGATCCAAACCATTCTCTAAGACAGCATAATGAGAAACATATTTAGCAACAGCAGCACTGCTCCAATACTGATGTTTCAGGTTTATAACTGGTAAGAAAATTAAGAACAAAAAAAAAAAGAGAGAAGTCAGCATTACCATATGTTTCTTGGTAACATTTCTAGCAGGCTCACCAGCTATCACATTTATGTTGATTAATAATTAACTTAGTGTTAAAAGACATAAGGATGTAGTTACTTCAACTTAAACATGAAATCAATGATTTAATGCTTTTTTAATGCTTAACATTCTACCAAAACATTTATTGAGGACAAATATAGTGGATGAGAGTTTCCAGAATATATTCTTCCTTACTACGTTCACCTAAAAGGCATTTATTTGATAACAGCTCAATATCTCAAGCTATTGAGATGAGTAAGAATTAATAAGCTTTTTAACTGTATGTAATGCTATCCTCCTAAAATAGCCATATAGGATCACTCCTGCATGAAATATATCAAGCACAGATGTGTTCCAAATCACTCTGAGAAGCAGCTATTATGCAAGTCAATGCTAAGACAGTTCCCTTAAAACAAAGAAATAAAAATTCTATGGACAGAAATACTTCCCCAGAATACAAACATCCAGATTCATAAACCTCTGTTGAAGAGCAGAGGAAGCTGATATTTTAATAGATAATGGATTAAGTGTCAGCAATTCTCACAGATAGAAAGTTAAAATTTTCAGAATTGATATTTCAAGTTCAGCTAAACCTGTGGCCTTTGTACTGCAGTCTCCTTTGGGCTCTTTGAACTCTTAAGACATGACAACTTAATTTTAAAGTTAATGTGGCAACCCTACCTCATTAATTCTCGTGTTTTGGTCTAAAAAATAAGATCAAAAACTTCAGTTATGTCAAATCAGAACTGTCCAATATTTAACACAGAAGTGGTAAATATAAGGACAGCTCAGTGTCTGCCACCAGCCAGAAGGGAAGTGCTTGGATGAATTTTTTAAAGTGCATTTAGCACTTTTACAAGCATCTTGCAAAGGGCTGCAGGTACCAGAATTCCACTTAAATTACATGCAACAGATTTTAATTGTTTTTGTGAATACTGACCTAGAATCCCATTGCAAAGCCTAATTTTCAAGGAATTTGTAATTGAAAGCTAAGGATTCCCTGTGCTTGGAGGTTTATCCTATACTGCCTTCTAACATGCAATATGAACTTCCACCATGACAGCCCATCTAAATCTACAGCAAATTAGATTTGCACACTGAGAAAGTCAGATTTGCAGGCTGCTCACAAATATGAAATAACTACTTTCCAAAAAGTTAGCTATGTGCAAGTGCCTCCATTTCCCATAAAAAGCAGGATTGCTTGCTACAACAAATGTTTCTCATAGTACGTTTTTCAAGTGTTTTTTCCAAAGATTTTTGGATAGGCTTACTATTTATTACACATTCACTATTTATATTACAATAAACACCATACTGTACATATGCTATTTTAGATGGCTGCCACCTGAGCACCGCTTTGTGGAATAAATCTGCTCTGATCAATGATCATTTGATCAAGTGATCAGTTTGATCAGAGCAGTGATCAAACAATCAAAGACATCACTGCTGAGTCTTGAGAGAACACCTTTTATCAGGCGTCTAAGACTGACTGCAAAGTTCCAGGAGAAAGCACAGGAATAAGTATCCAGTCGAGGTGAAAGGACCAAGTGTGATTTGTGTGTAGGGTGTGCATTATTATAATCACTGCACCAGGGAATATACGAAGGGAAGGATCTGTGTGTTCTCTTTCAGTGGCTGATCTCCCTTCCCGTCTCTTCAACGCCCAAGGAAGCGCCAAGGCGCGCTGCACTAAAGCCTGGCATTGTGAAGGGCCGCTCTTCCCCCTGGTGGAAGATGGTGTAAGTGCTCCACCAGGCATTACTGGCTGTACGAGACACAGCGCTTCATTTCCACAAGATCTGGGGAACTCCCATGCATCCATGAACAGCTCTTTTCCATCAAGAATTGTCAGATGTAGATACCTTCTAATACAGCACGCACAGTCAAGGCGGGGTAATATCGGAGTTTATATCGTAAGCATAATTATTATTTGAATGGGTGCAAAATGAGAAAAAATGCTTTCTGGTATTTTAGCATTTTTCTGGACAATTGCTATTTCTTTTTGAATAGGCCACACAATGTCTCTCCAATATTAAAAAAAAGTCCTCTAGTAGGAACATTACTGCACCACACTAACAAAGAATGTATGTTCCAGCACTAAGCAAGGGATTTGCAAACACAGAAATCTCTCCATACACAGAATGAAGATATTCCAGAGCCAGCTTGAGACTTGAAACTTTATCTACCACCTCCTCCAGTCAACTAATTATTAAAAAATCTTATTTTTAAATCCAAGTTAATTAAATTTTCATCTTCTGTACAACAATCTGGAGATACAAATGTTCATTATCATCATCCCAAACTACAAACATGACAAAAAAATTTACAATGACCTTGCTAAATAAGTATACCTAGACTTGGAAATAAATTATGTAACTTGAAATAACACACCTAAAGAGTCTGCAAGAATAATTTACTTGTTCAAATAACTGTCCCTCAGTAAACAGAAAATATTTCATACCTCGGGATGTCTTGCCTTTGAAGGTGGTCTCCATGTAATACATTTTCCTCTTGAGCCTGGTCCTGCGTAACAGAATGAAGGGAAGACAGAGACTGAATGAACATGATTTCAGATCTCCTACCTTGAAAAATGGCAGTGAAACTCCCAAGTTCCCCAATACTGAAATTCACAAGTAAAGTAGTCTTCATTTGTGTTAGCTGCAGTGGGTTTCAAAGGGGAAATAAAGACTTCTACTAAGAATTTCCACTTAAAAATGCTTAAACTACCTACTTATACGAAGGCATTGCTCAGCCACCTCCATACTCTTTTTTTAAAACAGCTGAACTCTCAGAATTTGAGATTGATTACTTTTTTAAATGGACATCAAAAGTCTTGAGTCTCAATTTTTGCTTTTTAAACAGTCTTTTTTTTTGGTTCTTTCCCTATCACAGTATATAAAGATCTTTAAATTAAAGCAAACTGTTCCAGTATAGATTTACTTCCACAGGTTACTTTTATGACAGAACATAATTTATCCCTTCAGTCTGAAAGACTACTTTAAAACTGCACATACAGGCAGCCTCACTGAATTTACCAGGGCTATTTAACAAATCAAACATTGGGCTCACTTTGTTAGTCTTATTCCTATTAGACTGTCATTTGTGATGAGCTCCCTCCCTGTCATATCCCTTATTTTCTTTTGCAAAAATGTTTTCATTATTTTCATTATTACTTATTTCCATTACATGTTAGCTAAACTAACTAATGTAATGAAAATAAGTAATAATGAAAATACCAGCTGAGTTGAAATAATGCTGATTTGTCATTGCCCTTTGATCACACTTGACTGTATTTCACCTGACGGATTTTTTTTCCTCCTGAACTTTCTCACCATCCCCCATCAAAGATTCAAATTCATAGTTAAAAAAAAAGTTGCACTGTATTACCCCACATTTGAAAATGTGCGCTTTTTATTTCCTATATTAAGCAGTTACCAGGACCAAGAAGAAATTATATTAAAGACCAACAAAAAAACAACAAAAAAAAGCCTAACAAAAACCCCCAAAACAAAACAAAAAGCTGTTCCCTGTATTTGTTCTGTGCAACAAAAGCTGCTGGCATAAACACTATTTAAACAGTGTCACGTGTAGTGTTTCTTACAACTGCTATTTTAGTCTGTTCTCTCTGACATCATTCACTCTCACAATATAATCTGCAATCCTCATTTATTTATGCAGCCGTTACTCTGTTCTAGAGTTACCCAAAGACACCAGAACTCCACAAGTTACAGCAAGCCTTCAGATTTTACAAGTTATTGAAAGCACCTGAAAGAGTTCCAGACACAAGTGAACCAACCAACAGTAGGGGAAGTTAACTAAACACCTCAAGTGCTTTATCCCCACCTAGTGGAAAAAATGCAGACTCACTCAAATGTGGTGTGACTCAAGATTACATAATCATCATTATTAATGACCATAAGGAATCTGCCTCCTCAAACAATCACATTTAAATGTTTTACATTCACTGTGTAACTTCAATGTGACTGCAGAGTCCTAGAGACTGGCACTGTACATTTCATCAAAGGTAAGATGGGAAGCAGTAAGAATGCAATAGACAATAACCTACTGCTTTTTGTTACTGTTACCTTAATTTTCTTTCTGAGATCCTGACAACATCCAGGCTACAAAATGTGTCCCTCAAAACAGCAATCTGCCACATAAATGGCAGGGAAGGCTGCCAAAAGAGGTACTTTCCTGACAAGCTTCATGCAACTACCCTAAAGAAAAGCGTTGGACCTCCATAAACAAAGTTCATGACATCTTTTAACGTTAACATCACATTGTTGCTTTAAAAAAAAAAAAAAAAAATAGAGACTAGCTTTTGCCCAAACTTTCTTAGTAGCCCAGCTTATATAGAACACTTCAGTGGCTACTTATAAGAAATCAAAAAGCTTTATTTACTGTTGTTATATGGGTAATGACTGGGAAATCTCACCTAATCATAGAATATCTCAAGTTGGAAGGGACTCCTGAGGATTAAGTTCAACTCCCTGCTCATTGCAGGACTGCCTCAAACTAAACTTTGTAATTAAGAGCATCACCCAGACACTTAGTAAACAGGCTTGATGCCAGGAACACTTCCCTGAGGAGCCTGTTCCTATTTCCAAGGAAAATGACAGTCTATAAAAATATTTAAGGTCAATTTTACCAAGATACTGCTCTTTCACTCAATTGTATACTTCCTGTTTTTGTTAACGCTTGATTTTGATTGATCATGGGATTTAAAATAAACCATTAATACAAAAATTCCTTAAAAATTAAGGTACCTTCTGCTTGGAATTTTGCAACTCCTTCCTGAGACTGTTGCACTCTTCCTTGAGTTTTTCTAGATCCTGTTCCAGACTATGCACTTTTAGGTCACTGTTCAGCTTCTCTAATTCCCAGTTAGCCTGAGTACAACTCAGACTTTTCATCACTGTAAAGAAGACAAGCAAGACAATCAGATTGCAATCTCAGTCCAAGGAATGTAACTCAAAATGCAAGACTCTCCTCAACCAGCCCATGCCCTACAGAAACATCATATTCTGAAGAAACTGGAGTCTATGGCAACAGGGAACTGTAACACTGGTAGAGCTGCTGGCAGAGGTGGTCTATTTTCTGGGTTTAAATCATGAAGCCCTACTTTCTAGGAATGCACTGGAGACTTGACACAGGGAAAGAGGAAGTACCAGCATAAAAAGGCATTGGAAATAGAAAAGTCAGTTCATGGCAAAGACACATCATATATGCCAACTTGCATACTTCTTACATGCTTTGAAAACATGAGCCTTTTTGCCCTCAGATTTGTATTGTTACATAATTTACCATTAAGTTTTCCCCAAGTTTAATATCAAGAAGTTCCAAACAGAACAACAAAAGATACAATCAAAACAAGAAGGGAAAGCATGAAAGTTACACAAATCTTACTAGACCGAAGCAATTCACACGGTAACCTGATGCTACCATCAGATCAGTAGCACACTAGTGAGACAGCAAGACAAGAAAGAACATGAAAGGAAGAAAACTCACAAGTCTTCAACTTGTGGGTACACTTATTTCCGGATTTAATAGTTTAGACAAGCTTAAGTTACACTGATTCTTTTTTTTTAAACAAGGTACTCAGAGTCCACTTATGAGTAAAACTGCGTTACAAATAAGGATTGAAATCACCACATTTTCAGAGCTCTCCTTATAGACTCTGTAATTTTTACCTCCTTAAACCATGAGGTGCTCAACAGTGATACACTAGCACTACCTGCAGTTTGTTCTAGGTTTAAACATTTGTGCAATTGAAGTAGTGCATTACATGCTTAAGGTCCTCTTGGAAAGTAATCCAATTCAAGCACAGCCATACTTACAAGTGCCTTTCAAATGACTGCACTTGTACAGACTCTGAAGTCAGTCCATTTCTCTAACTTTATACAGATGGCATTTTTTTGTTCTCTACTCTTGTAACTAAATTAATCAAGGGTTTTTTTTCTTCCATGGTGTTTTGTTTTACACATCTATTACATACGGAGCATTCTTTACAACTGCAGTAACAGAAGCTGGATTTGGGCTTTTGGAATTGCCAGGATATACTGTTTCTTTCTCCTTCCTCTTTTCACCAGGCTCTCTACAACCAGCATCTTTCTATCTTTTCTCATTTCCCAGCTGTCTGACTGTTGGCGACTGCAGCTATTGCTATACAACATCCTCTTGTATTTGTCAAATCCCAACAGCAAAATAGACAAAGCAATATACTGGACCTCTGCAGGTACCAGAGGAAGTGAGATTGACTGAATGATCTTTATACTTGAACAAGCCCCTGCCCTGCTTTGAGGAAAAGGTGGTGGTGGGATCCAGAGATGTACATGACACAGCCTATAAACTGTCAGGTGGTGCCCATTTCTCAAATTAGTATATCACCTACAGTGGAAGAACACAACAGCCTCAGATCTTTACCACGAAGCTCAATTATGATTACCTAACATGCACATCACCATTCACAAGAATGAAGACAAGTTCAAAGTAGTCACTGCTGTTCATGCCTCTCTTACCTTGCCCCCTATATAGGGTTAAGCCTCTTCATGTCCAAAGATCACAATGTAACCACTAGGGCTCCTAAATGTACCATAAGATGAAGTCACCAAATGCATACCTTGCTGAGTTTCCACTTCAGTTCTCAGTTGTAACAGCTCTATTTCTTTAGACTGCAACTGTTCGTTCAAGTTTTTCAAGGATTCTGCACTTTCTTTCGCCTATTTTCAAAAGGGAAAAACCCAACCCAAAATAAGGGGTGAAGCATTTTTCTATCATGTGTGACAATTCAGTATTTTAGAACAAAAACAACAGCAAAAAAAATTGCTTTGACTTTTTTTAGCATTATTCTAGCCCAGTACTAAAATTGAAGTACTTACAGGAACTATTGTCATGTACTTTAAAAGAGTGATAAAACCAACATCACAGATCTTTAGTATATAAAATTCATTCCACAGTAAACATGTACTAACTATGCAGTACTGATAAAGCATGCATTGAAGTCATTACTTAAGAGGGCACACCATTTTTTCCAGTTTGCTTTTCAGATGATCTCGGTCGATGCAGGCCTCTCGATAGGCTTGGTAGGCCTTATTGACTTGTTCCCGCCCAACTGAGCTGCACTCCTCTTCCAGCTGGGAGCCAAGCACCTGAACGTTTAACACACAGGAGAAATTATAATTTTTGTATGTTATGCTGAGAACTGCAACATCTTAAAAAGGCAATGGTACAGCCTGCAATATTAATCTAGCAGCTTTTCCTTTTTTTCCCAGTTTAGATAATAAACTAATCAAATACACTGATATGGGCCTAAGTTTTTTACCAAAGTGCAACAAAGGCTGTCTACAAATTTTGAAATCTCTAACAATATTTAATGCTCATTAATTTATAGAATCATAGAGTGGTTTGAGTTGGAAGAAGATATTTAAAAGCTCATCTAGTCCAACCCCCCTGCCATGGACAGGGACGCTTTCCAGTGGACTGCTATGAGTTCATTCCTATGAGTACTTAAAACCACTCATAAGTCATGATTACTCACACTGATAATCCCTTAATCATATTTTTTCCAGGCTCTGAAAAAATGTAAACTGCTTTTTGAAAAAGGAGTTTTAAGCAAGTAAATACACAACATATAGAAAGTTCAAAGGAAAACAAACATAATTTCTTAAATGCCTCATAATGTAAATAAAGATTTTTTCAGTGTATTTATGTAAGAAAAGCCAAAGCAGAATTATTTTACAAATAACTATTAACTTTCAGATCACCACCATCTCACTGCCTGCTATGGCAAAAGACAAGCTAGGCAGAGTAAGCACTACCAACTGGATTGCTAGAAAAAAGGGGAACAGAGTTAAAATATATTCAGTGTTTTTAGTAAGACAGAAAGAAAAGAAGTCTTACATCAAATTACACCCATTCATATAAAAAGTTATTGCTTTAATTATTGCATTTTCCTTTTTATTCTTTTTATCCTGCACACTTCCTTTAAACACATTCAGTGTACCACTTGTAGATATTCACAATAGATTTGCACATATTTTCTTAAAAATAAGGAGTCACACAAAAAAATTACTAAAACAAAGCATTGACACTCATATATCTACCTTAAAAATCTCCTCTTAAGTGTTTGCTTGAAAGTATGGGAAAACAAGCCACAAAGATAGGAAGCTCCTGCCCTTTGCTTTTTTGTATTGACTCTCAAAGTACATGGATGACCTTTTAAGTTTTGTCCTTTATATTTTTCTGGGAACTTTCCATGCATGTTGAAATTGAAAACTCCAAAGGGCTAACTCCCCATATATTTTTTAAGCATACAGGTACATTAGCTATTAACAAAGACTGAAAGTCAGTAAGAGTCTGGGCCTTCTCAATACCCCTCCCTCATAGAAATATTTTTACGGTATTCACATACCAAAATGTTTTCTCTACAGAAAACAGAGTATGGTCTTCAAGAGAATTAAGCTGAACCAGGACAAACCAAAAGACACAAAGCAAAAGGAATTGTCAAGGTCAAATCCTGTTTATTGTGATTTTGAGTAACCACATAGAAGATGTTACACTCAGCATGGTTCAGAGAATATTAAGTCTAAAGCTCTATTCCTATTCCCAACATCCCCCCAGACCTTTTATAAAGAAAGTCCTGAGATAGTTTTGCTTTTTGAGAAAAAGTCAATCTTATCTTCACCAAGAATTCCTGAGTGTTTCAAAGCTGTGCCAAGTGTGACTCAAGTTCTTCACTCCAATGCCACAAAATAGTACACATTTGGAAAGGTTTTAAGAGTCAGTAGCACACAGTTAGGAGTAATTCCTAAAAAGTGTCTCAGCTCTAACACCAGGATCTTTCTTTGTATCTTATACAAGAAGGCAATCTATCAAAGTCAAGAACTTCTGCAGTACACAGACACTCGGTACTGGAAAATGAATATATGTTTAATGACAGCATTCCTTACTTGGAGAGAAAAACCCGTGCCCTGGTCGATTTTTAGCTTTAATGAACTTTACTAGTTCATGGCCATGAGAAACTGCCTATAAAACAAATTCCAAGATTCATTTGCATCAAAAGTCAGCCAGCCATCATCTCTGTCAAGCATTGCAACTTCGTGTTTCACTCTTGAGGCTGTGGTTAGCTAGCTGGATAGGTCTCAGCAACCAGTTTTTCCTTAGCATTTTGGTATGCTGAGCCCAAGAGAGTCTTTTGATAAACAGTTCCTGGATTCTGATAATGTACAAGCTTTGCACCTCACTGTTCAACAATACTGTGTCACATGTGCCCAAGCTAATAAACACCATAAAGAGGCACCCAAACTACAGTGACAAATTCTATGCAGCTACACATCTGTCTGAATCAAAGCCACTGTCTTTGCATTGCATCATATACATGCCCAGTGAGAATCAAAAATCCCAGTATGACACAACTACACTACCAGAGGAACAAAATGCATTTCACTTAAACAAATAAAACGATTTACAAAAACTTTTTAATACGGAAATTATTTTAAATGTGTATTTTGAATCCTTAACCTTCTCTGCCATCCAGCCAGGAGCAAAAAAGAAACTGCTACCAGAAACTGGTACATCAACTATTTTCTTACCTTCTCTTCTAAAATTCTCACTTTTTTTTTTAGGAAGGAGTTCTCCTTCTCTGTCTCCTTTAGTCGTTTCTTGATATCTTCATAGGCAGTGACAAGTGCAAAGTGTGAGGCAACAGACTCATCTCCACTATACGATGGAACAGGAACATCGCTGTCTCTCTTGTGAGCATTGTCTGCTTTTTCATGGTTCAAAATACAGATGTCATCCTCTACCAACTCCTCCATGACAGCTGTTGAAAAGACAGATATAAGTGCTAAGTTTTCACAAAGACAAATTCATCAAGAGTCTGAAAACCTTCCAAAATAATACTGCAGGGTGTTTCTGCCTAAGTATGACAAGACAAGACTGAAAAATCAGGAAGTATCTTAATACTGGAGAAAAATCTCAAAATCCATTTTACATTGAAAATACACCATTTAGAAAAGACATGTTTCACTGTATAAAAATATTTTGAGTGCCTATCAGATTTATGAACCCTCAAATTCATTTTTATTAAGTTTTAACACCAGCGTAGAATTTGGCTGGTACCAACCATCTGAACTCCAAAGGAATATTAATATTGTATCAGAATTTTTGCAAGCCAGCACTGAGCAGTAAAAGAGAGTATAGTTCCAGCAAATCAACTAACTACTGTGGTTCCTGAGCACAAGTGCCAACGTTCCTTCATTTCTGAACGCAAACACTTACATTTTTCCCAAGCTTTAAAATGAAATCTTAAAGTACACTTGCATTTATCCTTAAAGAGCTACATGAGTAGCTATTCTTTCCTTGGTCACTGTAGAAAATCTCCTTCTGAACAACAATTACAGTAATTTTTTGACTGAAAATATGATGAGAATGAAAACATGCTCAGTAACATGACTTGCCTCAATATGCGTGGAGAAAACTGACAATAATCCAACCATTAGTAAAGTGTCACTCTATACCAGGCAGTTCCACCTGAGTGACAAATCCAAAGTAAATGTTACACTGATTTTTTGTTATAACCTACATCATTTAGGCACAGCAAAATATTAAATAAAAAAATACCATCTTAAAGAAGTATTTATGTATTTTCTTGAGCACCAGGTCTCAAGGGAAAACCCCCAGAAGCATTTTCCTTAGAGTTACTAGTTACCAGAAACAAGTTTTGGGGTTTTATTTAGAAACAAGACTTAACCCCCAAAACTCAAAACCAACCAACCAGAAAAAGAAACATCTCATTTCGTTATGAACATCAAGATTCCTTGCATTTCTATGCAATACTAAGGAATGCTACACAGTGCCGGATAATACTGGCCCCCTTTAAACAAACTACTGATGTGGCTTCTACGAAAAGCAGACTTTTATTTTTTCCCCTTCAACAAATCCTTAGGTTCCTGATGATTACCTAATGAACCAACAGAAATGCTGGAATCAAAGACCTGACCATAATGAAGACAGTTTTTTGTACTGCAGGAAAAACTTCAACAGAAAACCAACTTGATCGGCAGAACTTTACAGGAAAGGCCGGCATTAGTGCAGAAAAAATCCATGGCCACAATTGCTTCTTCTACTGTGTATTTGCTATTTGAATTCAAACTAGACTTCCATTTGTTTATAGATTATAAGAAGAAAAGGCCTAGAGCTTGTACATATGGTTAAATTTCTCTCACCATGCTGGAAAGCTTACAGAGTACAGCTACTGCTGAACAATGGTGCTGTTATCGCATTTGTCTCAATTTGCTCCAAGCCTGTTAGACAACATGATAAAAAACTGTGACAGCTCATTTGTACTAATAAGACACCAGTGGAGTTTCAACAGGGAAAAAAAAAAAGAGAACACTACAAACCAAAGCTGAACTTGTTTTAATGGTTATGTTCAGAAGGTGAATAGTTGCCTTGTACATTGTTTGATGCATTCTGACAAAAAAAGTAGCCTAAGCTTCCCTTGATTGTTGTTCTGCCTTGAATATTCTGTGATTTCTGTGATATTTAAGTAGAAAGAGCCCTGCAAAAAAGGTTCACTTCCTTTTCATTGTAAGAACGGTATCGCTCCATGCACAAGGTGACCTTGACCAAAAGCACCACATCATTCAAACTGCATTAACTGACTGAAGGAATTGCTCATTTTGTCTTCCAAGATGAGCATAACATACCAGCTTATCCTCCCCCATTTCACCAAAGGCCCTGCAAGTCTTGTCACCCATCTCATCAAATTCCCAAGAGCTTGCCCTCTCAAGGCAACACCTCTTCTCTGAACACTTGACTCAAATGTTGTTAAAGAAGTGTCACAGCTTATCATTATCTCTCGAAGAAAGCAGCAGATTTCTGACCTTGTACATAAAATAGATCTTTGTCCCCATGCTTTCCTATAGCTCCTAAAGTGAGCATCATACGTTCCCTATTTCTTGCACACATCACTTCTACCAGGAGATGGCAATATGGGAAAACAGGAGACAACATCAGAAGACCATATTTATTCTGCATTTTGTTAACTAAAAGTGCCTTTATGAGCTTCCAAGAGAGAAACTTACCTTCCAAATAAAACTCAGCATACACAAATACTATTTTATAAATTCAAATACACACCTAACCTGCACCTGCTAATGTTAGTTACTCTAACATTTTTTACTAGAAAGATGTGATTTAGTTTATAGGATTATTCAACTCGGGTTTTCTGATGCTGCTCTCTAAGTAATCTAATAATCTGGAGATTATTTAGAAGAGAAACATGTAAGTCCACATAATTCAAAGGGACTTTGCATGCTTTTCTAAATTTCTACACCCAAGGTAACAGTTCAGAAAATTCAATATACACGGTTTTGACTAACTGTATTGCATACTAAGTAATGACAAGCTGCCATTGAACAGTTCAACATCAGCAGTACTATAAAGGCCATGGTGAAATGCACAGCTCACAAAGCTTTTTTTTGCTGTCAGGATAGACAGAAACCCTTAGTATAGAAAAAGGTGATATGTAAGAAATCCCTGACTACAGCTGTAGTCTTTAATTTCACTCAAGGACAGGAATCAAAATTTAGATTCTCCAGTATTATATTGCTCATTTAAAAAATATGAACTGAGAGCAACAATCAAAGAAGTGTTTTGGTTATTACACAAGTTACAACTCCTCGAATCTGGCAGAATGCCAGAAGGGCTTGCAGGATGGTTCACCAAGTGCAGCCACAGAGTTCTGCCCTGTTTTAATCTGTTTGACTTCTCCTAATTCAAAGCCACACTTTGCAGTATGCACTGCTGCAAATCCCCCGGAGCTGTCACTCTGAAGAACCTGAGTGAATTTTGACCTCTCTGGAGCTGCAATTCATGAAATAATTTGTCCTATAGTAACCAGTTGAAGTGAAAGATTTCTCACTAAAATATCTGCAGTAATATACTGACAAGTTAATGTCTATGAATACAATTTATGTCCATCTTGGCCTCCTTAAGGCAAGCTTTACAATCCCATTTAGCACACATCCCATCCCAAGAAAGGTCTCCCTAATACTTTTTACTCCTTTTACTTCAGCACAGTAGTTAAATACTTTGCCTGTGATAAATGTATTGCATTTATGCTTTAGAATGATCTGCACACAAAACAGCCTGCTTAAAAGGACTTTAATGTTCATGTCCAAAAATAAATGCATTAAATGAGTACCAGTAGTACAGTTTGTATTAAATAACTAATGTTTAAAAGCAAACAAACAACCCAACCTGAATACACTGCTGACAGGACACAGTATTAAGTTCTAGCAGGACTAATTATGTTCCCTGTTTATAAATATACGAGTTTGAAGAGGTGGCACCACTTAAGTTTTCTTTCACAGAATGTAAAGAAAATAAGAGTTTACAAGAACCACTTCTATTGCTCAACACAGGTTACAGAACAGCTTTGATTTAATACAATAAATATCTTGAGAAAAAGAATGTTTTCCCATATCTTACTGATGCTTGGCAGAAACATACTTTTTCTCTTCATAGAGCTTTATGAATACTAATCATTAACACCATGGGAGGCAGTTAAATATAAAACACATTCTACATACAAGGAACATGGGATGCAGAGGCTCTAATAGCAAACAGACCACTGCACAAACAGACCTCTGTAGTTTGAAATGCTAATCTTGTTCTTGCATCAGAAGGAGAGATAGTAAAAGCAGGATTACATTTAATTTGTGCCAGTATGAAGCAGAATCCCATTTTGGCCTAACTGTTGATTTGAAAGAGAACAAAACAGTTTTCAAAATATTTCCAAATGTCAAATGCAAATAATTTCAAGATGGTTGTTTTCCTGTCTACCTTCCAGACTCGAGGGGTTTGACTTCATAATGGTAGTATGAATAGTTTCCAGCTGTTAATAACAACAGCATAATTTTTGTACTGATTTATCTTGCCTGACATAGAAGGGTATACATATATGCACACTGACATTAAAAAATCCCTTTAAATTCAAGAAGTGCCTTTGAACTACAGGAATCCTGAGTGAGCATGTTGCAGCCCTCACCTTAATTTCAGAAAAGCTGTACTGAATTTTTTTTCTTTTTTTAAAAGACACTTCAGCACAGCAAGGAATAATACAGAATTCCTGCAGCCAGCATCAAAAACTCCACACAGTACTTGGAGCATATGACATATGTTAAAACAAGCAAGACTTCCAGTCTCTTTAAGCATCCATCACTTTGCATCTCTCCTTCAGAAATCTTAGGCTGTCTTTGATTCCAGTTGTGAACAGATTGTTCTACAGAGACAGGCATCACTTTTTACACATACTTGCTCCATTTTTAAAGAAAAAAAATTTCACACACACACACATACACATCTCAGTAGCTGCTACTTTGGCTGCTGCTCATCCTTCCGCATGGACAAAGTCCACAGGCCCAGTGCACTTCCAGAGAGTCCCTGCACACAGGGGCACACCCCGGCCACGTACTTGGTGCTCTTTCACAAACACGTCAGTGCAGGAGCTGCATCCGACCTCCAGAGCACTTTCGTTTTGTTGCCTTCAGGAAATGGAAAGTCACTGTCTCCCAGCTCACACACCAGATCACTGTAGCCCATCTATCCTGAACATCTGGGAAAGCTACAGAAGGCAAGCAAAATCTCCTTAGGTACAACACGCAATTTTTTTCTATCCCAAGGTTTTTACAATAAATAATCTACTCTCACAAGAACTAGGAAAGCAATAAAAAGCCCATTTTATGACAACAGTGCTTGATAAATTTTACTTTCTCTGAACAGTGCCAGACTACAGTATCTCCACTGCTAATTTGCAAACCTTATGCATCCTCAATGGACCGCATTGAACCTGCCTTTCTGTGGATGCTACCACAATAATCACTTTCCCTGACAACTACCTGAAAAGGGGGAAAATAACCCAGAAGTAGGAGTCAGTAAAATATTATCTTTTCAGCATCATATAATCCTGTTTATTAAATTATTACATTTAATGTTGAAACTAATTAGGAGCAGTACTGTCAAAGAAACGTAAGTAGGAGCAAGATGGCTTTTGGCTGTTAAACATTTCTAGCACCAAATGTAAGTATCTTAAAAGGTTACTGAAAACCCCTTATTTTGGTGTTTATTCCTTCCCAGTTCAAAAGGTTTATAAAGAATAACTATTTCCAAAAGTTTAGAGGATTTGTTTTGGATTTTTTTTTCATATCTCATTTTGCGAGCCAAACAGCAGGTCCTACCTCCCAGTCGTAAGTTTCCTTCTATTCAATTAAACTGCCAGATTAATTAACATTCAATAAGTTCACAAGTTCAGTGAAAAGCCTTATGTAATTGCATTAACTTTTAATTCAACTGGAAATGTGCCTCACCTGTTACAGCTACTGGAAGGAAAATGAGTCTTACCAATGGTCCTTGGTCGTCCTGCAACTCACCAACACAAGATCTGCAGGCTTCCAAGACACAACTGGACAGGGTGTCAGCAAATCTCATCCAGGCTCCCCTTTTACAAAAAAGGTTGGACCAGATGATCTTCCCAGGTCCTTCTCAACTTAGGCTGTCTTCTAAAATTCTGTACTCAGATTTATATTGCAATATTTCAGACAAACCTGGTATTTGAACATAAGTTCCACTTAGCAGCTTCTAAGTGGATGACTTTGAATCTTCAAGCCACTTATGCTTCACTTACCCTCTCAAATTTAATTTCTTCTCCCCAAATGTCCTGTCAAATTTTAGTTGCATCTACGATTTCATACACTAAGAATTCCACATAAAAACATTGTAGAATCATGTAAATTAGTTAATTAATGCAATTATAGTATAAACATTTAGCAAAAACATAAGACTGATTCCAAAGTGAACAATGGATAATACACACAGGTATGGAGTCTCCTTCAGCAGAACTCCCCCCTGACTCCTACCAAGCTGGTTCCTATCCTGACCCTTGTGTTAATCCTATCATCACCATCTTAGCAAACTGGATCTCATTATCACTGTTTTATTCAATATGGACTGTCAGACGACTTCTGTCTAGAAAATCCCTGTGAAAGAATGAAAACATATATCAAAAGGTAAACCCACATTGCATTTTATCATGTTTCCTTCTACATGTTCTTTTTTTCTTCAAATTCTGTTCTAAAGAAGCCAGATATGGATAACACGTGAGTGACATGGGAGCTTCCATATTCCTAAGTGGGCAACCCACACTGAACATTTTATAGTCATAGTGCACAATCTCCATTTCAATGCATCTATTGAAATAATACAAACAAATGTTACTGGATTTGCAACTCTATGCAAACTCTATGATTTTCCAATGCTGTGAGATGAAATTATTCTATTTCTCTGCCCTGAGTACACTAAGTACAGTTCGTTCATATATTTGACTGATAATTTTCACACTTTCTTCACCTTTTGAGTGTCACATAGAGATACACTGAAAACCAAAGTAGCATACTTGCTGAAATTTAGGCAATCTTAAAACTGTCTCTAATTTATTACCCATTTTTGCTGCACAAAGATGTCACTTCACCCTCTTTGCTCTTTTGAAAAACTTTTTACTATTTAATTTTCATTGTAAAGCATAACATAGCTAGTACTCGGGCAATGGTCACCTCACACTTTTCTAAACTGCAAACGCAGCAAACAAGGTTCTGAAAAATTACCAACTTTAGCATAAAAAAATGTTTTTTGGGGGTGAGGAGGTGGCTAAACCCTTCTTATAATCTGATCTAGAGTTCAATCAACCAGTGTTTTCTGCCTTCTGACTTCACTGACAGTTTAGATGAAAAAACTGTGCTTAAAATTTGAGGCAATATCATCTACTTAAGTTATTGGGCAATTACCTGAAACACTTCTAACAATAGTCCTATTAATAAACAGGAATTATTCAAAGAACAAAAAGTAGTCATAATCTTAGATTTCTTTTGGTTTCTACAGTAATTCTAGTAGAATTGCTAAGGTTCTTAAATAGATGTGAGCACAGATAACTTGGATTATTAGCAGCAGCAGAATCTGATCATACACCACTATCCAGGAAATTACATGTTTCCCATAGTCCATAACAACATTTCCCAGAAAAATGTCTCAGAAGAGAAACTGATGTTTGGAGCCCAGAGCAGACTTAACTGTCCTGACAATAATTCTCCCCTACCTCCTCTTTTTCCAGAGTCTGCTTCCAGCACACTGACTTTACTGCATACACACAGTGTAAGACAGTGGGAAAATTAAAAGATTCCTTAAGAAACAAAAAGCTCCTAAAAGCACTCACTGGAACAGCTGACACACACTCTCACTTCTAAGTTGCTAGGGGACCAATTTATTTAAGGAGATATAGGTATTCTCCCTACCAGGTGAAACAGCAGGTTTTAAATATGTAATTTCTTAAAAGCTGAAAGCACCACTAGTGATGCTCATCTAAATGTTCATCTGCACTCCCTTCTTCCAAACTAACATGGCCTGCAGGACCTGTATTCCTGTCTGCTCCAATATGCCATCATGTTTCTGTTTTCACCCCCATAGTCCTACTTTATTCATTTCATTTGCCAGATTCCCCCTGTACCAAGGCACAAACTGCAGCTCCAAGAGGCCACCCAGTTTTTCAGCTTGATTAGGGGCAGCTTTGTAACTAGTCTGACAACCTGCCTGAGGCCCAACCCCAGTTTGGTAGCGGTACCTGTAAGCCTTGCTCACCGCCCTCCCACGGGATGACCCCCTTATTCCGGCCAAGTGTGACTGGGTAAGACAGGCAGGGACACGGCACAAGACCGACAGCCTGCTCCTTCTGAAACTCAGGAAGTTCCACTTCAACATGAGGAAGAACTTTATACGAGAGAGGCAGAGCACTGGAACAGGCTGACCAGGGAGGGCGTGGAGTCTCCCTCTCTGGAGTCATTCAAAGCCCACCTGCACGCGTTCCTGCATCACCTGTAACCTGCTCGAGGTGACCCTGTCGTGGTAGCGGGACTGGATGATCTCCCTTCCAATCCTAACAATTCTGGGATTCTACGAGGATCACTCTATGTTAAGAAGAGAAGCTAAAGACTCTTTACCCACGGAGAGCCGCTCCTCTTCCACGGGGCACGAAGCTCCCTAGCACCCCGGGAGAGCCCCCCCGTTCCCCTCCGCGCCAGGACCAACCTGTCCGGGCCCCGCTCGGCCGGGCGGGTCAGCGGCGGGCGCTCAGCTCGGCGGGGAGGCAGCGCCGCCCCTCGCGGTCTCCGCTCGGGCCCCCTCGGGCGCCCATCGCCCCCGCCGGCCCGGCCGCGGCTTCGGCCTTCGCCACCGCAGGGAATTCCCGGGGCTCGGCACCGCCCCCGCCGCCTCCGAGGAAGTCAACAAACGCCGCTCTCGGTCCCCGCCAACGGGCGCGCCCCACTCCCGGAAGGAGAGAGGCGGCGCCGCCGCCTGACCGGGAAGGGAGGAGGGAGGGCGGACTGAAAATCCCGGCGTGCAAGCGGGCCGACGCTGGCCGAGCCGAGCACCACGGGAAGCGCGGCCGAGGGCTGGCTCCGCCCGGCCGTAGATGGGGCTGCTGCCGCCCCCAGCGGCCTGGAAGCTGCTCAAGGTCGGCGTTCCCACTTGTAACCATCTCACAGCATCACAGGACTGTTAGTGATGGAAGGGACCTCTAGAGATCGTCCAGGCCAAGCCCCCCTGCCAAGACAGGGTCACCTCGAACAGGTGCTACATTCGCGCGTCCAGGTGGATTTGGAATGCCTTCAGAGAGGGAGGCTCCACGACCTCCCTGGTCAGCCTGTTCCAGTGCTCCGCCCCGTCAGTGTAAAAAAGTCCTTCCCCACGTTGAGATGAAACTTACTGTGTTTTAGTTTATGGCCATGGCTCCCTGTCCTGTCTCTGGGCACCACCAGAAAGACTCTGGCACCATCCTCTTGGCACCCACATTTAAGATATTTATATGCACTAATGAGATCCCTCTCAGTTGTCTCTTCTCTAGACTAAACAGGCCCAGCTCCCACAGTCTCTGCTTTTAAGAGAAGTGTTCCAGACCCCTGATCATCTCTCCAGTAGCTCCTTGTCTTTCTTGTAGTGAGGATCCCAGAACTGGGCACGGCACTCCACTCTCCTCTGACAAGGGTACAGATATGCTCCCTGTCAGCGCCCCGCCCACTCTTCCAGCACCACTGGGCGTCGCCACAACGAGGCAGCAACTAAAACCCCACTTTTCTCCCTTTCCTGAGGCTCATTGCACTCCCTGCCATCATTCAAAGTAAGACTTTAGCAAAGCAATAAAGATCAGGGACTTTTAGTGGGAGCTGCCCCCAGCTTGCTCCAAGTACTCCTCAGCAAAGGAGCCCATCCAATTCACATACTCCAAACTATTTCCAGCTTCTTGAGAAGTTACACCTGCACACAGCTGAAGAGCTAGTGAGACATGGTGTAACATTTTACATCATTTTACATTCATACTCTTTTAAAAAATTTTTCTCCCCCACAAGCCAGAGGTAGAGGTGAAAGGCAGTGGATACTCTACTGCTGCAGTGGGGTGAAAGATCATCGCATGTAACCTCATCTGCCAAAATCACAGCTTTTGTTCCTCAGCCAAGGTCGAAACGAAGCAAGAATAAATCTAAATTGCAGATCAGGACCTCTGTTACAGGGGATAAAAGCAAGCTGATTCAACAAGTCTAATGTAGATCTACAGGGGAGAGCAGCTGTGCTGTTCAAGACTAATTTAAAACTAACAGGAGTTTCCTTTCCGGCTAAAAAAACAAGCAGTTTGCTTTTATGTTCTGAGAGTTCTTCAGCCAAGTCCCAAAAGGCTTTTGGCAACTGTGCCACAAAGTCAGCTGGAGCAAGGGAAGTGTACTAATGTGCCAAACTGATCTATATATGGAAAAATGCTGCAATATTGTGTACTCCTTAAATACTAAAAGACCAAATGGAAACAGGACCCCTGCTGTGGGTAGGGAATTGTTATTTGGACAAGAATCTAATTTAAAAACCAAAACCACAAGTTCTCTATTAATCATGCACACAGACCTCAAAACAACTTTCTACAAAGTTTGTAGCATACTACCATTACTAAGATTTTCACCAGAAGTTTATGTTACATGTAAACTGCTTTTTATTTTATGAGCCAAAGTAGTACAATGCTGTTTTCCACTGTATTTCTTCCCAAGAGCAGTGCCCTTCAGCTGAAGGGCAAAAAAATACTATTTCCAAGTTAACACCTCAATGTAACAGTTTATATGACATGGATGCAAACGTGTTTGCATGTTACTAAGTTACAGAACAGAGGTCTTACTACATAAATTAACATTGATTTGAAATAGGGCCGTTATGAAATCCAGAAGGAAAGAACATAAGGATTTGGGCTATCAAATATGCCCACTATTTTTGTGGATAGCATCCACAGACTAATTATCACATTTATTTTTAATCATGTAATCTTTTTCCCATTAAAATACACAGTTGGCATTCTATCTACAGAACAGTTAAACAAAAAATAGTCCCAAACAATGGCCAGTATTGTAAAACCTGGTGCTACACATTTAAAACCAGCTTAAAGACAGTCATATTAAAATTAATGTCAGAATTTTCCCATAGTAGAGGGTCTGGTTTTGTTTGTCTTTTTCTTTGAAATGTTGAATATTTAGGTGGACAACAGTTCATCATGTCAGTTATCTTTCCAGAAGGAAACAGATACTTTGATTTCTGAAGAGATAAAAATGAATTTATTATCATCCCATTTGTACAGAAAGTACTAGAAGAGGGTATGGATTAAAAAGCTAATTAGAAAGTGTAAAAACATACACAGTACAGCTGCATATGGGCATGCATTGTTCTGTTGAACAACTATGGAATAAAAAAAAAAATGTATTGAAACATACCATTAGATTGACAGATTTCTCCTGCAACCATCATGTTGCTACACAGCTGTTTATAAGCTGTCCAGCCCAGAGCTTGGAAGCAACCAAGAATTATCATCTAATTAGCAAGACATTTCCCTGTACTTCAGTTTGACATCCTAATCCCAGTACATGTTAAGCGTACAAAGGAAATATATTGCCAGGCACAAGCATAAGGCCTGCAGAACCAGAATACCAGACTTCTAAAGCAGAACAAGAAAACCCCACCAAAACCAAATCCCAGCTCTTTTCAAACTTTTGCAAATAATTCACCACAACAGATGGCCACAAGGATGTGTGCCAAAATATCCGGTGTCAAAAGGTGTGTCTTTAACTGAGACAAGTAACATTTCAGTACTAAATACATTCCGGTTTCATGGCCCATCAGAAAGGTGTGTTACCTAATTCCATTGTTTGCTTTTCAGATTTATGAGAAGACTATGTTTTACTACAAAAGAGAAAACTTTAAAATTCTATCATGAAAAAAGTCCACTGATCAGCAATTAAAGATCATTGTTTAGTATAAGTAATATTAAATGTCACCTGATCAGACTTTCATCTAGAAAATTGTAAATAGAAGATAAAATATTCAGAAATGTTAAGGCTCCAGATGAGAGTGTGAACCCTGGCAGTGTTCAAAGACAGGGTGGATAAAGCCTTGAGCAACCCAGTCTAGTGGGAGGTGTTCCTGCACATGGCATGGGGGGGTTGGGACTAGAAGATCTTTAAGGTCCATTCCAACCCCTTAACATCCTATGATGATTCTATGACAGTTAAATAACTCTGATGAATTAGAAGTATATGCCTAGAACAGCTTACTCCCTGTACTCTGTTGAATTCTCTTGACTATTTCTATTATGTGTGATTTAAATAAGTATAATTAGAATGATACTAAATTCTTATTGCATATAATTAGAACAGAATGAACTTGATATAAAAATCAGCATTCTATGAACCACACTACATTAGATTTCACTTTGGCAGATGTAAAGGCTGTGTTAAACACATCTATTTATGCAGCGCAAGTCCTTGCAAATACAAAAATAAGTCATAGTGGCTTTCTTCAGATTCCTTTCTGTGCTTGACATTGTACAGAAGCAATACAAAGATCACAAAACCTGTCCTGCTCAAAGATAATGCCTTAGCAGTCTTTATACTGTCTTTGCAATCCTGCACCAGTCAAGGTAGGACATAAAGCTGCATTTCAGTAAAAATTTGGAGTACCAAATAATACATGCAATTAAAATCCTTGTTGTGTATTTCTCTAGACTGCTGATAAAGCATGAGTAACATTTAAAATAACTCTGCTCCAGCACAAACCAGCACAGTCTGTTAAAGGTCAGTAGCTAGCAGTAGAGGTAGAAAAAAAGTGAAAAAAACCCCACAAACAAACCAGGCCCAAAACACTTTACAGTGTGATTTCTGAAGGGCATTGTCTATGGATTTATAACAAATCAGCCCTTTATTAGACATGAAAAGAAAAAAAAAGCCATGCAGTAACATGTGCTATGCAAGATCATGGGAACAATGCATGCCTTGCCAAAACTACTACACTTTGTAGAGATGACTAGACTGGTATTTTTTAATCTGTCTATCTTGACAGATACAGACCATACTGGAAGGTAAATCTCCATGTTTTTGGTGACTCTGGCAGGCAGCTGGAACTTGTTCTGTCCCGGCTATTGTTACAGGGCCTCTTTAGGAAGGCTATGAAAGGAAGGATTTTGTCAGGAAAATCCACAAACGCCAGAGGTTTATGTCCAAAGAGGAGACAGAGGAATCCTGCAACTTTATTCGAATAAAGGGAGAGAGTCCACTGGGCCACACGCCTGCAGGGTGTTCTCTCTCGAGGTTTTGGAGGGCGCAGCCTCCTTTTATCCTGAACTCCGGGCCGCATGTTGCCGTCTTCCTTTCCCCAGTGGCTGAGGTACTAGGAAGGTACAGCCTTCCTGGACTGCCTACCCCATATCTCCCCCTTGAACCTACTATTTTATTCCAAAATTCAAAAGTTCGGGCTTGTGCAGACCCACTTGTTTGTTTCAGGAGCCAAGTTGTCAGGGCTCTGCAACAAGCCTGCTGAGTTTGTAGAGACATTAAGACCCATTTCAAAGACTTAAACGACTATACCTTCACCCATCAAATTGTAAAGACATTAGCTTTCCTCTCAATTTGGTAACACAAAAGGAAAAAAAAAAAAAAGACAGGCCTCTCTTGGGGAAATTATATAGGATCTGTTTATACTTCATTACTTTATTAGGATTCTTGTTAACAATTAAAATGCAGAATCATAACTGGGTAATTTTATGACTGGCAAAGAGCAAGTGAAGACTAAGAAAAGAAAAGCAAAGCCCACCTTTATTTTCTTAGCAAAAGTAGTACATTTTCCTTAATTAATTCTGGGGTGTTTTCAGTCCCCTAAGAAAACTGTGACTAAAAATCCCCACACAGGGTCAGTCCTGTTTGAGGGACAGGTGTGGGTGACACTTCCAGTGAACCAAATGCTTTATGACCACTACTGGGGATGAACATATTTCTTTTGAACCTTACAGCATATAAATTATCCCTATTCCAGTAGCAAATGACCTTGCAGAAAATTTTCTAAAGGTTTAGTTAAAAAGGATTTGAGGAAGAGCTGTAAAGCTGGTTTTCACCAGGCAGGGCTGGCTGACTCGGGTGCCAGTGGATCCTGTGCTGGAAAAGGTTATGAAGACATGTTTCTGACTAAGAATTGTCTTACCCAGCTGCCAGCAAAGAAGATGAAGCTCCAAATTAAAGATCTGACAAGCTCCGAGACTGCTGCTCGGATAGACAGCCGGGTCCTGTCCCCTCACACCCGGCGCTCCCGCAGCGTTTTTCCTCGCATCCCTGCCTGCCCCCGCCACCGGACGGGCGCTGCCTGACGGGCTCAGCGAGCAGCTGAGGAAATGCCCGCAGGGTGCGGAGCAGCGGCTGAGGCCCCGCGTCGGGAGCGGAGGAGCGGGGATCACAGCGGCGCTGCCCAGCCCCGTTGTCCCGGCCGCGGCTCCTGGCGGGAAGCGCCGTCGGGCGGGCGGGGGGCGCTGCTGCTGCACCCCTTCCCCTCAGCGCGGGCTGCGCCCAGCGGCGGCGGGCCCGGCTCGTCCCCGGGCTCCCTGTCCGGCAGCGCGGGGAGCAGGGCCGGTGATGCAGGTCAGTGATGCCCGCTTCGCCCCTCAGCAGGGCGGCCCGACGGCTCCGGCCGCGGACAGGGCGGGCGGCGACGCCGCGGTTCCCCCTCCTCCCCTCGCTTCAGGTGCCCGCGAATGCTCGGGTGCGGCTTTCCGTGAGGTGATGGGCGCTGCAGGAATACCGCAGATACCGCGCCCGCTCCGGCTCGCTCTAAGAGCAGCAGCTCTGAAAGCAGAGCAGCCCCGGCCGGGCAGGCAGAAAGAGGCCGGGTCTGACCGTCAGCCGGTCCCGGGGCCGCCCCGGGCGCCCTCCCCGCCCTGAGGGCTCGTCGTGAAAACCTCCCTTCATTCCCCTCATCCAGAACCGTAACAGGTTGAAGGAAGAAGTGGTTGAACATAGGAGCTTAGTGGCTGGGGTTGGGAGTTTTTTGGATTTTTTTTCTTTTTCTTTTTCTTTTTTTTTTAAACTAACGGTTAGCAGGCTCCTCAGTAGATCTGAAGAATATTTTTAAATCACAATAGATGTATGTATGTTCCTTGAGCCTAATGCTGCTGCCTTGGAACCCAGCTTAACGGAAATGGTGAATCCTTGGAAAGAACAGATGCTTTGGCAGATGAAAAAAATTAAGTTCCTAATAAGGAAGAAAGTACTTTAAAGAGGCTAAAAATATAAAATACTGAAGATTCAGCTTTCATCATCATCTATAGCTTAAGGAGTAGGGGTGTTTTTTGATTGACAAAATCAGTGTCAAAGCTTTTACTGAATTCAGCTGAGCTAAATTTCTCTCGCTGTCCCTTTAATGCTGTCCCCAAAATCCCCTAGATTTTGAAATACTAAATTGTTTTGTGCATTAAAATCGAACATCTCTTGCTTGTGCTTAACCAAATATTATTTTTAGTTATTCCTACTTTGTCCCTTCTCTACTTTGAAGTTTAAAACAAAATATTAGGTCATTATTGCATTTGGTAAACTTGACTAACTTTTCTTTCTTTCGAGCTAAGACACATCTATCGGGTTTGTTCTGTGTATCAAATGAAAGAGCTGTCTGTTTGAAGGTTTGTGCAATTTTACAAATGTCTGGAAAACTCTTGGAAGTTCTATTTCGACTTTTGTGTGATGTTGTCAGAAGGTATATATGTGTTTGAATGAGAAAAGAAACAGAAAGGTCTGTCCAGAACTAATTTGGTGGTAAACACCATGCTTTGGTGTGGTCACTCTTTTTTTATAAAGGAAACTCTGTTCTGAAAGAAAATGTTGTCAACAAAATGCATAAACTCTGAGGCACTACTGCATTGGCATTCCAAATATGGCATTTTATTTCCATAAACTTTTATCACAGCTTTTACAGAAATAGGTTTTGGATTGGAAAGGAATCAGGGATGGGGGAATGAAGCTTAGAGTATGACCAGTCTTTTGTTACTGGCTTAGTATGGCATCAAGCTGATTAAGCATTTCTTTTTTTAGTTGGCAATTAGTTCATTTTACTTTTTCTTACCTGTTTCTTGTGTGCATTTAG
The DNA here is from genome assembly GCF_017639235.1 of Corvus kubaryi. Taxonomy (NCBI): domain Eukaryota; kingdom Metazoa; phylum Chordata; class Aves; order Passeriformes; family Corvidae; genus Corvus; species Corvus kubaryi. Next base: position 19,136,907 of record NW_024581137.1, on the reverse strand, counting down.
TTTTATTCTGCAGCACAACTAGGATGTGGCATAAATGGGCAAGATGAAACACACTCAGATAATGTTAGTATGATAAAGAAAACATAAAACTATTACTAATATACAATTCATAAGCTGAATAAATAATACTTTTATTATCAAGCTAGTTGTTGTCTCTGGGTTAATTTGTCTGTCAAATGTCTCCTAAATTAAAGCTGTGTCTGTCTGCTCTTTCTTTCAAGGATTACAGCAGAAGAAGGTGGTAAGAGCTAACAATACCCTCAGAACATTCTAGTATGCTGTGACAGCTTTCTGTAGCAAATTGTTATTTGTCTGATTCCACAGTCAGAATTCTAATGGATGTTTTCTTTCCTTGTGAAATGCTTTTACTGTTTTGTATAACTCTTGGTTTTAATTACCGTTTAGGTTGATGACTTAGGGTTGTGTAGCATCTTCTGTCATCTTATTCATAACCCTTCTTTTAGTAAGCCTTTACATTGTATGAATGTTGTTGTCATTTCCAGTAACAGACTGTTAAAATGTCAAAATATAAGGCAGAGAAATGTTCAGGACTTGTAGCTCTCTGAAGACATTAAATTATCTGGATTCATAAACTACTGTGTCCTGCTCCATAGGCACTGCCTTCACTTGTGGAAGTAGCTGGTGCCTAATGTTTTGTTACTGTCTAGCAGTTGTATTCAGGGTACCTGAGCCAGAGACATCTGTTGTCTGTCAGGGCAGTGTGTTCTGGTACCATTTCAGCTGAGCAAAGGGAACCGGTCTAGAGCACACTGAACTTGTTCTTGCTAGTTGCAACAAGTTTGAACTTCCATATGCCAGTATGATAAAACCAGTTAAAATTCCATTACTCTTTCCTGACTAAGCTTTTGGATTTTATTTCAGTGTTAATCCCAAACTGCTCATTGCTTGGTTATGAGTATTTAGAATTGGAAATTTAGCTACTTTTTTTAGCTAAATGTCTTCAGAACTTGCTCAAATGCAGGCTTCCCTGCTGTTTGGCTGTTTCTTTATTGATTTCTTGTGAAATCTTAGTGAAACACAGTAAGTAAGCAAAGGGAAAGGAGAAGAATTTGTAGGGTTTATTTTGTGGTTTTGTTTATTTGATTTTCTTTTTTTTTCTTTTTTTGGGGGGAGGGGAGGAAGAGTTGTTTTGTGGGGAAGTAGGCTGTAGGCAGGAAATGTTTGTATCCCTTATTCATGGAAGTTATTAAAGGGTACTGTGATAAATAGATGATTTGGTACTATAAAAAGAAGGAGTGAGTAATTTTCTGCTGAGATAGTTACATTAATTAGAGACTGGCTTAATAAGCCTCCAGTTCAGTGATACACACTGTAAATGCTTTGTATTCTCTAGTCTTCCCTAACCAATGAAACTCTTTCAACAGCTTCAATATTTTAAGTATCTTAGTTGAGTTCAAGAAAATTGTCACTTTTCATCTTGGGAAAACTGAGTGACTCTTTTGGGGCCTTCCGATGATAACAAAAACCTTGTCCTACTGCAAAGGTATAGATATCTTTCATGAACACGAAGGTCCTTTGGCATAATTTTCCACCTCTGTTTTCTACCAAGTAAATACTGGTGAACCAGTCGAGTTCCAAGGCTGCACTTTCAAAGCCATACGTTGGTAAGTGTGATGTGAAAAGAAATGTGGAGAGATGTCCAGTCCAGTCTGCTCCTTGATGGGTCTGCAGAATGTTCTAGAAGGCCAAGAAAGAGAATTCATTTTGTTAATTTTGGAGGAATAATCACAATTCAGGATAGACTAATGTACTTCCCAGAAAAGCATTTTCCTGGGGGCTTTTCCATCTTTTTTGAACCATGAGAAGAAAGGGAGTTGTAAATAGGTATATTGTACTGAAGGCAGACTCCATGGTCTTGGAGTCTTGGTCTATCTTCTTCCTCTATTTTTTTCTGCTGGGCTTTTGTTTGGGAATGCATTTAGGGATGTCTTTCCTGATCATCTGGAATGTATCTGACAGAAAAAGAAAAGACTCTGGATCACGCATGTCATCCAGACATCAAAATATACTGTGATTTTTTAATTATTTTTTTATTTCTTTTTCTTTCATGCACATACCAACGATGTCATATTCTGCAGTTAAAACACTTAAACCAGTCCCAGGTTCAAGTTGTGACTACTGTGCTCCCTGATCACTGCACTGACCTTGTAATTTAGGCAAGGGTCGTTGCTGTCATACTTGATCTCATTATCAAAGCAATTAATTTTTTAAGAAGACTCTCTTCCTCCCTTTGTGCAATATTCTGATTTGACTAAGTTAAAATTAAAAATGTTTTAAGGTATAATCATGCTTCTGTGATAAAAGAAAAGAGACCTGGTTTTGTAAACTAAAAAATGTGTGAAAAGAGCAGGCTGTGTAATGATTCTGTTGTTGAAATGTCATCGGTATTCATCTAATTAATTACGCATTTTAATATCTGATATTTGTTTGGGTGTAAGAACTAGGGAGAAATGGAGATCTCAAGGGACTGTATTGACATATATTTTTTACATAATCCTACTTTTTTCCCACATTTTCTTGCTTTTTTTTTCTTCTGCCTTCTTCATAAGGTGATAGAGAAGTCAGTAGCTGGAGTAACCTGTTGCATATGCACTGACTGACAGTTTCCTGGTATCTTTGTGGTGTGTAAAGATAAAATGCTTTTGTTACAAGATGTTACTTTTAGATTATAAAAAGAACTAAAAATAACTTTACTGGTAAGTAAATCTTCCTTGAAAAAAAATCTGTTGCATTAGTTGTTATAACTAACAACAACTAATAACAGGGATTAAAAAAAAATTTAGAATGAATACAGTTTGACACTTTGTAATGAAGGATTCACAAAGACTTTACTTTCCTATGGCTGAAAAAAATGAAAAATTGATCTATATAAAGTGTGGGCTCATAATGAAAATGGAAGGTGTTTAAAGCAGGGACTGATGATGCAAGTTTATACAACTCAGCCATGGTATTGCAATAGGGATACTCATCCATATTTTAAGTGTTGGATTTCTGTCAAGTATCTTCCTGAAGAGACTGAGCTCCATAAAAATGGAAGTAATTATATCTGTCCAGAGCTTCCTCCAGGAAGCAGTTCTGGGAAAAATATGCAGATGGCCAAGGTAAGATTACAGGGGCTATAATCCTAATTTTTTAGTCATCTTCTTTTTTGTCAAGACATCCATAGGCTTACTTTGTATTATATGCAGAAATATTTTAGATGTGCTCTTTTTCTCAAGAGTATGAAAAATAAAAATTAGTTGTAGAAAGCCACTTAATATTATTTCAATCCCTGTTGAATCTGTGCTCCATTACTGGGGGCAGGATGATTTATATCAAATTTTCAGCACCAGTGTATTTTTTAATTAGATTGTTCTTGATGTTGTCTTCATTGATACTATTTAACTTTACTGACTAATGTTTTAAAGAAGTCTTTGTTGTGATTTCCAGCTCCTAATACCAGTTGCCTTTGAGCAAAGATGACTTTTCTGATGATCTAAGGCTTGGGTTAAGGTGTACAGAGACAAGAGGAACATGCGACCCAATCTCGTCTTTTCAACAGAGCAAAATCTGACCTGACCTCCCCACCCCACCCCAACATTTTCCAAAGCTCTTTATTCCTCCGGGCTTTCTATTCATTTTACTCTCTTGGAAACCGTACCATAATCTTGCCCAGAAATGAATGTGCTGAACTCTTACAAAGCTCTGTCTGATGCTCTCTAGCAGACAGCTGTTCTCTGTCCATTTCTCTGGAGAACCTCACCCCCAACACTCCCCTCTCTCACACAGTGCCCACAGCACAGCTTTTTATAGAGCTTGCAGACACTCCTATGCCCTGGCCTGTGGTTCCCAAGCCTGTTGGTGTTGATTCCAAACAGCTGTGGCACTTCTGGAGCAAAGGTTACCTCTTGCTTGCCAGCTGCAGCATTGACAGAATGCCTGGCCCTTTGCTGTGGAACAGGAGACCTTTCTAATTCATTCCATGAATTTTACTTTTATAACAAAGTTAAGAACATAGAAAATACAAAACATGCATCTTGCATGCTACTCCAGTAGAAGTTTTTTCAATTGAAGTCTTACAATAATTTTTTATTTTGGGGCAGGATGATCACCAATTGAGAAAAATTGCAAAACTGTGATGTTTGTATCATAGTACTTTTGGATTTTAGCATCAACAGGTCCTTCAAATTCATTAAAATGATTTCTGAGTGTCTATAAAGACAATCACAATTGGAAAATTGATCAATGAAGGATCTTTGAAGCTATATATCTATACTTTCTGTGCTTTTAAATTATAATAAGCAAATCCATAAAGTAAAAAATGAACACCTAGTGTGTCCTGCTACTGCAGGAATAGCAATGAAATGGAAAAACTAAATTTGTTAAATGTATCAGATTGGATTTGCTCTCTGTTGGTACAGAGGTTTATCACAAAATTCAGATGAAGTCAATGTGGATTATAATTGTTCACCTGTGAGAGCTTTCAAAGTAAGATAAGGACTTTATTTCTTCCTCCTAATGCATACCATGCAGTAGTTGATGGCAGCAGAGATACGGATACATCTCTTAAATAGACTTCCTGTGAAGGTGTTTTTTTCTTTCAGTTACCTTTTAGGGTGCTCTGACAAACTTTGTTCCAATCCAATTAACAGACAGTGTATGGTGTGCAATTTACATGTCTTTGTTAAAGCTATCATGCTGAATTCCTGGTTACTCTTTGTTCCAGAGCTTGGGTTGCACCAACACACATTAACAGTTATTCCAAACTCCTTTAAGGTTGGGAAAATATCACATTATGCACACATGATTGATAGAATACTTTCAGATAAGAGTTACTGTATGCAGTTGTGCTTAAAGGTAGTTGGAAACTGATTTTTCATATTGCATAGGTATTAACAGACATAAGAATAATATACTAATTATTCTGGGAATTTTGAGATTTTTTGACTGTTGAAAGTTGAAAAGTAAAACCATGTTTTAGAAGTGGCTTAAAAGATTCCATTCAAAAGTAAAATTTAAGTACAAAGCAGATTTAAAAATGAAAGTTACACTCACAGTCTATCTGAAAGTACATGTGCATACAGTAGTGTAACCAAAGCTGTAGGTTCAATTTGGCAAAAAAGAAGGTACAGAAATAGGACTGAAGTTCCTACAATCACGAAGGCAGTGGATAAAAGAAATGTGGAACTGTTGCTCACCAAATCCCTCAATACTAAAACTAGATGACATTCAATTAAGGTAGTAGGAGATTAATTTAAAACAGACAAGTAAACTGCTGCTTTATGCAGTAGGCATTGAACTCTTGGAATTTACTGGAGATTGTGTAGTCAGGTAGTACAAGTAGGTTCAAAAAGGAATTGTTGTCATAAATAAAACAATTACTTAGTAAGAACAGAAGTAGGCAAGTATGTGCTTTCTAGCATTCCTAACCCAACACTTGTAAGTGCTGTGGGAGTGTGCTGGAAGAAACTGGCTGGATGTGCGTTCTCCCTACACGGCATTTCCTTTTGCTACTCGAAGAACTGTGCTAAGTGGATCTTTTGTCTGACTTAGCAGTACTTACATATAAAACCTTCAATTTTTCTCACCAAAATATTTTTTTACTCATGCTTGTTGGCAATCTCATAGGAGCTTAAAACTGATATGAAACAGAAAGCAATTTCTAAATTGCTTGTAATTTTTTGGGGGTGTGTATTAATTTTTGCTTTTTATAGGCATTTGGAACATCAATATGCATTTTTTGCCAGTGTATACTAATGAAAATGTCAGATATTTACCATAAAATAAAACTATCTCATGAGTATTGATTTGACTGCTTTTGAGCGCTTGCCAGAGATTGGACTGTGGATATAATTTTGTTTTAATAACTTCATGTTGGGTAGCCCTGCACTCTAGTTTACCCAGATTTGTGCAAGAACAAATCAAATATGAAATCTCTATCTTATTTATTTTGGAATTTTTAATGTGAAATAGCTTATGGATATTTTAAATGAGTATGTTCTGTGTGCTGTCATCAATTGTAATCTATTGTTCCTTCTGTTCAATATATCAGCACTTGTTTTTCGGTGACAAGCATGGTTTTTCTGGAAGATGTTACTCCTTACATCCCACTTAGAGAAATACAAAACAGAGAGCTCAAAAGTGTAATCTTTTTTTGTTTAATATTATTTGAACCATTTTCCAGATGACCTTAATTTTCAATAAATCAATAATGCCTTGCAAGATAGTTGCTATGTTACCCAGAGCCAATGCTTGGTTTATACTGACAGAAATGGCAGAATGCCAATATATTCATACAGGAGTCTGTAAATCTCAATATTCATTTATTTGGGCCAGAAACTGTCGAAGGGCTGTCATTTTTGAATGTTCAGGCACAGCGCAGCTTTCTATCTGTGGGTATATACCTGTGCATACATGCATACTAATAAACTGGAATTTTGAATGTTGAAACTAAAAAGAAATTGGCTTTAAATAAATAAAAATAGTCCTGAGAGATGTAATATTTTGTGCAAAAGGCAGTCCTGGTTAATTTTTAAAAAACATTCTGTAATATTTCCATGAACTTTTCTTATTTATGTATAACTTTACTAGCCCAAGTATGAATGTCCTTTTTTATTGTTTTTATTTAGTTTTCAGGCTACTATTACAAGAGGAAAAATCTGAAAAGATACATTGAGTTTGTATATCAAGGTCTTTGTAGTGGGGAGGCTACAGGGCTGGCTTCTGTGAGAAGCTGGTGGAAGCTTCCCTCATTTCCAACAGAGCCAATGGCAGCCTGGCTCCAGGATAGACCTGCCACTGCCCACGGCTGAGCCCATCAGTGATGGTGCTAGTGCCTCTAGGATGACAGATATAAAAAGGAAAAAAAAAAAAAGGGATAACAGATTTAAGAAGAGGAAAAAACTGCTGTGAAAAGGCAGGAGAGAGTAGTGAGAATATGCGAGAGAAGCAACCACAGACACCAAGGTCACTGAAGGAGAGGGAGGAGGTGTTCCAGGCACCATCACAGATTCCCCTGCAGCCTGTGGTGCAGCCCACTGTGAGGCAGCTGCACCCCTGCAGCCCAGGGAGGTTAATGCTGGAGTAGAGATCTACCTGCAGCCTGTGGAGGACCCCATGCCAGAGCAGGTGGATACCCAAAGAAGGCTGTGACCCTGTGGAAGCCTGTATTGGAGCAGGCTCCTGGTGGGACCTATGGACCCATGTAGAGAGGAGTCCACACTGGTGTGGGTTTGTTGGCAGGACTTGTTACCCAAAGGGGGACCCATGCTGGAGCAGCCTGTGCCTGAAGGATTTCACCCCATGGAAGGGACTCATGATGGAGCAGTTTGTGAAGAACTGCAGCCTGTGGGAAGGACTCATGTTGGAAAGGTTTGTGGAGGGCTGTCTCTTATGGGATGGACCCCATGCTGGAGCAGGGAAAGAGTGTGAGGAGTCCTCTCCCTGAGGAGGAAGGAGTGGCAGAAATTATGTGTGATGAATTGACCGTAACCTCTACGCCGTCCCCCTATTCTGCTGCGAGGAGACAAGGAAAAACAGTAGTAAAGTTAAGTCTGGAAAGAAAAGAGGAGTTGGGGGAAGGTGTTTTAAGGTTTGATTTTATTTCTCATTACTTTGATCTGATTGGTAATGTATGAAACTAATTTCCCTGAGTCAACTCTATTTTGCTTGTGACGGTAATGGCTGAGTGACCTCCCTGTCCTTATCTTGACCTACAAGGCTTTTGTCATGTTTTTCTCCCTCTGTACAGCTGAGGAGGGGAGTGACAGAGCAGCTTGATGGACACTTGGAAGGCAGCCAGGGTCAACCCACCACAAAAGGCCATCTGGTTTTTTATGTCTCTGATAAGCATTGGAGTGGTTTCTTTAGGAAAGATAGCATGTTGTCACTGATCTTTAGAGCCTCCAACAGATTATTAAATGTACAGGTGTAGAGTGTAGACAGATAGGCCTCCAAGCAGAGTTGACAATTTAAACAGTTTCCAGCTTGTCTTAGATTGGCTGAAATTAATTTTTTTATGTACTTGGAGACAAACTGAACCTTTGGCCTTTATGATGGACCAGAAGTATTTGTCAGGTGCCTGATACGACTTATTCACCAACCTCTTTAATGTATTTCTTAATATACTTATTTCTGTTTTTTTCAGATACTTAAATTCTTTTTCTCAATAAAGACATGTCCATTCTTGTAGAGAAGAAAAAAATTCTTAGAGGGATTACTGTGCTCTTGCCTTTGGCTGAAGCATATCTCACGGTTAAGATTATGAGGAAGCTTGCCATGCCACTCTGCTAGACAAGCAAGATTACACCTGAGATCAGAAGTCCTCTTGACTTCTTTCATAGAATTTTTGCTAATATCTGTCTGGGAAGGTGATTACCTACAGCACTGATTGGCAGCAAAATTAACTCCAAATGGGTACTATACACCAGGTCTGTGGAGCATTCCTCTAAAAGTCCTCAGAACCATCTGCTTGTGAGAATTCCAAGATAACATGCTTCAGGACTTTATTTCAATTTTCACATCCATCTGTTCTGATCATTAGACACATCTGATCTCCCTGTTGGAGAGGCTGTCCCTGACAAAGAGGGGCGGGGTACGAGATGCAGCTTTATGTAAGCGTTCCAGAACTCTGACCCCTCTCCTTCTGTCCTCCCCTCAAAACTGAGCAAGAGGTACATCTTTCAGCAGCAGGCACAAATAAGAGAGCTGTATTTTAATGAACATAAAGGAGTATATATAATTTTATATATTCTGGTAGCACTTTGGGACTGATGTTTACCTTCTCAAGTACATCTGATGCCAGCTTTGTCAAAGGCATGTAAAACTCTACCAGCAGGTCTCAACTGCAAGTTTCAAGATTTTGCAAGTGCTGCTTAGACTGTGGTATTACACTAAGATTGCTATTCAGGAGGTGCCTTGATCTACCTGTAGACAAAATACGACCTAATGGATAGGAAGTATTTGCAGTTTCTGCTGTCAAATATAAGTGGATGGAAACTTGGTCATGAATGGTTTTGTGTTGAATTTATTTTTGTGAGTTTCTGTCAACTGCAGTGTTAATCAGACAGATACATGATGAACCAGAATGTACCATAATGGCTTCTTCTATACAGATCAGACAGTAGTGGTATTGACATTTTCCCACCTCTCTTAGCAATATCGCCTTTCCACATGGAGAAAAGGCTGCCTGATCCTTATCTTTACATCACGGCTTAGCTCATACAAGACCAAGTATAACTGAATTTGTAAGTCAAGATGCTCTCTGAAAATGTATGTGTTGTACAACTTTCTGTGTGGGAGTAAACACTTATTCATAGCAGAGCAACGTAGTCCCCCTCCTTCTGTATGTATCCAGTCACATTATTGTTGTGTAGATATCTGTAGTTTCTCTGGCCTGTTGTTTGGATACTTCTGGCTTCCCTCTGAACTTACTTATGCCTTGACTAAGAGTTTTATGAAGGGTCATAGTACTTCAATCTTTTTCATAGAAAACTGTTACATGACCTCATCCTGTTGCTGAGAATTAGGTTTTTCCTTCTGAAATGTTCAGAATGCTCTTTGTTTATGTTGCTGAAGACTGCATTTTTATTACTTAAAACAAATAGATAGAAATGAGAGACTTTAATCCTCACTTTGTTGTATTCATGTTCCACATGAATGTATTTCATTCTTGTCTAGGAAAAGCATAGTTGCAACTTAATAACAAGGGAACATTACTTATGCTCATTTTATTTTGTTAATATTATATTCTTGCCAAGATTGTAATTTGCTTAAAAAGTTGATGAATATGATTTGCAACACTACTGAGCTCTTGTCATACATAAACTTCTTTTATGCTGTTAAACCAAATGCTAATTGAGATTTCAGGAGAAGAAAAACCCTTAAAGAAGGTTGTGTAGGACTTTCTAAAGAAGTGAACCCTTTTGTGGTTATCATAAGTGGATAAAATAGGAGAAATTCAACAAATCTAAATGATTGTAAGTAGAAAAAATCGTGTGGATTTTAAAAAACACCTTCTGTTACTTTGTTCATATTTTATTCAAGAAGTACTGCTTTTCTGATTTAAAATTTCTGATGAGAAGAGTAATTTTAATTTTTTATTAATTTAATTTTTATATTTATTAGAAATTTTCACTTCAATAGATATCTCAGTGATCATGTTATCCAATATACTTACACATTGAAATTCAACACTAACTTTAATAGGGTTGGATACGGGAACAGGCTCCCCAGGGAAGTGGTCACATCACCAGCCTGACAGAGTTCAAGAAGAGCTAGGACAATGCTCTCAGGCACATGGTGTGACTCTTGGGGATGGTTCTGTGCAGGACTAGGAGCTGGACTCCATGGTCCTTGTGGGTCCCTTGCAACTCAGCACATTCTGTGATCCTGTGATTATGATTTGCCTTTAAAATTAAATATTCGATCTCTTCACAAAGCTAAAAGTAGGTAAGTGAAAGTATCTGTAAGACTTAAAATCTTGTACTATAGGTGTGAGAAATTCAACATATCTCTTTCTTGAAAGGATCTCAAAATAAAATTTCAGTATTGCTTTAGCCGTGCTGAGCTGAATTGCTCTTAAAAGCTGCACGGAGCCAAAAAAGTGGTTAGGAGGAAATGACATTCCAGTAGGGTTTTCAGATATTGAAACAGATATATTTTGTTTCTGAGGCATGGGTCTTTAAGATTCCATGTTCTTCTGTCTGCTAGACCCATATGGTTTGCATGTCACGAAACCCAAATCCAATTCCATTCACAGCTGAGGGAGCATTATTCGGGTGGTCCGTGATTTTTTGGATTCAGATTAGGCTTAAAATTTAATCTGTTTTCCTACATAATTGAAGTAAAATTCAACAGTATTAATGAAAGCACGTCTGTTTTAATGGTAGTACAGCATTTGAGTCAACTTTTTCTTTCATGTAACACTAATAAACTCACTTCTTAAATTTTAGAAAAATACCCATATCTATGTAGAGAGTCCATAAGTAGTGTACACTTCTGATTTTATTCCGCCTGTCCCCCATCATTGATCACGTCTTCAGGGTCTCTGCTTTTAACATCGAAAGCAAAACAAAGGGTGCTCGGCAGCGCGGTGGTCTGGGCTGCAGTTACAGCGTGTGACCACGAGATGTCACAGCCCAGCTGTGGGTGCGGAGCTCGGCTTCACACCACCGACTGCCTTCCCTGACCCTGCTCGCGAGGATCATCACACACCACCGTGCCCTGCCAATATTGTCTTCGGAAAAGCATTTCTTTCCTAATGGAAAATATTTCTGTCTTCAGCTGCCTTTATCATTTGCTCTCCATTTGCTAACTCGATAGTCAAAATGCTTTGTCTGTTCTCTGACAAACATTCATTTGGACTTCCTCCATAGCTTTACTATTTTGCTTTTCTCCTTTAAGCAGCAGCTTCCCCTATTGTTGTAAATCTGTATTTTTGTGAGAACATAGCAAAATAGGAAATAATAAAAAGCTTCTTCACTTTCTTTATGCCAGTCAAGATTGAGTATATCTCCATTTTATGACCTTGTCAGCCATCCCTTTTCTAAGGTAAAGAATTCTACCTTACGTCACGGTACTTGAAAGGTATTCTCTACCTTGATTCCTTGTTACCTCTCTCTTTTTTGTTCTGTCTTCTTCTTGTGGAACGTAAAAGCATGCAGCTTGTAATATTTGGGAGCTTTGTGAAATCATGCAGTGTCATGGTGACGTGTTTGCCTGTTCCGTCTTAGTAATTCCAAATATTTGATTTCCTTTTTTTGATTGCTCCTGAACAATGAACCAATGTTTTCATAGAGTTCTCATAACTTCAAGGTCATGTTTAGGTGTACATTTTCAGTTTAGAGCTTGTCATATTTATAAAGGTAATTTTTTTTTCATATATTCATCACTTTTAAGTTTTAATTTACCCTGTATTTCATCTGCCATTTTATTGGCCAGTCAGGACTAGAAAGTTATGTGAGGTTTTTCACTATTTTTTGGTTGGTTTGTTGGTGGGTTTTTTCTGTTCCTTATCCCCGTGTCTTTCCTCTTTCTGGAACAAGTTAGTATCAACATTGGCGCATACTTAGAGATCCCCCTCGGTGTTTACTCAGTTTTCCAGATAATTCATGCACATGTTGCACAAAAAAAGGCCAAGCAGAAACAATTTTTGGATTCTATTAGTGAAATGCCATTCCTGAAAAAACAAACCAAATATGCTTTTACCCCTTTTTCTTTTTTTTTTTTTTTGTCATTGGCTTAGTCATCTGAGGATCCATAAACTATGACATTCCTGCCTGTCTTAAGAGTCTGTAGTTAGGAACCAAGTGCCTTTCAGAAATTCAAGGTTGTATTAACCTGATTTCTTAGTCAAGATATTTGCAGACTTCTTCAGGCAGTTTAAGTGGAAGTAATAATCTTTACATCTACATTCATTTTCTATGATAAGATGTGATTCAGTATTCCCATCATTTGAAGGATCTTTGAAAAGCAGTGTTTTTTCAAAGCAGTGATTCAGCAGCATTGCACAGATCCATTTTCTCCATTCTAGTACCAGCATTCCAGTACTGTATCCTAAAACTCATCTGGTACAGCTTTTACACTCTCATTATGTATGTTTCCTCAGCCATGGCATTATCTATCCCAGTTACACAACTTCAATATTCGGAAAAAGCAATGGAATAGGAAGATTATTTTTTGGTGCAAGTTATTTTGGAAGGAAAAATAGCAGTACTTTTCTGTGTGTTTTTTTTGTCTGGTTCGTTTGTTGGTTTGGTTTTTCTTTGGAATCTTGTTTGACCTCTGTGCTCTGAAAGTGTTTTTTTTCTAGGTTTTGGGTGAATAGTTCAACTTCTGAAATCCTGAAGGCTCATTTAGCATCAGTCTGTGTGTATAATTTCATTTCCCAATGCTTTAAAAATACCAAACTTCAAAAATCAAAATTCATTACTACCACCATTATTCTATCGGAATGGGGTGCTTATAGAATTGAAGTATCAGTTTGACTTTCCTTAAGGGAACATGTTGGGCTCTCATAGAGCATCATTCCAGCCTATTTTCCTGAAAAACTTGGTGAGTTACCCAACTATTAGCTACATACCTAGCTGGTGTATCTTCACTGGTAAGTCCGATTGAAGTTCCTGTCCTGGATTTGAATTATTCTACATACTATTGCCTTAACTGCAGAAGCACAAATCAAAATGTGTAGAGTAGCCATGGGAGAGTTAATGTCTCTTCTTCAGTAGCCAGCACCTTAATCACAGCTTCTGCTTAAATATTAAGCTTTGTCTTTTGTTTAATACATTTTTCCTGTGTTTAACCGGAGAACAACTTATACCTCCTTATATTCTATGCAAGGTTTCTGACTGTTGCCACTGTATCTACTGAGGTTTTTGAAGGAATGTAGTTTCCTTGTTAATAATGGTGTTTCTCTGAGAATTATCACCACAAATTTTCTGCCACTACATCTTCTGCATCAAAGTTTACTTTGCTCAAGGTAACATCAGAGTCAAAGAGATTTAACTCAGTGTGTGGTCACTTCACGCTCAGACATTCCCAAGTCCTTGTTAATGAATGCTTTCAAGAACAATGCCACTGGAGGAGGAATTCCCATCCTTCCCTTAGACTCCTTGCTCTAAAATAAAAGGAAGATTGAAATTAGGCTGGCAAAAAGTGAATTTCCAGTTGATTATGCCAGTTTACAATATATTCATATTTGGAAATAGTATTTAAGACAAACATTTAAGTTTCAAATGTTCATTTCAGTGACCCTGAGATTTGTTGAGGATTTTGTAAGATTATAATCAGAGGATGCTAATTCCACAAACAAGAATATGCAGAAGTAACTCTTAATGGTAATTTTTCTTCAATAAGAGATGCTCAAGAATTTTATTCTCCCATTGACCGAGTCTCTCCAGTTTCAAAACTCTCTTAAGATGCTGATTTATTTCTCATAATTTGCTGGCAAGCTGCAGTTCATGAGGAGCTCCACCCTAAAAAGTGGTGTGGAGAAGAAGACAGATTTTTTTCAGTCTTGGACAACAACAAACCATCAAAGTTTATTCTGATAATGCTACTCTCAGAAGGCTTTATTGGAACTTGCATTACTGTCCAACAGCTGTGTGTCTGGTCCAGTGTGATTGAACTATGTCCCAGTCAAGGTGAATGTCATGTTGAATAGGAAATGTCAATTTATAATGCAGTCCAAAAAATACAAAATACAAGGCTCCATATTTTCGTAGTGGTCTTTCCACTTCACTTGAGCAGTTCTGGGTATCTTCAGATACAAGTCCTGGTACATGGGTATGACAAAATCCAAGAGAGCTATGAATATGTTGAAGATTGTCTCTGTTTTCAGATTTGAATATTTGCTTAAGTTTAAAAGCCAAAAACTTACAGGCATTCACTTTCTTTACTTGTCAAGAAGTGGAAAGCATGATCCCCAAAAATATCTGATCCTTCATGGAAGATTTTTCAATCAAGTTACTAAGTTTCAGTTCAGTGCTCTTTTACCAATACAGAGAATTTCAGATAGGCTTCTTTAAAGCTGTGAAACCAGAAATCTCAAAAGGACATGAGATTTGAACAGAAGCCATAAAGTAGATTTTGAACCTAGAAGTCTTTTATTTTTGTATATCAGTTGCAAGTATAGATTTTTTTATCGTTTTATTGAAGTAATGCCTAAAATTGAAGACTTTAGTCCTAATATATGTTAGTATTGGGACTTGTATTGAATTTAGAAATAGTTACTAAAAAGGTTAATTTTAAATTATATTCTCTTTTATGCTTTTCAGATTCAGAATCACTAGTTTTCATAAGTAATATCTTATTATGTTAGAAACTGTAGGAAAATAATCCACATTTTCGCTTAGGTAATGTCATAGCACACAAGTCACTCTACCTGATGAAACTTTATCATTAGTCAGAGGCCTGATGCTCCCTGAATGATACATTATGAGAGTTGAACAGTGTTCATAGTGGAAGAGAGAGATCTACACTGGATTCCCTACAGATGCCCTGAGAGTTTTCATGTTTCAGTAAATATATAGAAAATTACTGCAGTCTTCCATTTGTTTTGATGCTGCTTTCAAGGAACAGCTCTAAACATGATCAATAGTTGTGAAAGTTCCATTTCTTGATTCATACTGTCAATTTCCACACAGTATCAAACAACTGTCATCTGTAGGTAGGTACTGTAAATAGGCAACCGGGCTCAGTGATTGCTGCTAGACTAGAATCACGGCAGGAAAACAGTTAAGGTGAGCCAAAGATGCAGAAATTAGGAGTAGCACAGAGCATCCTAAAAAAAAAAGAAAAAAGGCAAAAAAGCAAAAGCATACTCAGGAATCAGACTTGGAATCAAAAAGCCACAGAATCGAAATATATACTAACTAGAAGGGCAAGGTAAGAGTTTATTTCAAGAAGCAGGCAGGCAGACTGGTTGGGAGTGGGAAGCAGAATGAAGCAGGTATGAAGCAGGTCAAAGAAGGAAGCCACAGGAATCTAGTTGCAACTGATCACAAATAACTGAGAGCTCACATGGATGGCATCTCAGATTTTGATGGAGCCAACAGTCAGACACACAACCCAGTCCTTAACTGTTCAAATTGTTCAGATTTATTAGGTCTTACTGGGAGAATTCCTCCCCCTTCAGTAGAAATCCAGATTAACAGGCACCACCAGCAACATGATCTCTTCGTTGCTGTTCTTTATGCTCCATCTGATCACATTGCTCATACTTGCTTCAGTGGTAGCTCCTCCAAAGAGTCTGTCTTTAAAGAAGGGAAAAAACCCAACACAAAACTGCTGCCCTAATTTGGTCAGATGGTCACCTCAGGTATGGCACACAAGGTGTCCTGGGGGAAGACTGGGTGCTCTACAATGCAGAGGGGTTGACAGTGGTGCCCTCACTTACTTGTTTTCAATGTATTGTCTACATTCCCATTTCCACGTGCCTGCTTATCTTGATTTGCAGATCGTATTACCTAGTTTTGGTTACATTAACCCTCACAAAATGGACAAGTGGCTTAAAAAGATTCCTGTAAAAAAACTGTCATTGAAGATAATACTAAGCACAAGCAGGGAACAAGAAAATGGTAGAGCTGACACTTCTGTTCCAAGTGTGAACTCTTTGTCAGCCATCAAGACAAATGGTAATCTGATTGGATCTGGCAGTAAGTTGATCAAACACATTAAAAATTATCAAGACTGAAATATCCTGTGAGGAAAGACTGAGAGAATTTGGTTTGTTCAGCCTGGAAAAGAAAAGGACTCGGGATGACATAATTGTGGCCTTCCAGTACCTGAAAGGAAACTACAAGAAGAATGGAGAGGGACTTTTAACCAGAGCATGTAGTGACAGGACAAAGGAGAATGGCTTAAAACTGAAAGAGGGTAGGTTTAGATTAGATATTAGGAAGCATTTTTTCACTGTGAGAGTGGCAAGGCATTGGAACAGGTTGCCCAGAGAAGTTGTGGATACCTCATTCCTGGGAAGCATTCAAGGCCAGGTTGGATGGAGCTCTGAGCAACCTGATCTAGTAAAGTTGTCCTTTCCTATGGCAAGGGGGTTGGAACTATCATTCTATTATTCTATGACTATGACTCTATGAATTGACATCCTCTGTTTTTAATGAAGTTCACCAAAAGTGTGTATTGTGTCTTGAGATATCAGCTAAAGGTGGTATGAAGCCACTATGGTTAGCAAGATTTTTAGAAAACTACGCATTTAGAACATGAAGACAGACCTTCACAAATTCTTTTCAGTGATGTTTTGAGTTCTATTTCTCAATCCAGTACTTTGCAAAACTTAATGATAAAAATCTAGATGTTTAATAGGTAGTAGCAAGAGACCACATGCCATTGGGGAAACAATTGTTGTTCCCACAATGATAAAAATCACTGAAATAACACAGGTAAAACAATATAACAGCAATCTAAAATGCACTCTTCTGTTAGTAAACACTGTTGAAAGATGCATAGAAGACACTGCTGAAGATTTGAAGAAACAAGTATTAGGACAGTTACTGCTCTAAATGTACTGGAGAAGATCTATTCTTGACAGGAAATGGTTTCTTTAGTGAAACCGATGTTTAATGGAAAAACTGTGCAAATGTAGCCACTGATGGAGCAGCTGCTTTGACTGGAGTAAAAAAGGGATTCCAGACCCAGGCTACAGAGAGCACTGCACACGAAACTTCCTCACTGCATCCCTCAGGGGTGAGCTATTGCAGCAAAGTGTTTGGAGTCAGGAGTGCACAAAATGCTACAGGATGACATCAATGTTAGAACTTGACAAAAACAAGCCCTTCAAACAGTGGCACCTTTATCAGAGTTTGTAATGAGATGGGGAGGGACCATGAAAATCGCTGGCACCACACAGAGGTTTTCTGGAAAACTCGTGGCAAAGTGCTTAAAAGAGTTGTCAAACTTGATACATTTTTCTTCTATACAAAGACAAGTGTTCCAAATTTGCTGACATTTTCGGTGATGAAAAGCTGCTCTAGCCTAGCAGGAGTTTCCAAAAAATAAACAAACTTAATGTATCCCTTTGAGGGGAAGGTGATGTTTTAACAATGAATGAGATATACAAAAATATTTTTATTATATGTTATTTATTAATGGTTTGTTGTTTGCTATTCATTAAAAATAATAATATCAGAGACCACAGATCTACACATCTAAAATGTAAGTAATTTGGAAAGTGTGCTGAAATTTTATTATACTGGTTTTTAGTGTGACGTAATAAATAAACTACAACAGCTATATTAATATTTCAAAGGTAAGGAGTACATATACCTTATGAATAACTAGTATAATATAATTTATTTTGTTTGTCAGCTGTATTTGACTTCTGCCTGTATTGGTCTTGAAATGTTTTTTGGCAGTACTAGAGGATCAAACAGGTGGTAATGATACTCAAGTGAAGAGTGAGATCTCTTATAAAATTTGCTGTAAAATATAAATCTCTAATGCTCTGATTAAAAGCAATGATAAGCAAGGTATTAAGATCATAGTTTTTGCTTCTCTTCTGTGTGTTTTTTTGCTGTCAATCAATTTTACACTTGTAGCTCCTAAAGTACTTTGAAAAAACAACTGGAACCCCTCCATCACAATTCCGATGTTCTTTAGGACTGAATAAAATTTAATTTTTTTAAAGCCTACCTTGAAGATTTTAATAGTGTGTTTTAAGGTATCATAAAAGCAGTTTTATTTGTAAATACTATTTGAGTTTTGAATTTCTTTTATATTAATGTTTATTGCATATTTTTAATTTTTTTCACATGCTCTTTTGTGTGTATTATTCTGTATTTTAAAAGTAGATATTTCAAGTGTACCAGTGTAGAAGTGTGAGACACAAAGGGAGCATGTTTTGAGGGGGAAGAAAGCAGGATCAGGTGTAAAATCTGAAAACTTGTTAGGACTTTTTGATGTGTTTAGACACACTGTTTTAGACTTACGTGGCCACATATGTATGTTATTTAACAAGTGGCATGTAAAATATTTTGTTTGTGTGATTATGCCGAACAGTATAATTCAGCTAACCCTTGAAATATGTCTCAATTTAATTAAATATGTTAGAATTTCTTTAAAATGGTATCAAGGCATGTTTCTAATATCTAATATCTAATAGTCAGTCTCTATCAAGTAGTTGGAAAACTAATTCCCAAAGTCAGTCTTTCAATGCAAAGAATATGAAAACAAACCAGCAAAGTAAAGCACATTCATTGCTCCCAGCACAGACTCCCAAAGGAGCTGCCACAGTACAACTCATTGGTATGAAAAGTAAGAGTTACCATGTATGTTTAAATACATTCCAATCACTGCAGGTTGATGTGTTTTAAGACTCCGTTGTTTGTCAAGTTTCTCATGCAAAATCATGAGCTCTAACCATGTACAAAACTGGCATCAAAGATTTTGGAAGGTGCTTCTTTTTTTTCCCCCTTCCAACATTAAACACCCAGTTAACATCCATGAAACAGATTACCTACATTTTGGAGCCTTTTTGGTGATTTTAAAAAGAATTCTGTTTTAATGACTTTTTTTTTTTTTTGCATACTTTGCCTTTTTGCAGTCAAATAATGGCTTTAAACTCATAAACAGGTGGACAAGTTTCAAAAGCCCCAAAATACTAAGTACCAAACTATATAAAAAATCAGGTCACAAGTATTGTAATGGGTTTCAGGGTGTACAAAGCACATGTGAAAGTCCCACACCAGATATGGGAGGTAATTATTTGAAAAAACCTCTTGGAATAATTTTGGAATTTTAGAGACATTACACCCTGCCTGAAGCTTCTTTTTCCTTTACTAGTAAATACTACTATTGGTAGCATTTCCAGATGTCACAGTTTGTCCAGATGTACAAGCGGTACCATTTTTTTATTTATTAATTTACTAATCTCTGACTTCCTGGAAATTAATTTAAAAAAATACTACACTTCAACAAAATAAAATGTATACTTATCATCAAAAATATGAAACAGTTGCTAAATATGGGATTCAAAAAGAGCTTCTAAAGTGCTAGCAGATACTAGCTGTACTGTAAGAACTGGTTATGCCTTTGTCCCTGTAACTGGAACTACCAATGTACTTTTGTGACATCTAAAATTTCTGGTTTCCAGCCTGAAGTGGTTTCTAATAGATGTACAACCATTTTCTCCAAGCTTGTGTTTCTGTTAGGTTTAAACATCTATGTTCCTTCTTGGTGTTCCCTTTCAACATGTCTTTATTAGCAAATAATAATCTGTTCTTGCATCATAAGTTGGTATTGTTACTCTTAGCTCAGCTTCAGGCCTTATTTTCTGTGTGCCAGCATAGACTTACATAGAAAAGAAATCCCATCAGGAAACTGACGATTGAAAGGTTTTTATTGAATATTAGTTCCTTGACCCAGTTCACTGCATACATACAGGAGCACTTGTGCTGGTAGAAAGGTGCAGGTGCTGCAGAAGCAAGAAAAAGTTATGGTGGAATTGGAGGTAAGGAAAGAAGGTAGTGTGCTATCACTTTCTTTAACTTGGTTCTTACAAAACGGGGAAATTTCCATTCTCTGATCATCCTAGTAACAGTTCTCCACGTGTCCCAGTTTGAATCCATTTTTCTTTAATATAAGTTGTCATTATTCTGCATAGCTGTATACACAGGGACTCATTAGTGCAATGTAAAATAGCATAAAGGCTTCTTTTACTCTACTGAAATTATCATTTCTGATTTAAGGTCATGTTTGCCTTGTAGGGTTGCATCACATTGGTGGCTCAGTTGTCCTGAGATTGACTAATATGTTATGATCTTCATTTCCCTAATAGGTTTTCAGTGTATTAGTTTCTGAGGAACTGTCACAGAACTAGATTTAGGCATAAATAGTAGTGTATGATGACAGACTGATGTGTCTGCAGAATCATCATGGTACAGAATTGCTCCCATATTTCATCCTCTCCTAGCAGCTCAGGGTGCCAAGATCACACGAGCATTAATTTGATGTGACTGCTGCTATGCTGGTTGTGTACTCGTCCCCTCCCGCTCACACCTCTTCCCCAACACTGTCAACTTGGCTGCTAGAGAGGATAACAAAAGAGAAAGGAGTTCATTTCAACATGGATGAGTGGAAGATGGATTCAAGACCTTAAAGCTAGTCCCTGCTTCTAACAGGGCTGGGTGGTTTAGGTCTCATAGCCACATGTTATTAGGTCTCATAGCCACATTATATTATATATAATGGGACCGGGAAGCTTTACTCAGTTGTGACCTTTGTCGCCTCCTCTTAATTTCTCCAGACTGGAGACAACATAGTGTTCTAGGAGGATGTGGCCATCGACAGAGGTGAGCACAGAGGAAACTGGGATCTTGGCTACCTGATGCTGGAGCTGGAAGTTCTTTTCACCTGCGATGAGTATGTTTCACTTCTCTGCCTCTGCCAGTAGCTTTCCATTGTTCTCCTCAGACAGTGTGCATGGCCCCAGCCCCGAGACAGAGAGGGGGTTGTGCAGAAGGCAGTGGAACCCTGGTTGTTTGTTATTGGTGGTAGGGATGTTGCTTGGCTTAGCAACACAAACTTCTCAGGGAAGATGTTCCTGTCCTGGTTCCTCTGTCATCACCACAAAATACAGTTTTGAAGCCTGTTCATGTTGAGAAAATAAGTAATTTTATCCTCTCCTTGAGGGCATCAAAATCCAATTTGGTATACACTGCTAAGAAGCCTTGAGCACTGAGCCTGTGCCCCAACCTCATACTTCGTATTATTAAATGTCATGACACTTCTATTCCTCCAGTCCCCGAGTTACCCAGTTTTCCCTTTATCCTAGTTCAGCTCTCTGTATTGACACATGGTTAGGAGGCATTGACATCACTCCTACTTTTTATGCCAGGCTGTTTTAAAAATATTTAATAAGATTGTTCTCAAAGATGATCTTTGAGGAACTCCACTGCTAACTTCACTCTAGGGCAGAGGTCTAGCACATAGGAGTTGACATCTCCTCCACAGCCAGTTCCTTACTTCTTACAATTGCAGCAATAACCCCAATTTTATGTAAAACTTTATGCCGAATATTGTAGAGATCTAGACAAATACTACTCTGCTTTTTATTTGTCCATAAAATTTGCTCTTTTATTAAAGATATCCAGTCACTCTAGCAGGATTGCTTTGCTAGTCATGTCATTTTATCTCATTTTCCATTTACCCTCATATATTTAATGGTTTATTTTCTTCAGAAGTTATTTTAGATTTTTTGTACTCTGAGATCAGAGTAATGTGTTCAGGTGTGTAGATCACTTTTTTTTTTCTGTACTGTTTGCTGAAATAAAATAGGTATAGGAACAGAGAAGTAGGACAACATCAGCAAATGGCGTAAGTTAGAATATTCCTGTAATATTATTTTCAGTTATGGTTGTTATATTTCAGAAAAGAAAAATTATTGAAAAAATATTCAGAAATAGCTATAAGAATGTTTGTGGGCTTCTTGTAATGTGAGTTATAATGAGAGGCTGAGAAAGCTCAATCTGTTCAATATGTTTGAGTGAGGATTCAGATGTAAATTGATCAGAGTCCACAAATGTATGAAAATGAGATTTCTAGTATTTAATGGCCTTAAACAGTAAAGAATGTAATAATGTTCAGAAGCTTGAAGCTGAATGTAGACAATACCAGACTAATAAATAAGGTGCATCTCTTTTAACAATGAGGGTAGCTAACCTTTGGAACATATGATTTAGATTGCCATTACTTGGGATCTTTACAAAGACATTTAGTTTGATGTAATAGAAGGAGATTCTTTGGCCTCCAGAGGAAGTGTGGTCATGCTAATTTAGTTATAGTCCCTTTTGGCCTTGATGTTTTTCCCCTTCTTTTTTAAAATTCTGATACATAAAACAAGTCCCTCAAACATGCAAAGAACAGAAATAACATTAACCTCTCTTCTCAGCTTGCCACGTACGATGCACTTATCTTCATTTTCTACACTTAGGAGGGAACGACCTTACAAAATGAAATCTGCTTGCCCTCCTGCCTTGATAATCTGTAAATGATGGCATTTTATGGCCATAAAGTGTTGGAAATGCTATCTTATTTTTATAATACAACAGAGTTTGTTACTTAGTCAAGATCATTTGAGCTTGAATTAATTCCTAGTCAGTCTGTTTTCAAATGAGCTTTGCTTTCTTTGTGCTGTGTGAACTAAGAATAAAAAAACCCCATATGCTGAATATTGGTAGCCGCTTGAAAAGGCAAAATGCTGCACTTTGGTTGTATGTGGGAAACCAGTTGTAAACTGGGAAGTATTGGGGGTTTTTTGAGCCAAGTTTTATGGAAACAGATAAAAAATCATTAAGAAAGATGGGCAGGACATAGAGAACAGCAAGGGTGCTGATTTTATTAGTTATACAAAGTGTAGGAGTAGATGGGCCAATGCTTGAAGTGACTCTGGCATGTAGATCTCTGGGTTTTTTAAACAAAAATTGTCTAAGTTCTATGCTTTACATTTACCATTCAATGTAAAAAAGAAAGGAAAATTATTTAACCTTCCCTATCTCTCCAGAATTCATTAATTAGTAAATAATTAAGGAAGAGGTTTCTATTAAACTGATAGAGGAAATGGGAAATAAGAATGAGTCAGCTTAAAAATATTGCATCTTAAAATATTTCATTATATCACTTTTTACTTTTTCCCATGTCATTTCACTTGTTTGTGTGTTATTTGAACAATTTAAAAGTTAACATGACTTGAGGAAAAAGAAGCACGTACGGAGAGATAAACATGGATGGGTTTTTTGTTTGTTTTAGTTTAGGAACATTTTCACTTTACAAGCACAGAACTACTAATTATTGTGGTAACATTCCTTGACATTGTGCACAAAGTGAAATTCAGAAGACTGAATTAACTGTGACCTCTAAGAGAAATCTTAACCTAGATGATCAAAGTAAAAATGGATAAGCAGTCTTTGACAGATGGATTAATAGATTGTCATCTAGTACACTTACAATATAAAATTTGTTTAATTAGTACACTCTTTCGAGAAAAATACATTGGTAGTTTCCAGAATAAAGTTGAAACTGATGAACTGCCATGAATCTTGAGGATCTAAGGACAGGAAATCAAGTGGGTTTTACAGAATTGTATAAAGAGAATACAGTATTCTTATACTAATTTTTGCTTGGCACCTTATTCAAGAACAATAAAATACGGTATAGAATCTTACTGCAAAAGCCTGCCTTTGCCTTCTAAGTAATGAAAGCGCAAATGGGCACAATGGTACTTAACCCATGCCTGGAATTCTGTATTTTTTTTTATCTGGAGCATTTTAGTCCAGAATACTTATGATCATTTATTTGAACATACAAGGGATTTAGGAAACATTTACTTAATGTTTGAAAAATGATGAGGTGAAATGTAATAGTATACCATTACATAATTTCTTTTTGTAAGGGCAAATTTGAAGCGAAAGAGCAAAGTTCATCTGGGTTTGTCTGTTAGAGCAGATGTCCAGGATGAATACTGAATTACTTTATCATTTAAACAGAAGATTTAGGAAGATTTAGAAAGCTTCACATTTTGAGTTGAAGTGGAAATGGCTATAAAGAAAGAAAATAATTTCAATGCTGAAGATATGTGAGTTTTCTTTATAATGTACATTATATAACTTTAAAATTGTAGTACTGTTGCTGTTCCATTCACAGCAGCTTCTATGTGTCATGTTAAATCATGCCAGATTGGTGGGTTTTACAGTGATCTAGTAGAGGCTACAGGAATACTACCTACTCCATTTTTTAATGTTGAACTTGCTAAATAGTAGCATATTGCTTCAGCAGATTTTCAGTGCACCATCTTGCCCTATAGAAAAAATGTTTAGGGGAAATCTACAGCAGCCAGGACTAAAGCATATTGGTTTATCTGAAGTATATTCCCAGTATAGATGTTTTAAAAATAATCGACATATTGGTATCATATTTCTTACATAACTTCCTGTTTAAAACTGCACAATGTAATAGAACAAACCTCAGTCCAAACCTTCAATTTACTGTGGCACTTTCTGATGGTCTTAATTAAACATGCTTGTTCTTCACACAGAATCATTTGATAAAAATTGCTTATTAAATGAGTGCGGGACTTTACATACTACTGCATGGGATTACTTGTTCACTTGAACTTGTGAAGAGTTCAAATATATTGTGAAAAAAGAATGTTAAAAAGGCATAAAACTAGTATCACCTTAAAATAAGTTAAACTTACATGTTGAAAATATTTAAATTGCTATTTCTTAAATTACATGTGAACACAAGAACTGTGGTTGTTGAATACAGTATTACTGATAAGTAAAAGGTTTGCAGGTTGGCTGCACTCACAATAGAACTTAATAGAACAATATTGTAATACTGAAAGAATCAGATAAGTTATAATGACATATAAAGCAGACTCTTCTAACTATATAATTGTTAGTACTGCAAGAAGAGAAAGTAATAATTATTGTTATAACCAGTAACATTGGAGTGACTGAAGACTTGCAATAAACAGACCTGGAGAACAGTAATGCATTTTCATTTGATAGAATTTCTAAGTTTAAACTTCAGGACTTCTTGTCCTTCTAGGCATTTGAAAAACAAGTATGGGTGATTAATGAATTTCTTTCATGAGTGTCTGCAAATGCCAAAAGATGTTTCTGATAGGGTGGATAATATCTGAAAATCATGAGATTTGGGGAAGGAGAGAGAAAAGCTTGAGAAAAGAAAAGAAACCTGGCTGGTTTATGTATAAGACAAGGTATAAGACACAATTAAGTTTTATTAAAACAGAGCCTTTCTGAGAACTGCATATATTGATGTAGGTACAGGTAAAAGTGAGAAAACATAGGTTTTTCTTTGTTTGCAGGGCTTATGTTAAGGTTCTTAGGAACAGTTACAAAGAGAAATCTTAGCTGGGCAGAGAGGTTCAAGATTTGATGTGGGCAGTAACTCCTCAAGCTGACTTCAATGCACAGGCTGACAAATCAAGAAGTTGCTTTAGATTTTAAGTGTAAGCACATTTATTGTTTGGCTGTTTTGTGCTTCTGGACTGATTGTGACCCATTAGTATTTTTTAATGATTACTTATCTACAATTCAATGGAAATATCACAATAAACTTACCTAGTTTTCCTTAGTGTGTACTAATTTAGAGAAGCTTAATAGATATTAGTAAACTTTTATTAATATATTAAGTGTATCAAAAAGCCTGCTCCATGGGACACTGTCGAAATGCACTGAAAGTTAACCTCTTATATATAACCCAAATATTTCACAGCACTATTGAGAGGAAGAAGGTCATTGTGGTTGCAAGATCCCTATAACAAAGAATTTTGGAGACGAAGACACAGATAAGGTAATAGTTAAAAATTGCAAGGATCTTCAAAGAGTACATATAAAATTATTTTATTCAGGATTTAGAAACACTCTTAAGTAAGAATTCTTTTTTTTTTTTTTCCAAAATCACATCTGCTCCTTGTTAAATGACTTACTGCTATTTCTAACTAGGTAGATTTTCATTGTGATTTTTACGAGGTTTTAATTTCTGATCCAAACTCTGTTAATGAGAACAACAGCAGATGCAATTCTTATTGGGTAACAGGACAGACCATTTATACCTTCAGTGTCTCATTTATCAGTAATTACTTAAGGGTCTACATAACTTAGAGTAATTTGTGAGGTATTTAGCCAACAGAGTTCCCTAAAACAGAAAAGCTGTTTTTCTGAGTGTGGAACTATGGAATTACATCCTCGCTAAAGAACATAAGCAGATCAGGCTAAGTACTATGATTATTGCTAAAGAGTGAAATGATTCTTTTCCCCCAGTCAATTTCCAGCCACCAAATCTGTCATGAAATGATATGACTGGAAATAATATTTAATTTTTTGAAATGGTGAGTCTCACGTGTATTTAATGATATTTCACAAAACTATACAATCTTTTTAAAGGAAAGGTGTGTTAAGATGCTCTGTTGAAACAGTTCTTGTGGGGAGGTAAGACACGTGGAAGTCCTCATTTATGAGGGCTTTCTCATCAGAAATTACTTATATACAAGACACATATAATACACGTGAAATGTTTCATACTTTCTCTGTGAGGAGAAAAGAGTTTGTTTCTGATATAGCAATGTTTTAGCAGTCAAGTCAGTTGTATACTTCAGGCCCAGCTTTTCTGGCAGTGCTTTTTTTCTCCCAGCTGTAATATTTTGCCTAAAAAAAGTTTTTCTTCTTACAGCATTTGATTTGTTTGGTTTTATTATTTTTTTAATATGCTCAAATAATCACAATTGTAATGATACTACTATAGTTACAATAAGTATATATAAATGGTATAAGAAAAAAACAATTTCCAAGAAGTTTGTTATTGCCATACCACATTTTACTTCTAATAATTTCAAGATAGTATAAATTACAAAAGCAAGTAAAACCCTAATTTTCAGCAGCCACATCCTTAGTGTTTCAGTATAAGTAATAGTTTTCATTTTGGAACTGGAACACAGGATGGTTTGCTATCCTGCTGGCCTACCTTATTGTTTTATTAAGTATTGTGTAATGAAAGATTACAACATTTACTTTGCCTCACATTGTTTAGTTGAGACAGTTCTGTTGGACTACCTTCAGTTTAAAACCAGGTGAACCAATATATAAATAAATGGCATCATTTGAGTCTTTCAGAGTAGAAAGGTTCTACTAGATTCTGTGGTATTCTCATGCCACACATTGTTCTGTGCAGCATCTTAGAGGATCAGTTAATTTACTTAATTATTTTATAAACTGTGTGGTGTGGAAAAACTCCACTCAGTAAGAGTTATGAAATTTAAGTTTTAAATCTAGATCTGTTGGAAAAAATGAGGCTAAAAAAGCCATGCTATCGTTCCCAGACAAATTCATCTCCATGTAAACTGCAGAGCATTTGGAAAGGATAGGATGGAAAAGGAGGAGCAAGGCTGAGAGAAGAGAAGCTGGACTTGCTTTACACTTAACTTGTCAAGATATATCATTCTCTGTGTTCTGTATCTAGGAGACCAAATAACTCAGGAAACTCAGGAAACCTGAACCTCATCTATACTGTTAGTTACAAATGCATTTTTGAAATAAACAAGCATCACAGAAGTAATTTCAGTATCAGTACAAGGCTTTCTTTTCCCCAGTTTTACAACAGTAAGTATTCACAAGTTGTTTTGTCATACTGATTCCAAGTGGAGTTTCAGCTGTTTCTGTGTAAGCCTTCTCAACCACTTGTATCATTTTCTTTGGCCAGTTCTGGTTTTGCTAGATATCCCTGTGCTTTCCATGGAAATAGTTGACAGGCAAACCCAGGAAATTAAAGCAGGTATTTGACCAAATTCCATTCTCAACTGCACTAAAAATTCCTTTAAAACACTAGACTTCACAACCAGTTTTAGAGTATGTGGTTTTGACAGACAAACCTATGAAGTGACTGAGAGTTGCAGTACCTGAAAGTGTAAGAAAATAAGGCTAAATGAAATAACTCTTCAGTGTAATATTAAAATTGTACTAGAGGCTAAATGGCAACTATTTTTTTTATTTCCCTGTTTTCTTGTTTGGCATTCCCAATAGGCTAGCTGTGAGTTCATTTGAAAAGTCATTAAAATGCTGTATGGAATTTTGTATAAGCACATCTATAGGTGTTTTTTATGAAGGTATGTACTGTCAATCAGACAAAAAGAATATGAAGTCAGGTCCCCCAAAAGAAACCAAAACCAAACATCCTAAAATAATTAAAACAGAATTCAAAAAATCTTCTACTTTTGCTTTTCAGATTTCTTGCTGAGCATTCATTGACACAGTGACATTGAAAGTGATTAATAGTATTAACTAGGATATGGAATTGTTGAGTACAATTGTGTTTCTTAGCTACAGCTTTGAGGGACACATTTCCACAAATATTCTTAATACTCTGAAATAGTCTGAGTATAGATTACAATATATAAAGAAAACACTGAACTTTTGACATTTCATGTATTTAAAAAATATTTCTCCTTGTTTCTTGTTATGTGAGTTTTCTTCTAAAAGAGGAATTTTTATCAATAATGAAGAAATAAATTATACTTAAAATAACCATTTGGTATTCTGGTGGCTGATTTTCACATAAACAGCAAGAAGCTGCTGTAAATTAAATGTTTCCTGCTGATCCACTTCCTTTTAAAACACAGTAGGAGGGGCATTAGTTAATATTAAGGCAAACACAATTATCTGCTGACTACATTGTATTAAAAATAGCTAACAGCAATAATTTTTGGCTTCTTCCATCTTTGCAGGTATGTTATAAAATTAGTTCATGTAAACATGCTGGAAAGCAGTAAAATACTTCTTAATGATTTTCTGTATGGCACTCTGAGCCTTGGCTAGAGAAGTAAATTTTAGTTGTGAAGAAAGATATTAACCATGTATAGTATGACCAGTTTAAAATTATCTTATTTTCAACAGGAACAATGGAAAAGTATTTGTGGTAAACATGAAATAAACCAAATTTTTTAACATATATACTGATACATAAATAATTTATTTCCCTCTTATATTTGCCTTATACCCATGTATGGAAATATGGAAGATGGCTGTGTATGGTCTTTTGTCCCACAATCCTCTTTTCTCCAAGTAGAACTCCCAAGCTGTTCTAATACTGTATCTGAGAGAAAGATAAGCAAAAACCAACCAAACAAAAAAATCCACAGCCCTTTCCAGAGAGTTCAGCCTCAGGAACTTTATTTTCTCTTGTGGTTTTGTAACAATTTTTCCAAAGTGTTCTGCCCAAAAAGGTGAAGATGTCCATTTTGATTTCTATGTATAAATAATATCTTTTTCTTAAGTATCCACTTTTAAAAATGCTTCCACTATTGACAGTTATAGTAGTGACCCAATAATTTAATATTCAGATGCAATTATTTGAATATTATTCACTTATTTTAAAGAAGCAAAAAGTCTGAGATAAATTATGTCCTAACCTAATACAGAGTTAACCTGTGCTCACATTAGTAGCAATATGAGCTGATTTTTTTTTCTGCTTGTTTTAGTTCTATATGGTTTGCTAATGTGAAAACCTTTTTTTAATGGTTAAAATAATATTTTTTCTTACAAATGGTGCCCTTCTGAACTACTATTTTAAATGATCAAATAATAGAAATAATATTGCACAAAAGATCTGGAACTAATTCTCAGGCAAATTGCTTTAAAAACAGCTTGTGAGTCATGTAGAAAAAAAAAGGAGAGATACAAGGAAAAAGGTATAAATTTTATTTCTTTTTGCTGATAACTCATGACTAGAGTAATTCTTGCCTTTTTCAAGTATATTTATAATTAGAAAATGAAATTATTTCTAAATTCTAAAATTTATAATTTCTAAAAATTCTAAAATTTATAATTGCTAAAAATTATTTCTAAAAGCAAACAATGTTGTTGAGAACTACAAGCATTTTATATATGGTGAGTAATTTCTCCTATGAGGAACTCCATAATTTGAACACTAAAATTTGAATCCCTCCATGCTGGCATACAGAAATTCTAGATCTGTTAAGGGGTGCAGTACTACTCATTCTGAAGTAACTTGCTTGACCCATCTGTAAAAAGGAAGACCACTCTTTGCCCAGTTGAGTCCTTTAATACGTACTATATTAGTCAGAACTGCTACTCTGTCCACATACGTAGTTAAGGAGTTATATTTAATTGTAATTAATTTGATCAGTGAGAATTGATTGATTTGATCACTCTGACATGGATCAAGTCCAGAGTGTTGCAATTCAAAGGGCTGCGTCCTATCATCCTGTCTGTATTTTTTTCTAAGGAAGACTTTATTTTTTCATTTTGCATCCAGTTTATCACAAAGAGTCAGATATGGAAACTCATTTTCACATTTTACTGACATTTCTGCTGCCTTTCTCAGACAAGGTAGGATGCATAGCTTGGAATGCTGGCGTGTTTGTTTTCTGTAAGCTTTCAAGTAGGCCATCATAGTCTTCATAAAGGTCTTGAGTGTACTTCTAATGTCAGACCTTTAGGGAAAAAATCAGAGCTATTCCCATCTGCCTCACTGTGTGCTCAAATATTACACCTGGGATCTGCCTTTCTAAGTCTCAAGTGGATTCAATACAAGTTCTGTCTTGTGAATAGGAAGTTAATTTATAGAACTGCAGAGAATAATGATAACTGGTATAGTCTCACTATATCTGGTGGTTGTGGAAATGATGAAGTGTAAGAATCAAGTGAAAATGACAGTCTCACAGCAAACTTTTTTGATTACACAGAGATGGTGTTTCAATGACAGTTACAAACATAACAATGAGTAGCATACACTAGAATTTAAATACAACATTTGAGCTGGAAAAGATAGTTCCAGAATAGATCCCCACTTCAACCCTTTCGCTGCCATCAAAATTTGTTATTCAATGTTGGGAATTTGTAAGGATGTATAATCGGCTGCCTTTTTTGATGTTATTTAATTCTAATTGATTTCGAAGACATTTCCATACCTCATAATGCTGTCTCAGTGTATTGCAGCCTATTTTAAAAGACAGCATTATAATTCAGCATTTGTTATTTTTTGTTATTCCATGCACTTTCTTTTATTTGAAAAAGAAATATTTTGGATAATTTTCAAACGACAAATTTTTTCTTTTCAGAAAAATGAGGCTTGTCACTTGGGACAACTTTTTAGACTCTGTTACACTCTGTTCCTTTCACAGCCCTTGCAACATTAGTGGTCTGCATTGTCTTTGGACATGAGAATACGCTTCTTTTGCTGTTCCCTCCTGGGAGCATTATCCCAGGAAAGCCTAGGGTTTGTTCTATCTTATGCCAGGCTGTTTGGTTCCCATTATACTATTTATTACAGGAAAGCCCTTTAAGAGTAATGCTTTTGACATACTTGAGCTCTCTCAGCACTCATCTGTTTCTTGTCTTTATTTTCTCATCATGACCCTTCAGGTCAGACACAGTAAGGCTACGTTTATAAAATCTACATGTTATTAACATTGAAATGTACCCTCACGCACACTGCTTGTAGAGCCTCTTGGGCATGGTTTGGAAGTTATTTGTTTCACCTGTGTTGTAGGGCCTCATTTTGAGTCACAGTTGTTGTGAAAAGGATAGGAACTTACCTCCCTGTTGCCCCGTCTCCCAGAATGGGGTCATGAATTCATGTGCTTTTCTTTTCTACAGTAAGACAGAATCTACATCTACTTAAAAAAGTGACTGGGAAGGGCTATACAGCATTTAAGTATTCTGCATGATCTGAAAGTTTTCTTGGTTCTTTTTACAGGGTGGTTTTATATTTACATGCAGAGGGAGGTCAGAATGAAATTAGTATTATTTATAAGGCAATGGTTCATAACTTTTGCTTTAAGAGAAACCTTAGACTTGTGCATTGTCTGCTAGTGCAGTGTGCTTTGAGGACAGGCATATTGACCTAAGGCATTTCTTCAGCTGAAATGCATTATGAATCTTTTCCAAAATGTGCAAAGCCAAAATTCTCCTTTGAGATATCAAATAGCTTGTTTGACTAAGTTGAATGAATGAAGCGTATTTTCGTGTAGTTGAAGTCAATGGTTCTGAAGGCATTTGATTGAAGACATCATCCAAAGGGATGGAACTCAGAAATTAAAGTCTAGAAGTGAACGTCTTTTAGGCTCTGCCTCCTCAGATGTTGGGACAGAGTTCATCTTAAAATTCTGAGGGTTTGACAGAGGAAAATTGTAACAGTGATTGACTTCTAATAAATTAAATTGATGGTAGCAGCATATCGTATGTTGGTAAGGAAGAAATTTTCTTGTTCCTTTGTTATTTCTCAGTATAAGTAAACCATTTCCAAATGTTAAAAGCAAAATTGGATAAAAAACAAACTCTGTTATTTACTACTTGCATTATCTCCTTTAAAAAAATTGGTATCGTCCAGCATTTACAAAGCCTTATAGCAATTAGAAAGTTTTCATCAAATTACCTTTGTCTTTTGAATTACTTAACTGTGGTGTTACATTCTTTAGAACAGTATCTCCTGATTATTTACTCTCTGTTTTGAAAAATTATTCTGGCAAGATTATTTGTACTGTAATTTCTTATTGAAAAATTCATATATCAGACTTTGATCATATTTCTTAAAAGTGATCATGTATGTGCAAGAAATTAGGGATAAATTATCTAGAATTTGTTTAGAAAATTGGCCTCTTCCCACAAATTCTTTTAAAGAAAATAGGAGGAGCAGCAGTACCAGAAGGGACTGTACTCCTGGTACTCACTGGAAAATGAAAAATGTAATGACTCAGTGTAGTTAAGTGACTGCATTCACAGGGTCTTACCTTTCATATTTCTATGCAGTAGAAATAGTATTTTTCAATCTCCCACTCATTAATATTTTATTGCAACATATTCTTGCTGCCCTTCTGCAGCATCAGATCTACAAACGCTTTGAAGCGTTCGAAAATCTGGACAAAAACTCTGTGCTTTTGTACTATTGCATTGTTTTGTCTTTCCTGGTGCAAAATTACTCCCTCATGAAAGGATTATCACAGAATCACAGAATGGTGGAGGTTGTAATAACCTCCTGAGGTTATTGTCCAGCCTCCCGGTTCTAGCTGGGACATCCAGAGTTGTCTGCCCAGGACCATACTCAGGTGGTTTTTAAGTATCTCCAAGGACAGAGACTCCACAGCATTCCTGGGCAGCCTGTTCCAGTTCTCAGTCACCACCATGGTGAAAAAGTGTTTCCTGATTTTCAGGGGGAGTCTCCAGTATTTCAGTTTGTATTTCAGAGCCCATTGGCTCTGGTCCTGTCGCTGGTCACCACTGGGAAGAGCTTTTATCCTATTTGCTCTCTCCCTTCAGTTATTTGTATACATTGGTAAGATCCCCCTGAGCTTTCTCTTCTCCAGGCTGAAGAGTCCCAACTCTCCACACCATTCCTCATAGGAGAGATGCTCCAGTCCCTTCATCATCTTTGTGGCTCTTCTTTGTACTCCTCCCAGTATGTTCCTCCCGTACTGAGGAGCCCAAAACTGGACACAGTACTCCAGATGGCCTCACCAGTTCCCTCAGCCTGGCAGTGCTTTGCCTAGTGCAGCCCAGGATACCACTAGCCTACCTTGCTTGCTCATTATCACTACGAGAGAGCATTCTGAAGGCAGACATGCACAAATACTGTTTTCTACCACAGATCTCTTCAGAAGCACACGCTATCTAAATAGCCACTTTTTTTTACACTGTTTTCTTAGTACTGTCTTCAGAACCATGGTACGTCACCTTTGAAGACTGACTGGGACTCTCGTACCAGGAAAGATACTATAGAGCCACCCAGTCATATGAGATAGAACCAGGGCTTGAAAATACAAAAATAATATTCACAGTCCAGAATAATATTGTAGCTCTTCATGAGATACTTTTCACAGCATTCTTGGTAAATGCTGGGGGGTTTTTTTGCATATAATTTTTTGTAAGTTTAGATGGTACGGAAATAATGACAGCATCTAAGAAATGTCCGTTTATTAAGTTTATTTTTTTTCAGAGAACCACAGAGTGCTTTGGGTTGGAAGGAAACCTTAAATATCACCTAGTCCAAGTCCCCAGTCATGGGAAGAGACATATTTCCATGGATCAGGGTGCTCAAAGCCAGATCTTTTGCATCCTTTGTAACATAGCTTGGGATTCAGCCATGGAGAATCACTGAGTGACTTGTGTCACCACACTCTCACTACTGCCCTGCTGAATTGTACTCACATATTGTCCACTTTCTCACAAACTCACTGGTTCTTCATGAAGTAGAATAGTTTGAACTATTAAGAGGAATAATTATTTTAATTGATCATTACATGACACAATTTCTAAAAAGCTTGCTGTATTTTCTAGTTTAAGGTTGAAAACTGAAGTAGTATATTTTCCCACAAAGAAATATTTTTATTTAGATTTTTAAAAATTGCAGGTAACTGAAATATGACTGTTTAGACAACTGATAAAACAAACCTAATCAAGTTTCTCTGATTCTAAATCAATTTCCAATGAATTCTAGGAAAATGCTGGATCTTTATATATTTTGAACTGATTTGCACATATCTTTCAGCAGTTAGAAACTGCATTTCAACTATATAGTCTTGACACACTCCTTTTCTTTCAATATTAAACAATAATGGGGTTTAATTGTCCTTTGATCCTCATATATAATCCCTTTTGGTTAATATTAAGTTCAGAACTGGAAAATTTAACTCTAAGTTGTCTCTAAGAGTTTTTTCACTTTAGAAATAGTATATTTATCCAGAGCATTATTATCTGCTACACAGCTTTTAGATATGTTAGAGAACATCCAAGGCATGCTTATTTCACTGTCCTACAACTAAAATTATAGTTAAAAAAGAAAAGTCTTCAAAATATAATAAAGATCAAAGCAAATCCTTTTCCTCCCACCCTAAGGAGTAGGGAAGAAAAGGAGAAACAGAACAAAGTGGATAAAAATGGAATTAGGAAAGAGGCAGAAAGAGACAGATAAAATATTAATTTAAAATATGAAGGCCTTCACTTCGCTAGTCTATGGGTTAAATGGTCATCAGCCTCACATTAGTTTTTCCATGAAAAGCCCTTTAAAACTATTTTGTGCAATTTTTGCAATTATTTAATTCCTTCTGAGACTTTTTATAAAGAAAATATTACTGAAATTATTCTCAAAAACAATTCTACTTCTGACAACTCTTGTTGCTGAGGTTTCTTGAAGTTTTATATAATTACATATTAATGTTAAGAAATATTTTAAGAAATAAATCACCTCATTTAGGCCAGTCATCTTTTACTATTTTTTATGGCCTCAAGCAAACATAAATTATCTCTGAAAATACTTCTTCTTTGCTGCGTGTTGCTTGTGACTAAAAGATAAAAGAACTCAGAGCAAAAGAGAAACATAAAATGTGAAAGTGAAGCTCTAAAATCTATACATCACTTAAAGGAAAAAAAAGGCAATGTTTGAAAAGTGTCTAGCATTGTTCCCATCTTTTTAAAGGATTAAAGAATGACTCCAGGTATCACAGGGTGGCAAACTTCAGTATTATAAAAACTGATGCAGTATAATTAAGGAGAAAGTAATGAAACACTTGGATAAATACATGCTGATATGATCAAACCAGCCTAGCTGCCACGAGGGTAAATCACACATTCTTGACCAGCTAAATTCTTTGAGTCAACAGTACAGTGTATAAAGGGCATCTTGAGGAAGTAATTTACTTTGATTTTTCAAAAGGATTTCTGACAAAATCTCCCAGAATAAACTAGGAAGAAAAATAAAGCAGCCAAGAGGTAAGGCCAAAATTCTGAGAAGGTTTAAAAGTAAGTAAGCAAGCCAAAAAGTAAAGTTTTAATAAATAGTTTCTTCACAGACTAGGGAGGATTTTTTATCAGACAATATGAAACACTTAAGGAAAAAGAAGGTTTATGCTTTTATCAATTAGCTAATAATTTACCTTGTTTTAGTAATTGTGCTGCCTAGGTTGGTGATTTCCAGGAAATCTCTCATGACTGCTGTTTCATCACAGTTCACTAAGACCACTGATGTATTTTAGGTATCATTTGATTTTAATCACACTTTTCTAGTATCATAGCTTCAAAGCATCAAATTGACATTGCTGCAGTCCAGTCCTTCTGACTTTGGTACTTTGTTTTTCTCAGAGTTCCTTGATGCAGTGAAGTATTTGTCTGAGTATTTAGTAAATTAGATCAGAAAAGCAACCTGGATCAAAATTACCCCATATCCCCTTCAGCAAGGAGTTAGAGATTGACCCAGTTACTTTGTTTATCCAGTTCATCGTGTAGTCACATAAGTACATCCGGTGATGTAAGAGACGGAATAGAGCAAGGACAGGAATAGTGGCTGCAGAAGATTCCTCTTTTGATGACAATATCTGTTTATTCTTGCTTCACATTCTATTTGAAACTGTGTCTAACAGCTTCAGGTAGTGAAACAGGTAGCTTCAGGTAGTAGAACAGGAGGTGGAGTTAATTATATTCAGTTCAAACTTGAACTCTAGTAGTTGCTAGCTCAGACAGAAATGCAAATGGCATGACATTTCTGATAAATGCAATGATGAGAGGTACTCTAAAAGGCCTGTAATAAAATATGATACATCTCTGAGCTATATATTGATTTTCACTGGACAGCTATGCTGGGATCCATTTCACTTTACTGAAGTTTAACAAACAGTCGAACTGGTAATCACTAAGAAAAACTATTAAAAATTTTTTGAGCTAGAAGAGTCTTCTCTGCATTGTTATGAGAAATACTTAAAAATGTAACTGAACTTCACAGGATGCTTGAAGGTTTACAAAACAAAATATAAACATGCATGATGTACTGTATTAAGTATGCTTACTAAAATAGCTTTTCACATAAATTAAAAAAAAAAATGATCTTTTCTATTGTTTTCAGATGTTTAGTAGGAATAGAGCCAGAAAAAGCTAATTAATTAGGTTAAATGCTAGTCTAAGAGTTTCCTGCCATACAGAAATCTTAAAAAAGCAGTAAAATTTCACCATTTAACAAATAACTGAATAAATAGCTTTATGTTTTACCAAAAGTAATGTAGAAGTGAGAAAGATAGAACAGAAAATTCCTTGGTTCCTTGATATCTTGATTACACCTGAACATTTTGACCAAAGACTGTTGGTAATGGATACTGGAAAGGAGTTATCTCTGGGTTTTTCCACTGTTCAGGTACTTGTAGCAGGTGATTGACAGCCAAAATATTATGAGCAGTATGGGCACAGTACCATTTTTGGCTACCTTGCAGGAAGATAAACAGCACATCATCTTGTTTTCTCTGGCTGTACATGGACAAGAATGGCATGCAGAGCAGGATTTTAGCATTCATGGAAGGAGCCGAAGTTAGAGTTAATAGATTGATGTGGCTGGATAGGACAGTTTCTTCAGAGCACTGGATTTATAAAAAATCTCTAGCTACATCTACAGTCGGTGAATATTCTACTTAAATTTAGTAAAACTTGAGTTTGTGAACTTTCTGAGGGTAAGGTAGGAGTGGTTTTTGTTGAAAAATCAGAGAGGTGCCAGTTCCTCAGAACAAAATATGCTCCCTAACCAGTCTGTCCTACCATTTATTCAAATTGATCTTTAGGGAAACAGATTTCTTCAGATTGCATGCTGCAAAGAGCCATTGAGAATGCAAGAAAGGAAGCAGCACAATCTCTTAAACATGTCTTATTTAACAGTATTATTAGTAATCTGAGAGGGGTGTTGAAAAGAAGATAGCAAGTTTCATAGATGATACTAAATTAGAAGGTTTTGCAAATATTAGTGAAAACAGAGATAAAACAGAAGAGCAAAAGGAGGTTGCAAATACAGGAAGAAAATAAGTAAACCAAGGAAAGTTTGCTTAGAAAATTCGAAGTTAATTATATGGAGAAAAATAATATAAAAAAAGTTCAGCATTAGAAATACGGAAAGTAGTAAAAATAAAGAAGCTACAAGGACAATAATTGAACAGCAAATAGCATACGAATCTGAACTGGAACATGGAATAAAAACCAAGCAATTTTATTTGGGAGGCAAACTCCCTTCTTGAACTCTCTGATCTGCAGAGCATGTAAATAAACTGTATCATCTTTCAGAATAGTGCATCTTGTTCACTCAAGTTTATCTCGCCAATTTTGTGAGCTGGTTGCAAGAGAGGATATATCACCACAATGAAGCATTTTTATCATGCACAAAGTTAACGCAGGATGTGAGCTACATTGCTATAAGCAGAACTATAATCCCTCGCTATCTTTGAGGCCAGAGGTAGGTGCAGTGCAGCTGTTCATGGCAGAGGGAAGGGCTGTGTCCCATTTCCATCATTTCAGGTCATTCTCCTCAGGCTGGGTCATGCGGTGGGGCATTCTGCCAACCGAAGAGCTGCAAAGCATATTTTTGCACTCACATTTTCATGTCATGAAGAGCACAGCAGTTTCTCTCCATCACTGGAGGA
The DNA here is from genome assembly GCF_017639235.1 of Corvus kubaryi. Taxonomy (NCBI): domain Eukaryota; kingdom Metazoa; phylum Chordata; class Aves; order Passeriformes; family Corvidae; genus Corvus; species Corvus kubaryi. The sequence goes on along the minus strand of NW_024581137.1, from coordinate 19,098,476 downwards.
GCTGGAAAGAAACTGCAGTGCTTCACTCAAGTCAAGACTGAACAAGTGAGTTGCTGGTGCAATGATGGAGAATGAGAGAGCAGGTGGTACACTGTAATATTAACACTGTCAGTAATACAATTATTTGCTCTTATCTTAGACTTTTCTCTGTAAGAAAGAGTTGAAATCAAAACATTTTTTGGTACCAGAAGGGTTGGCTTGTGGAAGAGGGTTAAAGAACTAGACATATGTCCATGAATATGATTATGTCTGCATGGCACCTTAGGAGCTGGACCATGGAGCTCGCTAAGGTTGCTGTGCCTCTTGATGTGTCTCAGTGCTTTTCATGGTCAAATACAGGACACTTGTAGAATTCCCTATAGGCTTAGAAAGGCTTCTGGAGCTCACACAGCCTACAAATCCATCTGCCTTCATATTTCACAATATTTGGACCCTCCTATGAAGAGTCACATGGCTGACCTGTCATGGGCCATGTTATGGCACTGCAAGGCAGCTGATGCTTGGCCATGTGTGATTCAGGTAGAAGCATGCTCCAGCTTGCTAGGACATGATCTAAGTTTTCAGTCTGCAGCACATCACAAATCTATTTCACTTTTAGTTTTCCAGTACACAATAAATATTCATACCCAAAGAGTGTGGACCTGGGACAACTATGGACCTTAAGAAATGGGCTTTAAACACACACTTCACAAAACCAGAGATGAAGTCTATATAACATCCCCAACAGCTAACTGAAGAGAACTGAATGAGCATTCCCTAACAAAGCAGATCTTGTACAACAAAATGGAAACTGGCATGTGTACAGTACTATGCAGTTTAACATGAGCAATAGTAAATGAGAAGATAATGTTAGGACGTTACTAAGTGCTAACTCTTAAGAGACCTCGGATATGTACCCTGCGTTCCAAAGCATGCTGAAAGTACTGGAAATATCCATTGCTATTGTCACTAGAATGTTCTGCAGTTGCTTGTCACTTTTTTGAGCCAAACATGGATAGTTGGTGCAGCTATCATCTTCCAAGGGTGCTGCCAGGTTTGCATAGCTTCATTTTATGCCATGATCACATTCATCCCTTCCGGCTGCAGGTATCTCAGGAAATGGTGGTTCAGTCTGTCTCCTTAGGCACTGGGTGTCCTTCATACCTTCTTCAGAACTGCACTTGACATTTCAATATCCCAAACTTAGTATATGTGATACGTCATGTTGATTTCCACACTTGAGTTAGGCATCAGGAAGAGTTCAATGTTCTTGCCCCAAAGAGAGAAAACATTTCAAAGGATTGAGGCTTAAAAAAATTGCTATAAACAGGAGACATGTGACAAAAGAATAATTTTAAAAACAGTGCAATATTAATATTTTGTAAAAGATACAAATATGCAGCGCATTATTGATAAGCTTGGCAGAAAGACCGCAGTCCTGTGATAAAAAAAAAAGAGTTCTGAAAGAGCAGAAGAATGTCAACAGTTGGGCAGCTGTTAGGGAAAAACCTTATCCTAGTTCTAAACAATTAGCTGCAAAGACGCGAGGACCCTAATGTATCTGCAGCTGGGACAGTGAGTATGAACATGAAATCAGTGGCAGTGAAATGTTTTCTCAGGGCAGGGCCATGTTTTATCTCTGAGCCCTAACCTGAAGCAGTGTCAGCACAAATACGGAAAGTGGATGTATCTATTTTTGTCAGTCTTTCTTCAGATAGGCTAAGTTAAACCTAAGACTAATTCAGTTACTCTTAGATTAAATCTGGCAGAAGTGGAAAGTACAGTCCTACTGGTCTCAGACTATTTCCATTGGCACTTCCGTTGACACGTCTTACCTAGTTTAAAAGTCTTAAATTATATAGCATGGTCTCTAATGTCAGAATTCATCTTCCTTTACAGTATTAATGCCTACTAATACTTATACTAATACCTAAGTGCATTATTACATCCCCCCCAGTCTTTTTTTTAGTTTTTGTTCTTTGGAGTAGGAGTCATCTTTGTTCTCTTTTTTTTTTTGGTACAGCTCCTAGCACAATGGGACCATGATCTGAGACTGATTTTCTTAAAGTTCTAGAAGAGATGTACTGGAAGTAAAAGTTTCAAAATAGATCTATGCCATCTGAACTTCTGTGCTTCACTGCATGATGCCCATTTTAAAGCCAGGGTCAGATTCAGGAGTAAAATAGTTGGAAAGATACAGTGAGGGGCTCTGTGAGACTTTTGCCAAAAATAAGATCCTCCATCCATAGTCCTGCAGCCTCTGAGACTGACCTGTAATGTTGTGAATTTATGTACCTTGTGCCAGCCTTCATTTCTGTATGGAGCAAACACAAAGACAGAAAGTTACAACTGCTTCAAAAAAAAAAAAAATTAGTTTTAAAAATATGGAAGCATCATGTGAAGCTTTGATAGTTGTTTCAATAATTATTTGATTGACTGAGATTCTGTATCTTGTACTCAATAACATTTCAATCTAAAAGACTAAATTCCAAAATACGTCAATCTTCTATTATTCGGTCTTATAATATAAACTGAAAGAGTCACTATGTGAGACTGAGAAATAATTAACAAGAAATAGAATTTACCATTATTAGCATAGTTCTTAAATTTCATTCTTCTTGATTGTAGAGAGAATTTTAAAGAAACCTCTACTACAGAACAGGGAAGTATTATGGAGTCACATAAAGAGTACTTGCTGATAAGAAATCCTTTGAATCCTAAAAAATCTCTTCTCTTTAATAACTATACCAACTGCCACTTCCAACCACAAAGTAAAGGTTAACTGGCACAGTGACTTGAGAAATGTGCAGTTTTCTAGGGAGGCTAAACAACATATTATTCTGCATTTATTTTAATAGATATTTACATGCATATACAAGTTGAAAATGCACATACTTTCATAAATATAAGCAAAAATAACAAAAAGACCTCAGCAAACAATACTGTTGATGATTTATGATTCCATAATCCCCTTTATAGCCCCCTAATAGGCATTACATGTAGAAAAAACAAAAAAGAAAATTTTCTGTTTTAAACAGGCCTCTTAATCCTGAGAAGTATTTAATCTTTTGGAAATGTCTCAGTGGCACATTGCTGATGGCATGCAATAAAGGTAGTTGACGTGTCCCCTGTGGAGCAAACCCAAGGCAATCTGCCTAATCTCTTCCTGGGAAACACACCCAGCATCACTGCATCTGGTGAAATCACATGGGTATTTTTTCAGATGCCTCGTAAATGCATACACAGAAATTATTAAAACAAGCTTTGTTCAGTTCACAATTTAGCCTTTTTGAAGCATCTCCCATGCCCTTGAAGAACAAAGCAGACAGCTGTAGTTAAATTCTGTTTTTAAGATTGTCTGCAAAATGACTCTCATCCCCTTGAGAGGAAATAACTCAATCCCCACAATGCCGGGTACAGTTAAATAAACACGTAAGAAATCCCCTTATTTAAGATACTGTCTTTTCCCATTATTAAGTGTCTTCAGATATAATACAATTTTGCTAAATTTTAAATACTCACCTCGAAGATTTCCATGGCAGGTGTCTGCCTCAGGCTGAAATGAATGTAGTACTTGCTTTGGAAAGCTTAAGCAAGCAGATCCATGCCTCACAATAGATTTCATAGGAAAATATTTTTGCTCCTATGAGAAATGTTTACAATTACCAAGGAAACTCTATTATCTTTATGTTCTGGAGCAGTGGCCTAAAGCTTGGCATGAGCTAGCCTGTGAAAATCTGCCTACATTTGGTTTGCATTTGTAACCTCCTAGGGAAAGGAAAAAAAAAAAAAGAAAAAGCCCACATATTTTTAGCCACTAGATTTTGGCAGTTACCTTCTCCAAAGCTTCATCTTCACTGGATCTGCTCCTTGCCTGGACTGAAGGGGCCAAGTGGGGCTTTGTGCAATTCCTCCTCTCTTTGACAAGTATTGTGGTTTGGAGAACAAAGCTTGTAGCAGGAGATTATCTCTCTTTTAGTGTCAAAGAACCCCTGCTGATGCCACAGCAATAAAACTGCCTAAGTGGAGCATTAGGAGCTGGGCCTGAGTGTTACAAGGATGGGGACAACGAAGGAGCACAGGGCAAGAGAGAGTGACTGAAATTATTAGGGAAAAGAAATGAAGGCAGAGAAAAGTGGAGTTAAAATGCAAAGTTAATAGAAAGGAGTGGGAACAGTCTGGATCTCAGAAAGAAATTATTTAACTGGGAAGACCACTGAGGAATCTGTGACTGTAATATGAATGTACACAGAATAGCACCCATGGAGGATTTATGTTTGGTAAATGACAGATAAGTATTACCTTTGTCTGCCCCTAGAAGCAGTGTTTTGCTCCTGCCAGGTAAAAATTCTGTAGGCCAGATGACATGCATGTCTCATCCGCCTCTTGTGGCTGATTCACAGAAGAGGGACAGCTTTTCACAACTCAAGTACTTTTCTAGATTGCATGTCAGAGGTCTGTGCTGCACCCACCAACACAAACCAGTTGAGAGTGTGTACATACGATGTATTGTGTGTTTATAATTTTTGCTTTTAAAAGCCAGGCAGTGGCACTGACTTTCTGAACACAGTCCTGTTGTTCTTTGGGCTTTTATGCATAATATATACTTATTTCCTCAAAAATTCATAAAGGCAAATTTTTTACTGAAACCTGATATGAATCAGTCATTCTTAGAATACCCTTAAGAGTCAACCCTGTACTTTGTGTTTCTGTCATCACGTGCCTCTGAGGAGGAAAAGTCTAAATCAGAATACCCAAGTAACGAAAGTATCTGAAACGTATTTAAGCTCATAAAGTTTAAAAGACGGGTAAATGTATAAGCTTAGGACACAGCTATTGCTAACCCGAGCTCCTCAGCTTCTGGGCTGGAGCGAGAGGTGCTGCGATCTTCCAAGAGTGTCTCCTTAGCCAAGCCGCTCGACAGGACCAGCCACACACTCAGACGCGCGCACGCACAAACGCATGGATGGCTTCAGTAATACGGGTCGATGGCAAAGAGGCAGGAAGGATCTCCGTGTGGAGTTCCACGGGAGCTCTTTAATGCACCCACACCCTGAAAAGTTCCAGAGGCGAAGACAGAGAACAATGGAGGGTCCAGGTTTAAGCACAGGAGTGGAAGGAGCAGCGGATGATCTGAGGGCACAGGGGCGGCACAAAGGCGGGGCTAGGGAATGGGAGCCAGTGGGGAAGCTCTGGAGGAGTGGCGAGGGGCCAAGGCCAATGGGGGGAACCTGGAGTGGAGAACTTTCTATGGCATGGAACATATAAGGTAGCAAGGGGGTTGAGGGGTCACGGGCCAACGAGGGAAGCAGAACTGGGCCAGATTAACATAACAGAACAATGCATCCTGGGAGAAGCCTTGCTGGTCGCCCTAACTTGAGCAGGTTCTTTTGGTACTAGGGACTTGTCCCACCAGGGGACTCTCTTTGTCCCTTCTAATGTAGGCTCGCTGGCCACCACATGCAGCTGTCCGGAAAAGTTCAGTGATGAGAAATGTACAAGGTTGAAGGACAGAAATCCAGTAAATTACTTTCTGGTCACTTCAGCTATGTTGCCCAATTTACTAGAGCTCTGGAGACAGGAACTGACCCATTCCCACACACTGTGTGGTGCTCTGTATTTAAAAACTGATTGTGTTAATAAGCATTTAGGAGTTCCTTTGCCTTTGTACAGTAGAACTAACTGGGCTATTACGTAACTTTAATACTTTTTTTCTTACTATTTACCATTTCTTCTCTGCTGTCATTTTAAATAGCACTGATATTTACTTCTACATCAAATTACAAATGAAGTTCTGTAACGAAACAGAAAAGAGTATTCTGACTGTAGTTCTGCTAAGTTTGCAGTGCTTTGTCATGGTAAATGCTCCCCACTGATATCATGTCTTACGATCACTGTTGCTTAGAGTTAAGGAAAAAGCCCAAAATACCCAAATGATAAAGTGTATTGCAAGACTGGTGGAGCATACTGAAACTCCATTCTAGCTAGGAAAATTGAGTCATTGCCACGATTAAGAGAAATGAGATTACTTACTCATAAATCCCTAGCAATCATCGTCTTTCAAATACCACAGCTAATAAATAACCATTTGTTTACAAATAGGCTGTATCATCCTCTGGTGACTGAGGCCCATGAAGCTGGATCATATTTACCTTTTTCTGAAGCCTTCCATTAAAGTTTCTAAAAGGTTTCCCTTTGATGATCTTATGTCTATAAAAACTGAATCCACCTTAATCTCTTTGGATATTGTATTAAGTACAGCGTTTCTCAGCCTGTGCAAAAATCTTGAAATATCGCTGTGAGAATTTTTAAGCATAGTTTAATTTTGAGTACTTTTAAGTAATATAATGTAGCACATTTCCTTTAGCCTTGAATTGTACTTGGCAGGTTAATTATCTTTTGCAGTTACAATGAATATTTTTTCCTAAAACTTAGGCCTATCAGGCACCTGAAAAATTTTCAAGATAATAAACAATGTTGAGTGCATCCTAGTTATTACAAATGTTAAACGAGAAGGAAAACCAAAATTTGATTACCACTGAGCACCTGAACATTATGACAAAGCTGTTTTATCCAAATTAAGTATTTAATGAGAATTTTTAAAAGCTTCTCTCACATTTGAACTGTCTTGTTTTGAAATCCCTCCTTTTCAGTGCAGAGAAAAAGTTTATTGATGTAAAATTCCTTCTGAAGAAGAACAGGAATTTCACTCATCAAACCGTCGCCATCAGTCATAAAGGCTCTTCATACATCAGATTCCTTTCAGTTGCCTCCTGAAAACAAAACATATTTAGCCAAGTATTAGTGAGATAACAAGGAGCTGTATTTTTACCAGTACAGATAACTTGGTTGCTATGCCAAAAAGTCAACTTTTCATTTTCGAAAAGAAATTACTCCAGAGAATTTTTTTCCCCACAACTCTTAAAATATACACCAGCACTAAATAAGCAATCATGGATTCACTTGAAGACTTGAGCTGTGAAATTGCATCTCAAGCAATTAAGAATTCTTTGTACTATGACAAGTAATACATACTAAACTTGTTACCCAGAATGGGCCAAATGAGATCTTCCAATATCATAGTAACTTGTTATCTTTTTAGTGAAATCAATACCTGTAATTTTAACTTTCCAGATTTTCTGAATTTCCACTTGAGAGGATGTACAGCCAATATGATCCTACATCCTTTCAACCTTCTTTCTGCTGTTCTTGAATCATAAACTTGTTCTTCAGCCAGTCTGCTGCATCTATTTCGTTTAAACTTAGTCTTAGCTCTCTGAATCAGGCTGCTATTCTTTTAACACTTGTCCATAATCAGCTACACCAATTAGCTGATTTCCCTTCAGATTAATTTCTTTTTCCAGCATTTTAGAATTGTTTCAGCAACCAAGATTTTATCCTGCGTTGTTTTGGGTTTTGTTTTCCTCCCCTAGAGACTGCTTTCAATTGGCCTTTGTGTTTGAAGGGAACTTTTCAATTTCCATTGGTAAACACCCTTTTAAATATATTTTTTTTTTTTTAGAATATGATTTTTGTTCCCCAATACCTTAGCATTTCCTGCTTGTAAATGCTTTTCTAGTTCATCCTGAAACATGGCAAATGAGAAGCAGGGATGTTTTTGTTTGTCATCTACCCACTATTCCATTTCACATAGTGGGGGTAGGTGCATCCATATGATATGGAAATACATGCTTTATATATGTTTGTGCTTTACACAGCCATATATTTAAATGGACAAATACACAAGATGGTTTGAGTGGATGTTTTAATTAAACGTAGAGATTATTTTTAATTTTTTCTCATCCTCTTCGTTTTTGTGTACACTGCAGTTATATTTGAACCATATTAAGTGTTTCCTAAACAGAGAATAAGAAAGTTCTCACTCAACATGGCATTTGTAGAGTTAGTTTCTTCAGAAAAAATGGCCCAAAGGTAATATTATCTACTTGTACCTATTTAACCCTCCTATCCCTCTGAATCATGTCCCAGAATACAGATTTTTTTAGTAGGAAGCAAATCTTAAATAAGGACTACTTAAATAGATTGTTATGTTTTTGTGACAGGTAGAAAAAAGTAAATGAACTATTAGATGTCACAGAACTGTAGAATCACCAGATTGTTTAGAGCTTCAATCTGACTGATAGCACTGCATTGCAAGATGCAGCTGCAGAAATCAAAATGCACATCTGAACAACGCTGAGTCATTACTCATGTTTGAGAATGTAATGTCTACTGATTTGCATTTGCTTTGCTGTACCTTATTTTGGAATTTTAAAATGGATTTTAAATTCTTAAGAGTATTAGACCTTTATATGGGTAAAGAGAAAAACAGTGACAGGAGTTACAGCAAAAAACATTTTTACACTGTAGATAAAATTTGTTATTTTTGTCATAAATTAGTGACAGTGTGGTGGTAATTAAGAGGAAAGTCTAGTAGCAGCTAGTTATTGCATATTTATTTGATACTTTTGCCTACTTATTTTCCTTTGAAGTGCATTTGACACTGGGCACTGTCAGGGTACTGGACTAGGAGGCCTGTTGGTCTTAGATCTAAGATATCAACTCCTAGTTTTCATCTAATTTTCTTTAGAAAAGATAGAAGTGCCTAATACAGTAAACACAATTATTCCAGAGCACTTAATGGAGGGCTAGCAAAATAGATAACTTGACAAGATTATAAAAGCTGTATAAATATAGCAAAGTATGTAAACTGCAATGTTTTTCATTAGAAAGTAATAGAAATGCAAATTGATTTCATAGAAGGCACTCAAAAGAGGGTTTTTTTTTCTGCAAAATTGTTTTCTTATTGTGAGACATCAGTGTGATAATGCCCCAAGAAACAACAGGCATCTTGCCATTGGTTTAGTTCTAAGAAAATAGGGATTTTCCCAGGACCAGACCAGCACAGCTCTGTTGTTTCTAGGAAAAGCTGTTTAGTAATTTGACTATCTTCCAGACAAATTTCCAGCATTAAACCAGAAAACATTCTATAGATCTGTTTCACATAGGCCTGGTCTTCATGGACACACCCTCTGGCTCTCAAACTTGAATTCCATTTTTAAGTATACTGCATTCTGCTATGGTGGGATACCATTTATCTTATGGCCAGCTGTGACCTGAATTTCAAGAGAAAATTTAAGAGCTATTGATGCCCAGGGCTTGAATCCTGACCACTTTTGCATGTACATAGAATGATGTGAAGATCCAGGTTTTACATGCTGGTACAGTGATCCCAGAGTGCTAGAGCTTAAACTCTGGAAGAAGAGTTTCAATTGAGGTAGATACAGGTAGATCCAAGGAAAGTACCTTTTGGAAGTTGAGAATAAATTAAGCATCTGATGAAGAAGAAAAAAATATAATCTCTTTGATTGCTGTTGGATTCTGACTTCAACTATTTTCTGCAGCTGTGAGTTCTTCTGGTGCTCCCATGAAATGAGATGAATAGCTGTATAGATAAACTTCCAGACTAGGAGTGAATGTGATTTATTGTTTGAGGGCTAACATTGTCTCTTAGAGGCAAATGCAAGAGCTAAACTGGACAGTGAACAGCTTTACAGTCCTGCTCTTCTCCTTGGCAGTTGAGTCTTGTGTTTCAGAATCGAAGCACTTTAAATAAATTTTATCTAGATCTTACTATGATATCCTGTCAAACACAAATAAATATAAAATTAATATAATTTAATGGCAAATAGGCAAAGCCCAATGGATCCCTGTGCACTGGGATCCATCATGTGGGGATAGCTTGGACCGTGCTGATACAGAACTTGGTGAAGGGCCCAGCTCAATGCTGAAGATGGCATAGAGAGAGGTTAGCTGACTCAGCCTCACACCTCTCCTGATCCAGGAATTTTGGTTCTGTTTACATGACTGACACCATTGTAAAGAACAGACATGCCATGAGTCTTCATGGCAGGATCAAACAAGTGTACTGAGAGTTATGAGTTGTGTCTACTTGTAACAAAGCATTAGAACCTTCTCTGAGGTAAAGTGACCCCTAATGATGGTCAAAATTATGAACTACTTCACTGTCAATTAAAGGACACAAGAAAGGAAACAGACAAACACACTCTAACATCCGCAAGATGTCTGGCATCTTGTTTGTTTGATCATAAACTCTGTTATCTTATTTTGGTGTCATTGCTGGAAATAGATTAGATTCTATCTGAACCATTGTATTGGGGTTTTTTACTTTTACTGAGCACTACTGAGAACCACATTTTCAAAATATGACATCTATTTTTCAGGTACAATTTGAGCACTACTTTTTCTACAAGCAAATGATAAAATATACAGATATGCATACAAACCTCAGCTGTATGTGTTAACTGAATACAAACTAAGCACAAACGGGCTTTTACAGATGTAAATTCTATCATTTGCTTGTACAAGTGACAGTGATAAACAGCCACACACACCAGTGATTTGCATGCACGGAGCTGAAGTTTAGCTCTGAGTGCTTTTTGAGACCTTAAGTGTCATACCCTGTTGACAGCATATTTGACCTGAGAACTTCAGCTTTTAAAGAAAAACATTTCCTTGCAGCTTCGGTTTATTTTCTTTATATCCATTACCATGTCTATTTATTTTTAATCTGTCATCAAAACATCTATCTTTGAATGGTTAGGCTGACTTATGTCTTTTGCTGAACTATTGCTAATATGCTGGGATTTTGGGAGGCATTGCTGTTTAAGTACATTTGCTTAATTTTGGATCTAATTCTATTCATTTTGCAATGACTGGACATTTTTCCATTGGCTCTTTTGATTGTACATTCCTTGGGGCAGGGATGTGTCTTCCATTGTTTTTTTTTGTGCATGCACTACCAGTGATGGTGCCCAAGAAATACAAGTAGACAATAACCTATTCTTTCAAGGAACAAAAAGATATTCTTTTTGATGCATTCATCTTTCATCTCTCTTGAGTTTGCTATTCAGAGTCAGAAAATTGTTTGCAGGGTTTTTAATTTTCATCAGTTTCCTAGGTTTTTGCATCTTCTAGTATTCTCATTTCCTCATTAATTTGCTTCATACTCACTCGTTCAAATGTCTGTTTTAAACTCTACAATTCTGAGTAGAAAAATTAAAAATAATTTTTCATGTTGCTTTTTGAAGATATATGATATCCCACTCAGCAAAAGTTTCTTTTAGATTTTTACTTGGTGGGGTTCTTTTCTCTATAGCACCCAACAAAAGCAGAAATAATGAAAACATGGCTTTTACAATTGAGGAGACATTGCTAGCTCCAAAGTACAGATATATTGAAACTATTTATGGAATTCAAAATTATTTTGGAAAGGGAAAGTTCTAGATTTTGTGTTTCCCCTTCAGAACCATGTCCTTTATTTCACCTTGTAGTTGTAATACTGGCATCAAAACAGGTTTATCATAGGCAGAAACAGTGAAGTCAAACTTTTCTAAATATTAATTAAAGTGCTGAAGACTATACTGTTTAAATACATACTCTCTGTCTCACTGGATTCAACCAGTTGCTGGTTAAGACCTGAATATAGTGGACAAAACTGTAAAACACTGTACTCAAGTTCCAGCAGTTGAATAGAAGAGTAATTGATAATGTATATGCTTGTTATCAATTTTTTAGCCTTAAGAAGATGCGATGAATTGTGTTCAGTCTTATTTATGCTTAACACTTTGGGTTTTTTTAACTCTCAGAATTTTGATGAGTTTAAATGTATTTCCAGTCTGCAGAAGGAACAAGGAGAGAATGGGGCATATCTCAGCAGGACCAGAGAGTCAGCAGAAGTTGAAAGAAGTAGTAAAATTGAGCAGTATGCATTAATTTAAGAAGTAAAAGCAGAAATGTTTTAAGAAAGTAGGTTTGTGCATACTGTTTACACAGATACTACCAAATGGATTACTCATCTATTTTCATCATCAAGAAAATTCTCCAGACTTCAGTTTTGACAGTTTTAAACAAAACCCATCATCCCAGCTCAAAACTGCATTTGCATATGTATATATGCAGTCTGCTATGAAAAGAATAAGATGCTATTAGCACATTGAGTCCTTATGCTTCTCCCTACTACAAGAGACAGAAGCAATGAAAAGAGATTGGGAAAGGAGAAAAAAAAACAGGAATAAAAAGGGGTTGCTGGAGCTAAACACAATTGTTTTGGGCTTTCTCCTTACCCCATGGCATGTTCCTGCTCTGATGATGCTTCCCTACGATTCTACTGGGCGTATTAGAAATAAAGGCACAAGGAACACTCCATAGCATGGAAAATCAGACAGGAGTTGGTGCTCCCAAGACCTGCACTAGTTCCTCCACAAATCTCCTCTGCACTTTACTCAGCAAGGCTGTGTGTGGCTTTCAGCTCAGCTGGTGAAACAGAAATACTGAAGGGCTTAGCCCACACATCATCTTGTCCCCATCTCTCCCTGCTAGTGTGACTCCAAATTTCAGTCCTTGCACACCAACACTTGGCTGCCACTGGAGATGTTGCATCCCTTGTAGAACATTCTCATGCCTTTATCTGCTTCTGAAAGTTTCATCTCTAGTAATGAAGACTTAGCACCCATTAAGAAATTACATAGACAAATTCTTTTTCTGTTGTTTTAAAGCATCTCCCATTTTTTTTTGTTTCTAAAAATCACTACAGCGACAAATTACTTTTTTCCCATTTTCTAACCTAAGTTAACTCAGTGGAGATCTTCCTTTCCCAAGTACTGAAAACTACGTCAAACTTTTCAATTTGACACAGATCCAGGCTTACCACAGGAACTGAGAAGACCGCAGCATCACCCAGTGAAATACAGAGGTTTTCAGATTGTGTGGAACAAAATTGGCTGTGCTGCCCACCCATTTCCCTCAGAGATGCATTTCTTCCCTTTGTGTCTCCCACCCAGTGATATCTTGACTAGCTATGAGTCCAGGCCAACTCTCAGAAAAGCAGATACTTGTGTGCTCAAATCCTGATGCCACTATTGAAAGTGAGTGCATGGCCGTTGCTCTCACTGCAGTGTCTTGGGCAAGGAAGGATGAAGCTCAGGCTATGGCCAGAGAATAGTTTTGTTTGTCAGTCATGTAGAATTTAAACTACAAGGAGCTATGTTCATGTTTAAAAATCATCAAGCCTATCAATTCTATTTTGATGGCTTCCTAGAAAAGGAGATGTAGGAGTTCAGTGGATCTCCCAAAGGTTACAGGATTCTTTATTCCAAAAAAGGAACAGAGATAAGTCTTTAAGGGTATCAAAAAATACCACTCAAGGCTTGAGTTGTGCAGCCATTCTATGTGGTTTTGGTACCTGTGAGCAAAAATGTTAGAACACAGGGGAGAAGTGAAACTAAATTGTGGGTAGAAAGATAGAAGACAAGATGCTTTTGAAAATGTAACTTGTAATGTATCAATTTTCATGCTGGACTTTGTAGACAATGTTGAAATTCAAATAGTATATTCAGCTTTTATTCTCTATGAGCATTCACAGCATGTCTTTATATCCCAGTGCAATGTAATTGTTTTAGGATAGCATTTATTAAGCATATTAAATTATAGACTTTCTGAGACAGAAAATACCTGCATAGATAGATCTCAAAAATTACAGAAGTCCCCAGGTTACTGAATGTTTGCATGCCTGCAATAAAGTGCCTAAGAGTGCAGAAGCAGAGATCGATGAGTGTGAAAATGACTCATTGGATATTTGTATTAGCCACTTTGAAAGGTATAGAATGGAGAGAATTATCAATAAAGTCAGAGTCTTCATGAGAAAGCAACTCTGTTTGCAACTCTTTAGCCAGAAATGAAATAGCCTAGAATGCAAGTTGACAGATAAGAGTGTTGAGTGAGGCCCCAAGGAGCTTGTGTTGACAACAGGAAACCTTTTATTTAAATTGTGTAAGGGTGGTAAAAGGTCAAAATTATTCAAATGCTGAATGCAGTGGACAGACGAATCCTGAACCAACAGATTTGTGAGGCAGCAGAAAGCCAAATGTTCCGATAGGTACATTTTTATAAAGATTGCATAAATCTAGCTAATTTGTAATAGCCACTTTCGTACATTTTACATGCAACATCTTCAGTTTATCCACATTAATGTAAATGTAAATGTGCTTGAGAAAGATCTGAAAATATATTTGAATATTAATTCTTATGTAAGTAAATATCAGTAAATGTTTTAGTTAGTTTCTGAGCAGTTATCCTAACTACTCATAAGAAGTGACAAATTGTTAAGTGAAATAAATGACCAAAAGAAGAGATTGTGGAAAGGGTGTAAATGTTCTTTTTAATCTGATGCTGAACTACTTTATGATCTTAGGCAACTCATTTAATTTGTGCATGTCTTCCCACCATTTCTAGCCTTATTAATTAGGACTACATAGAATCTCCCTGCCATGTTGGTCGCACAGTATATTTTACTATCATCTGATCATAACCAAGAATAACAAGATAAAAATTACACTGGATTCTAGAAGAGTCTTTGACCCTTGCCATCAAATTGTCCAATTCTTGGCCTTACCTAATTGGTAATTAAATTCATATTGTCATCACTCCCTGAGTTTAATTTTTTGAACTACAAAGAATGTACTTCATCATGAAAGGTTTTCCTTTTGCAGTTTAGAACATCAGTATCTCTGGAATCTATTTAGTCACCTACACCCATTTTACAGTACAACACACAACTGCAAAATATGCAAGAGCATGGAATGTGTGTTAATGAGTCATAGTATTGATTTCACCAGCAATATTTTAATGCTGTTTCTCTGAAAAACGAATAATAGATCTGGGCTCAGAAATTCTTAATGTATGTTGTGTATGGTAATAGATAGTCCATATTCAGTTTATTATTCTATATAGAAACTAAATTATATGCTGTTTTACCACATAAGCGAAAGATCCATGCTAATTTTTTTCAGCCTATCAGCACATCTGAAAAGCATTCAACATGATGTTGCTTTCTTAGGAATTCAACCTTTTTGGTGTGGATTGGCTTGCCCTCTAGTGAGACTCCCCTCTTTCTGCTTCTCAATGCATCCTCTTCCAATACAGTCGCCATGTGGTAAAGCATTCTGGTTCACCATTCTTCTACCTCAGCTCCAAATACAATTCTGTGTTTTCAGTTCAATGAATGTACCAAATAAGTTGAAGGTTCCAAAACCTTTTCATCAGGCAATACCGATGAACAGTTCAGCTTTGTGTCTTATTGCATTATCATAGTCTGTGGTCCCACTCTTCAGAAGGACCACTGAAGAGCCTGAAAGGAGGTCATGCTTCATATCTCTCCAGGTTGCTGGTTCAGATTATATTTTTCTGTCCAAATTGTTAGTGTTTCTAGATATGTGGTTACTGTTTGTATCTGAAAGTTTGCTTGGCCTGGAGATCATTATTTCTCTCACTGAAATTTGCAATGATTATTCAGAACTTTACCTTAACCTAAAATAACATATTCTACTTAGGCTTCTCTCGAAATACTTTGAATAACAGCAATCTGGTTTGTGCAGAGAAAAACTGAGAGCACACTGTTATGATGAATTGTTTTTAATAATTTTATTTTTGCAATAGAGTTGTAAATCTCTTGCAGCACAAAAAGGAAAGATGGGGGAAAAAAAGAGAAGGAAAGGGAAGTTTGAAAATCATCAGCCAAATACAAGACTTTTTACTGACTTTCATGTAGTCTAGGGCCTGCCCTTTTCTTCTTACGTATGATCATGTTGACTTAAACTATCTCAGAAGTTTCTTTTGGTTTTGGGGGTTAAACTCTCTAGGATTAGGTACAGAGCTTTCTGAATCCAGGGCCCCCACGTTTGGAATTAGTTTTCCTTGGTTCACTGCCAATGTCCAGCTCCAGTAATCTTCAGAGCACATGGCAAAATATTTTTACTTGGGTAAGTTTTTCTGAATTTTTAGATTGTCTGGTTTTGCTTTGAATTTTACTTTACAGTCCTCAAGATGGTAGATTGGGAATCATTATTTTCTAACAGGATTATTTAGTATTACCCACCATGGGAAGTTTTCTATGTAATTTATCAGTTGTTTTTATAAATGTGCACTGTAGTGCCTGAATGAACAATGTTTTTATTTTCACTTTTATTTTGCCATTTTCTAACCTGGGATACTGGAAGTACTTTGACTGAAATAGGAAAAACTCTTGAAGACGGAAGTTTGTTCCTTGCATGTCTTCTCCTTTGTGGAAGGGGTGACTGTGCAGGTGGACAGACAGTGGGATGGCTTATCAGCTGTGTGGGCTCATGGCTTTGTTCTGGGCAATTCTGCAGCCGCGTACACCTTGGTACATGTTCAAACATCCCCCCAAAGTGCCTCTCTGCAGTAAGTACTGCTTTTTGCTTATGAGACCAAAACTGCCAGAGTATCCAGAAGGTTTAAGGCTTTCTACCCCAAAATGCAGTCTTTCAATAAAGTCTATTGCAATGATTACAAATGGATGATTGTAAGTAGTTTAAAGTATTTGATTATAAATGTTAATATATATGGCTTGATTGTCTAATTGTTTACCTTAGTTTTAAACATTTATGCTGGTAATTTCAATAGAAAGGGTCCTCATTTGCACCAATCTGAGAAGACAGAAGGGCCTGCAAATACTTGACATGCTTTGAGAATAATATGAAAGGATCTTTAGAGATGTGTATTTTAAAATTACATCTTTGGTGTATGACAAAGACTTTTTTTTTCTCTATTGTAAGATTAGCTCTTGCCCTTTGTCTAAATATATGGTAGCATTAAGAACTGTTCAGGTTCCCACAGTAACAATACTGTTGGGGATAACAGAACCCAAGGCCAGGAACAAAAGGGTGTCATAAAATACCTGATAGTCACCCGCTTCCCAAAATATCCTGGGACAGGTTCTCTCTTGGTGTAAAATAGACCAGCTCCTGAGGATGTGGCCAGGTATCTCTGCAGAGTGGGTAGTCCCTATTGGAGAGGTCAGTACATGCATCAGCCAGGTGATGTATAGATCAGATCTTTGCACTGCAGGCTCTTAGGAGATGTTTCCAGTTAACTTTCAGAGCAGCTGCTCCTCAGGACAATGTGGTGTTATATTTAGAAGTGCAGACTGGTCACCTGATAATGTCCTGATTTAAGAACGATCAGGTCTGTGCTCACCATTCATCTCTTTGAAATGAAAAGGGGAAGAGCTGAAGAGTTGGCTCGGCTCTGACACCACCAAAAAAATTCTTGTTTTGGTATAAACCACTCTTAATGAGATTGCATTTTCCTCTACCATGTCTAACTTCAGTCTGAGAAGGAAGATAACACAAAGAATAGAACAGTTGAGAGTGCACTGCGGTCACAACTGATTTAGAAGCTTACACGCGATTTTTTTTTTTTTCTTCTATCTATGTTGATAAAATCGGAGAGCCTGTGGCTAGTACTGATTTAGATTTCCAGCCTGGATTTGTTCCTGTTTTTCTCCTTACTCCAGTTCTCCTTGTGCAGTGCTGCGTGGCGCTGGCAGCCTGAGAGAGAGGGAGCTCCAGTCACACGCATAGACTCAGACCGCGGAGAGGAGATTAACATCAAGGAGCCCACATTTGCAATAGCGGGTGGTGCTGGGGGGAGAGACGAGGGGAAAATAAAATAAAAGCAACAATCGGGTAAATGCTCGTCTCTTCTCGCCACCAGCACCTTGCACAGGTCTGAAATCGTTTGTTTTGCTTTGCTGTATTGCGCTTGCCTGGGCTGTGGAGAGGGGAGGGGGAGGGGAAGAAGGGGGAGGTTTAACTTTTACTTGACATTACCGGGTTATTGTCACTTCCCCCGTGTTAAACCTCGGTGGTTTCCCCTCGCCCCCACCCCCTCCCCGGGCTCGGCTCTCTCCAGTTAACTTTGTTCAAACGGCTGCAGCCAGGAGGGCTTGTCCGGGCCTGGGACACAGATAGCGTAAAGTAAATAACCACCACAATTAGGCTGGGGCCGGGAGTTGATCTTCGTGGCGAGAGATCTGCTTAGTTACCGTTTGCTGTTTCGGGGCGATTGAAGGCCGCCGTGCCAAGGACACACACACACACACACACACACAGCCACTCTTACACACGCACGCTGGATACAAAAGTCTGGAGGATCTAGGGGAGAATTGCAGCCGCCGGATCGGTGCAGCAGCCGCGGCCAGAGCCATGCGTGTCACGGCCTCCTGAGGGGGGAAAAGGAAGGAAGGGAGGAAAGAGGAAAACAAAAAGAGAGAAAGAAAGAAGGAAAAAAGAAAAGAGGGAGAAAGGAAAGCCGAAGAAAGACGCGGGGTGGTGGAAAGTGTTTGCCTGCTTTTGTCTCGCAATACAGTGAACTGGAAGATGGAGATGGATGTTAAGGGAGTTTCTCCGTGCCCGGAGCCCATCCCCCCGGCGGCGGGGTCTGGCGGCTGCCCGCACCAGCGCCCGCACCACCGCGATGGGCAGCCCGCGGAGCCGGCCCCCGCCGCCGACAGCGGCCACCCGGAGCGGAGGCACGGCAGCGAGAAAGAGGACAAAAAGGTAGGTCCGCTCGGCCGCCGGCCGGCCGGCGCCGCGCCCGCCGGAGGGGCCGGCTGCCCG